>NC_056726.1:1083770855-1083840855 GCF_019279795.1 Protopterus annectens
CACCAAACACCATCATACTAGGTGACTTCAATTACCCTAATATAGACTGGGAACACTACTCAAGCCCAAACACCCTAGCCCAAAAGTTCCTGGAATTCATAAACTCAAATGCCATGGAACAACTAGTCACCATCCCCACAAGAGGAGATAACATACTTGATCTCATCATCATGAACATGGGAGCACAATGCTCAACACCGGAAGTTTACCCCTCACTGGTGAGATCAGATCACAAACTAATCTCGCTGGAGGTCCTCATCCCACCCCCACCTGAAATAAAAAAGACCACAGTAAAGAACTTCTCAAAAGCCGACTTCACACTTCTGAAGACTAGTGTAGTCTCCTTTCAGGCCCCCGAGCCGGCGGAAAACAATACTCAAGCCGCTGAATCACTTACAAATGCCTTCTACCAGCACCTGCAGGACTGCATGGATAAGGCAATCCCAAGCAAAACAAAGACTCTTTGTACCAAAGGCAAGCGTCCAGTCTGGTGGACCCCAGCCATAAACAAACTCTACAACAAAAGGAGGAAGCTACTACAAGATAGAGCAAAATCCTTAAAAGGTAAGACACCCTTGATCGCTATAAGTAAAAAACTAAGAGCTCTCATAAAATCATCCAAAGCAAATTTCGAGAGAAAAATAGCTAAAGACTCAAAAGACAATCATAAGGCCTTCTTTAGCTATGTTAGAAACCTAGGAGGAAACTCCCAGATATGCTCAGAACTAGTTCAAAATGATGTGAAGATTACTGATCCTACAGACATTGCCAACATACTGGCTGACAGGTTCAGTGCAAACTTCTCCCCTCCCCAAAGGAGAGATATCTATACCAAACGAGTGCAGCCCCCCAAACATCTCCAGCGCCCAAGTGAGAACTGCTCTCTCCAAAGCAAAAAACACAGCATCCATGGCACCTGATGGTGTCCCCGGCTGTGTGCTCCACGAACTCAATGAGGAATTAAACCCACAGCTAGGACAGCTGTTTAATCAAAGTCTTACCTCTGGATACGTACCCAGGAGTGGCGCACTGCAACTGTGGTCCCACTTCACAAAGGCGGTGCCTCCACAGACCCTGGAAATTACCGGCCCATTAGCTTGACAAGCCTTATCTGCAAAGCCATGGAGAGGATCATAATGGACCTCATAAATAAAGACATAGGGAATTTGCAGACTTTGGATCCAGCCCAGTTTGGCTTTGTCAAGGGCAGATCATGCCTTTTAAACTTGGTTGACTTTTTCGAAACAGTCACCAAAGCCATTGATGAGGGAAAGGCAGTCCATACAGCCTACCTCAATCTGGCTAAGGCCTTCGATACAATACCCCACTCAGGTATCATTGAAAAACTCATCAGCTTAAATGTTAACCCATACATCACAAGATGGGTTGCAAACTGGCTGAGTGACAGAACCCACAGGGTCAGAGTTGCTGGCGCCATGTCAGACTCAAAGCCTGTCACAAGTGGTGTCCCACAGGGCTCAGTCCTGGGCCCACTCTTGTTTGGCATCTACTTTTCCGAAGTACAAGCAAACACAGGAGGGTTATGGCTGACAAAGTTTGCAGATGACTGCAAACTGGGCCATCGTAGAAAACACATCTGACACAGATATCCTTCAGAAGGGTCTCACAGAAGCGGATAACTGGTGCCAGAGCCACGGCCTAAAGTTAAATGCCAAAAAATGCATAGTCATACCCTTCAGGAAAAACAAGGTTACCCCTAGCTACCACATAGGTGGCAATCCACTGAGCACAGAAGAAGTTATCAGGGACCTGGGGACCCAGGTTGATAGTAGTCTGTCATTCGACACCCATGTAGCTAAAGTAGTTAGGAAGACCTTCTACATTGCCCACCTTATCATGAAGGGATTCTCATCTAGATCAAGGGAGGTCATAGTCTCCCTTTACTCATCACTCATCAGACCAATGATTGAGTACAATGCCCCATTCGGAATGTATCTGACCCGACACTTGCAGCAGCTGGAGAGGCCACAAAAGTTCCTCACCAAAAGGATAAAGGGTCTCAAAAATCTGTCCTATGCTGCCCGACTGAAAGAACTCCAGCTCTATTCAGTCGCTACCGCTTGCTCAGAGGTGACCTTTGCCTAACATACAAGGCCATGTCAAACCCAGATTTGATGAATATGCTTCACCTCAAAAAATCTAGATCCATCAGAGCCACAAGGGCGGGAGACTTAAACCTCGACAAGGCTATTAATAGGACGTGCTGGAGGGATAGATTCATCACCCAGAGACTCCCTATGCTGTGGAACAAAATCCCAGTACATGTGAGGCAGAGCACCTCGCTGGCCTTGTTCAAGAGAAATCTTGACCAATGGATGGGAGATCGCAGATTTACCCCAGGGATTACCTCAGTGTCACTGCTCGACAGAGGCACAGCAAAATAATGGGTATAGTTCCCCATACTAAAGGGGTGGCGTAAGCCACAAAACGATGGGCTAGGCTTGTAAATGCCCTCGGGCAGATAGCCTAGTATGAACCTATGAACCTATGAACCTATGAACCTAATAAAGAAATGTTTGGGGAAGCATCAAAAATATGGGAGCATACTGAAGTAACAGAGGTAAATGTGGACATGATTTTTGAAGGAGAATTAAAATGAATGATCAAGTAAAAACAGAGAAACTAGATTTTTGCATGTTTGTTGCATGTATAGAAAGTGCAATGCATTGAAATATTGCAAAACAAGATGTGGAGTGTTGCTTAAATACTGAAATTATGGGTGAAAAAAATGAGGGTTGAAGATGATAAAAAGATTTTTATTAATAAGCATAATATAAAAATGTAAATCCGTTTTATTTATTTATTTATTATTTTTTTAGTTAGGTATTGACATTTGATGACCGGGAAAGTCTGATTGGCTCATAAACCCATTTTTAACTGAGGCCTGGGGAGAAAAGCTCCAAAAAAATACAAATGAAAACATATAATACATAGATTTGTTGACATAATACAATGATTAAATCATCTGAATGTATGACAGAAAAATGTAGTTTGTAATGTTCTATGTAAAATTCCAGATTAGTTAGCAGCTATATGAAATCATACAGCAGTTGTACAGCCAAATCATAGATAAAATGAATATAATGTAGAAAGAGATTAAGAAGAGGAAGGGGGCGCATGACAGTCATAATAGTGTCCGTAAGGAATTAGAGAAGGGGAAGTAGTACAGGTTAGGATGAAATTAGCAGGTAGAATACGTTATAGGGGTGTACTAAGTGGGAGAAATAATCAAAAAGGAGCAGATATAGTTGGAATAGGATGTATAGAAGAGGTGTTAGGGGGAGCTGGGAAGGAAGGGGGGGAGCTACTGACAGGAAGAGAGTGAGTGATAAGAAATAATTGAATAAAAATAGAACAATATTTAAATGTAATTAATATTGTAAATATGTAAATAATGAATACTTCTACTCTAAGTGCCGTGTGATCTTCACATCTGTTTGAGATACCACCATCTCACCAACAGCTACATCTAGCTTTTCTGGTACCTGTGGAGCTCCCTTAAATCCAAGTTGATGAGCAAAAAATGGATTACTTTTGAAAACTTCTTATTATGTATGAAACAAATGCCTTACTACAGTCCAAATAGCATACAAGGAACACCAAAGTGCTTTTACCTTACCCAAGCAAGTAACATCAACATGTATTTCTGAATGCTGTTACAACCTCTTCTGATTGATTGCCATCTGCCATTTACATCTCCTAACACCTTGTAATTAGGTCAGCCGCCACCTTCGCCATGTCCTAACTATGCCTCTGTCACCAACACAGGCGAGTGCTGCCTTGCTTTAACATCCCATCTGAAAGACAGAACAATCAGGAATGCAGCACCCCAACATGCCATACTGTAGAGTCAGTACTGGTAACAGAAGCCAAATATCTACTGGAAACAGGACATACATGCATTCTTGGTCTCTCTGCATTAAAAGCAAGAGAGAGACACTTACACAGTAACTTATACTGGGTTTTTCCCCAAGGTCCATTTTGTAAATGGGCACTGTCCAAAGCACTTTCCCTAGTTAACTAAATAAACAAACAAATAAATAAAACTGCACAAAACGTATCCAGTTTCACCATTACCTCTGCAATAAAATGGTAAGTTGAGCAGTGAGAACTAATTAAGAAAGTGTTTACTGTCTTGTAATGGCATGCTAATTCTGAAATTAAATGTTTATTGTTTATACAACAACACTTACTATAGGATCATAACTATACTAATCACTATAACTCAACAACACTTACTCTGTCTGTAGGATAATAACTATACTAATCAATATGACTTTGGCTTCAATATGCTGACATTTCCTTCTATATAATGCTAATTCATTATGTGGTCTAAAATCCTAGAGATTGCTAAATTCTCTTTGCAAACACTGATGTGGAACTACAAGGATTCTGGAACATTCTTACCATTTATGTAGGCCACTATGTTGCAGCATCTGGCTGAGGTGTTACTCATATATATGATACTTTGCTTGGCTTCAGTGCTGACCTCTACAAAGGGAGGATGCAAACTGCAGAGTACAGCAGAAAAAGGAATCAGCAAGGATGGAGACATTAGTCTTGGAGGAGTGATCCCTCTTCGGTACAATAACATTTTAGCAGAATACAGTTTCCAAGAGGAACCAAAACCAGATTACTGCAAAGTGTAAGTACTCAGTTATGTTGTATTTCATAAGTATTTGAATTTTGGAAATCATGCACAGTATGTTGCTTTTTCTTTTAAGCAGTCCAAGAACTGTTGTTTTTTAACATATTGGTGCTTAATGGTAGTGTTTGGTGCCTAATATTAGACTTTTGTGTTGACTGCTACTGTTTATGTCTAATTCTAGTGTTTAGTGTTGAATGTAAGTGTCTGGTGCCTTATGTTAGTGTTTTGTGTATTGTTAGTGTCTGGCGGTTCATGTTAGCGTTTTTTGTTGAATTTTTGTGTCTGGTGCCAGATGTTAATGTTTGGTGCTTAATGTTAGTGTCTGGTGGTTAATGTTAGTGTTTAGTGTTGAATGTTTGTGTCTGGTGGTTCATGTTAGTGTTTAGTGTTGAATGTTTGTGTCTGTTGCCAGATATTAGTCTTGGTTTTAATGTTAGTATCTAGTGGTTCGTGTTAGTCTTTAGTGTTGAATGTTTGTGTCTGGTGTCAGATGTTAGTGTTTGATTTTTAATGTTAGTGTTTAGTGGTTCATGTTAGTGTTTAGTTTTGAATGTTTGTGTCTGGTGCCAGGTGTTAGTGTTTGTTGTTTAATGTTAGTGTTTAGTGATTCGTGTTAATGTTTAGTGTTGAATGTTTGTGTCTGTTGCCAGATAGTGATTGGTTTTTAATGTTAATATCTGTTGGTTTGTGTTAGTGTTTAGTGTTGAACGTTTGTGTCTGGTGCCAGATGTTAGTGTTTGGTGCTTAATTTTAGTGTCTGTTGGTTCATGTTAGTGTTTAGTGTTGAATGTTTGTGTCTGTTGCCAGATGTTAGTGTTTGTTTTTTAATGTTAGTGTCTAGTGATTCATGTTAGTGTTTAGTGTTAAATGTTTGTGTCTGTTGCCAGATGTTAATGTTTGATTTTTAATGTTAGTGGCTGGTGGTTTGTGTTAGTGTTTAGTGTTGAATGTTTGTGTTGGGTGCCAGATGTTAGTGTTTGGTGCCTAGTATTGCTTTCTAATTATGATATATTTTTGAAGAAAGCATGGTATATAGTTCATAAATTTGAATATTTAGGAATTCATTCACAATGTCATTGTGAATGAATTATCCAAACCTAACTGCATTAAATGCACTTGTACTAAATGTCAAGATATAAAAAGATGTATAATCTCTTCTTTCAAATGTACAGCTAAAAAGTACAGCTGAGATGGTTTTGCTGCTGCATTGTTTTTACATACAGCATATACTTTTGGCCATTAATTCTTATCTGACACAAAAGTAAATGACAAGTAGCAGACTCATGATTATTCGCCGACAGAAGGTCTAAGTGGGAGTCAGACCTTCATGTCCAGTCTTCTAAGAAAAAGGCCAGGAGTGTACATAACCAGTGCTTGTAGAATACAGGATTAGTCATAGAAAAGTCTAATTATCTAATGTTTTATTCAAGGCATATATGGGAAACTTGAATAATTAGATGGTTCAATATGTTACAACATGTCGAAAATAAATTGTCTAGACTGGAAATCTGATACTTGGATATGCATCAGTTGCCATACTCCATATGGACAGAATAAGATTTTAACTTGACAGATCAAGCCTGTGTATGTAGAACAAAAGCAAATCTGAAGCAAAACTATGATATCCTTCAGCATTTCCAGCCATTGTGAGGTCATTTCAACTTATGTATCACTTAACCCTATCATACATCAATTTTATTCCATATTTCATCTTCTGTACATGTCTTAACCTATATGCCACCCATTTAGCCTAACATTATCACTTTGTTTTTGCTTGTCCATAGGTTCACAGGTCCATAGGTAAGTACTAGGTTAGCTTCCCTTGGGGACCATTTTAAGCACAACTAGTTTCCCCTTTTGTTCTCAAAATAACCTGTTCCATTTGATTATAAATTGGCCTTAACCATTCCATAATTGATAATTATATATTACTTGTAAAGAGAATAACTGGGATCATAGCATAGTTAATTTGGGGGACCTATGCATGAGACAAAGCATGTAGGAGTTACATGTGTTCATTAATAGTACAGAGTGTAGTCCCGGGGTAAATTTTCCTGTTTCCCATGCATAGATCTAAGTTATACTTTAAGATTTAAAATGTATAGGGATGAACTTGGTTTTATGTGGATGAGGAGTCTGTTCCATAGCAGCAGTATTATCTGAGAAATATACCTGTCCCTCAAAACCATTTTATTGATGTTGCAAACGAGGTTTAGATCCCTAGACTGAGTATTTCTGATGCCATTTGACTTGCCACTGTGCAGTAAGTCCACTGGAGTCATAAAATTGTTGTGGTCAAGCTTTGACAGGTGTGGCAGGTGCCTGACCAAATGTTATTCTTGTTCAGTTTCATTTGCTATCATGACTGAAGTATGTTCTATTTAACATGTTGCTACTGGTGAATTGTGTATTTAATTAAAAAATATATGACACTTTTTATTCCTGAATAGTTTTTCTTTGTTTAGGTAAGATTCCATCTAGTGTTTCACCTGCTTCTGCCTACTCTGGAAATGTTTTCCCATTATACTATATTACATAATTCATTGTTTTCTTTCCCTCTTTTTTGAAAAGACTTATGTCTGTGGAGCCTGTATGGAAAATAAATTCCCCAGTTACTTATGTGTCCATTATTTTTAGTTGCTTTCATTTTTTCACCAAGGTAGAGTGCACTGATCCGTATGCTCCTCTTTTCAGTCTTGGCCTGGGGGCATTATCTGGGTAAGTGCATTGCCTGATTTGATTCTTCTCATTAACAAATGTGAATAAATACAATTCGGGGGGACAAATGCAATCCCTTATTTAAAGGAACAATTGGTTCTTTATTGATACAATTATTATCTGCAGAGGTATAAGCTCTCAAAATTAAGTATACTTTATTTTTTTCCTCAAACAATTTTTATTTTCAATTAAAATAACATTTACATAATATTTTTAAATATCATTTTAAACAACTACATACAATATTTACAATAGCCTGACTTTCAATTATATACACTGTATGTTATTAAATATAGAATTAACAGATCACTTATCAGAGATGCAATATTGATTATTGCAGAGTGTCCAACAAATATATAACTTTCTTCCAAGGATTATTTACCAATGACCTGGGATAGATTCATAGTTATTTGATTTTTATTTCCATCGATGCAGTTGTCTTCAGTAAAGTGTAGAATTCTTCCAAGGTTGGGGTGTATTTGAATTCCACCTTCTGGTTATGCATTTCCTAGATATAGCAAGTATTGTCCATAACAAATACATATTTATCTTATTCAGGTAGGAACCTTCATTTACATTTAGTATAATCAATTCTTTAGTTAAGGTAAAGGATTCATTAAATAAAGCTTGTAAAAAAAGATTGATTCCATTCCAATATGATTTAATTTTATTATATTCATAAAAAAATATGAATCCAGTCTGCTTTATTTGACTTTTCACACCTCCAGCAAAAAAACAGTTGTAGTAGTATTGATCTTTTTAATTCTATCTGGTGTTAAAAATGCTCTATATAAGTATTTCCAGTTAAATATTTTCCTGTACTGTGTGTTGGTGTAATTAACTGATAGTAAGATGTTAGTTATAATTTCTTTTGTTAACTGCAATGACTGACCTTTTGTTAAGAACTGCCAGTATTATGGTTTGGGAATTGTTTTATATGTTATTAACTCTTTATATAGATTTGAAATGGAACTTTTCTTTTCACAACTATTATATATAAATTCATACAGAAAATGTATTAGATTTGGAATATCTTTAAATGAGGAATTATTAATTAATCTGCATAAATCTTGAGTGTACATTAGAATGCTTTGTAAGATTAACCAGTCCTGTGTTGGAATATTGTAAGCAGTTTTTTCATATGTATATCTAAAACATTTAATTTATTTACACATTGAAACCAGCATAAGAATCGATTTTGCTCCCAGGAGGTTATTGTTTCCCTATATATTTTGTGAGGAAAGTTCTTAGTGATGGTAAATGGGGTTAAAATGTCAAACCAAAGTTTTAGATCTATGTTTGCATTGATAAGTTTCCTAAAGGAACTGATGTAATGATTAATCAGTGTTGTGTTAGAAGGTTTTGTTATATTATATTGTGTACTTATGCATAGTATGTACCAGGGTTTGTTTGATTTGTCTACTATTAAACATTTTTTAACAGATTAAATTAATTTGTTAATATAGTCGTTGTTAATTCTTTCCAGTTGGCAAAATAATTTGGGTTTATCCAGTCTATTGTAGTTTTAAGCACAGATGCTTTTATATATGTTTCTATTTCTGGGAAGTTCAATCCTCCTTGTTTCCAGGGTCTAATGTGATGAGTTAGAGCTACTCTATTCTTTTTGGGATACCATAAAAATTTTATTAAACATGAATTTATTTCTTTAAGAATGCATCTTTCAAGAATTAACTGTATTGCTAATGCTGCATATAGTATTTTTGGCAATAAGACCATTTTTATTAATTGTAATCTGTCTTCAAAAGGTAATATAATTTTATTCCACTTTTCTATATATATTTTTATTGTTTCAATAATGTTTTTATAATTTATTAATATTGTTTCGTTTATATTTTTGCATAACACTATTCCTAAATAATTTAGCACACGTTCTTGTCTTCCTATGATGGATTTATCTATAACTTGTACTTCTTTTTTCTTATTTAAAAAGAGAAAATTTCATTTTCATCTATTAAAGTATAGACCTGAAATCTTATAACATTTCTCCATTACTTATTCTAGCTCTCCTAATGATTCTCTGGAGTTTGATAGGGTTAATAAAATATCATCAGCAAAAAGCATTATTTTAGATATGTACTGGTCATAGACTTCTATTCCTTTTATTCTTGGATTATTGCATATTATTTCTGCAAGTATTTCTATAGCCAAATCAAATAAAATAGGAGAAAGGGGGCATCATTGTTTAGTACCTTTCGTTATATGGCTAGATTCTGAGGTGAAAGGACCTAATTTAATGTAGGTTAAGTTATTAATATAATGTTTTTAGTTTAGTACCTTTCATTATATGGATAGATTCTGAGGTGAAAGGACCTAATTTAATGTAGGATAAGTTATTAATATGTATGTTTTTTAGTAATAAGATGAAGGGAGGAGGAAATTCAAATAATGCTAAAGTTTTAAATAGATATTCCCAGTTATCAAATCAATCAAAGGCTTTTTCTATGTCTAATCCAATTACAAGTGTTTCTCTGTCTTTTTTATTCACATAATCTATAAGATTAAGTATTCTTTTAATATTATCATGTGTGTGCCTGTCATATAAAAATCTAGTCTGATCATTATTAATTGTCTTTGAAAGTGGGATTTTTATTCTGTTAGCTAGGATTGACATGAATATTTTGTAATCATTATTCAGTAATGATATAGGTCTGTATGAGGTGCAAAGGTCTGATGGTTTATTATCTTTTAGAATTGGTGTTATGAGAGAATATTTCCATGAGGGTGGTATTTTTGCTTCTGACTGGACTTCTAGCAAAGTTTTATGAAAAAGGGAGATTACTGTTGAAGGGAAGAGTTTGTAAATGTCCATAATTATGCCATCTATCCCTGCCGCTTTGTTAGATTTACTTTCTTTTATCTTGTCAACAATTTCTTTGTAGGATATAGGTTTTTGTAGGTCTAGTTTTAAGTTTTCTGGATTTTTTTATATTGATAAGGTTTGTATCTAAGTTTATTTAGTTGGTATCTAAATCTTCTTTTTTGAAGTGTTCCATATAATGGAACTGAAATGCTTCAAGGATGTTTCCTATATCTGATACTTTTTCCCTTTGTTTTCATGATATATACTACTAATGTTATTTGCTTTAGATTGTATTTTAATTCTTGTAGATATGTAGATATCTAGGGGAGGTGGCTAATGAGTTTATTTTTAATTTTTCCAAGGCTAGACAAGTTTTGTGTGTTAGAATTTCATTATATTTTTTATTTGATTCCTCTATTTCTTTTTTGACTTCTGGACAATTCTGATTTTTTTTTTAGATTTTGCTGTCAAGAGTCTGGTTTACAAATCTAATGATTCAGATTCCCACTCTCTAACTTTGTTTTTGTACCAACTAAGGGTAATATGCTTTTAATGAGTCCCAAACCATGACTCTACTTATTTCTGTTGTGTTATTAATTTCAAGAAATAATTGTAGTTCTGACAACATCCAGGGTCTGCATTCTTTAATTTTCATGATATATCATGGAATTCTAGTTGAGAGGATTAAAGGTTTAAACTCTATTTGGCGCTTCATTATCAGAGAGTCATGATCTGAGAAGGGACATGGAACTATTGAGAAGTTGAGGATTTTTGTTTGTAAATCTTGAACTACGAATACTTTATCTATTCTGGTTTGTGTTCCAAATCTATGGTCTTTATGGGAAAATGATAAGGATTTATTATCTTTTACTTTAAAAGTGTCTATTAAATGCAATTAATCAATCCATCTTTTTAAGGATTTTGAAATAGTTGCTATGTGAAAAAAATGTCTTGGTGGTTTCAGAAGCTCTAAATTACAATTAAAGTTTCCTCCCAGTATAAGATTTCCTTTATAATTGTTGGAAATAAAATACAGGTCTTTTTTTACCTGTTCCTGCTCCAATTCCTGGGAACCAATATAGATTAGCTAAGGTCCATATCCTGTTATTAAATTTAATTATAACAAATGCTAGTAGATTTTCTTTGTCTTCATATTTATAAATAACATTTGGAGTGATTATGTTTTTCTTCCAGAAAATTGATACTTCTTTTGTCTTTGTTCTATGGGAGGATTGAGTTAAGACTGTATAGTCCTTAGGGTTCCAAATAAAGCTATCATTAGTCTTAAAATGTGTTTCCTGGAGAAATACTACTTGTGCCTTATTTAGATTTAAATATTTTAGTAAGTTTGATCTTTTATTTGCATTATTTAAGCAATTAGTATTTAATGATAATAATGTTAAATCCATTTCAAGTTATTGCTGGAAGAAACATTTTGCTTCTTTTTTATTTTGATTGTAGTAGTTATACCATATTCTCTGATAACATTGAATTTTATTTTTATGTGTGTGAACTTGGGAGTGTAATTTAATGTTTGTTCTTCTTTAAATTAAGTAGGGTAAAATTCTGGTCAGGCTTTAAAAAAGTACTTCTATAAAACATTAATTCTAAAGTCCAAATAACGAAAATGTCCGTACGGAGTTAATGCTCTAGTGCAAACAGCAAAAATCAAGTAAACAAATACACAACAATAGAGCAAAGCAATGAACGGGTCCAAAACACTGATGTAAAATCCCATAAGCCAAATAACTCCAAGTCCATAAAATGCAAAGTAATCCAACGCTGTCCGATGGTAAAAAGGAAGTTTTATTGCAATATAAATAGGTTAGCGCTTTCGCTAAGTAGCTTCTTCAGACCTTAATACGTATTTAAGAAAAAAATGCTTACTTTTCTTAAATAATGGCATTGTATAATGCCTCTGTGCTGCCCTTCCACAGCTGTCTGGTATCCTGGGGCAGTTCTGATGTACTGCGCATGTGCCTGCTTACGCAGTACATCAAAGCTGTGTGTAGAGGAAGCAACAGAGAAAGGAGGAGTTTAACATAGCGAGATATCTTTAAAAAAAGCAATGGAGAAAGGAAGATCTCTGTTACTTTTTTTTAAATATCTCACTATATTAAACTAATTTAACATAGCAAGATTACAGCAACGGAGCACTTCCGTTTCCCATTGCTACCTAACACAAAAAAATCAAGACTTATACTAATGGAAAAAGTCCAGGCAACCGGACCTTTTTCCAATAGTATAAGCTGGATTTACAATGGGCACGCTGGTTGGGCTGGCCAATCATCATGCACGTTTCGGAATACTAATAGACAGTCATTGTATAATTCAGAGTTAATCACGAACATGTCCCCAATCCCAATAAGTGTAACAGTGACTATCATTAATCTAATAAATATTGTAATAACAATTAATTAAGTTCACTATTCCAATTAGTCTACCTTAAAACTAGATTATTTTAGACTATTATTTATCTATGTATAGATAGTGAGTTATTAAATATATACAGACTATATTAGTATAGTAAATAGAAGACAATTTAGAAAGGGAGACAAGATGCAGTTAAAATAAATAATGCAAAAAGAGAGAAGAAAGAGAAAGAAAAGAGAAAATTAAGAGAAAATACACACATACTATGTATGTTGATTTACAGTATAAATATTTTATGTGCTATATAACCCTCCTTCTGTGACAGAAAAGTACTTACCTGAGGTAATGTGAAAACTCTCATGTGTCATCAATTTTCAAAAAATATAGATAAAGATTAAGTAATGATAAAACAATTCATATCATAGCAGATGCTTTGAGAGATTTGGCTGTAACAGTATCAGTCTTTTGCTTCTTCTTTTTGACGTCTGTCCAGACATTTGTTTCTTTTGTTCTCTTGAGAGAAGGTGACATCCACTCCATATCTTCTGGTAAAGTAATCACATTATTAGTTTTAATAAACGAAGAGGCTTCCTCTAAGTCAGTAAAAGTCCTCATCTCGTTGGCATACAGTATTCTTATCTTAGCTGAATATGCAAGTTGTGCCTTGATGTTATTTTGTTTCAGAAACGTTATCACTGGCCACACTTGTTTCCTTTGGTCCATTATTCTGGATGAATAGTCGTCATCAAATCTTATCAGGCTCTGTTTATATTTTAGAGGTGCCTTCCTCCAAGCAGATCTTAAAATCAGTTTCTTGTCCATGTATGAAAGAAATCTGATAATTACTGACCTAGGAGGAGAGTTTGAGTTAGTGGCAGGTTTCACTCTGTGTGCTGTTTCAATGCCAAAGTAAAGTCCTTCTTTTAAATTTAAAAAGTCAGGGATCCAGCTTGATAAAAACGAAATAATATCCTCACCTTCTGTGTTTTCAGGTAATCCGAAAATCCTGATATTATTTCTCCTCTCCCCGTTTTCCAAGTCATCTACTTTATTAACCAACAAAGTGTTTTGTTTAAGAAGCAGTTCTTTCTGTGTTTCCTCTTCCTTAAGTCTGCTTTCTAAGTCATTTAGAGAAACCTTTATTCCTGTTATCCTTGTCTGGTGTTGTTGTAGCATTTCCTTCAGGGAGTCAGCCTGTTTTTGACTGCTTGTTTTAAGATTTTCTAGGTTCTCTTTAAAATCATCCATCTTCAAAGACAACTCCTGCAGGGTAGATGCCATCTGTTGTAGTTCCTTCTTTAAGGTAGCATCCTGGTGAGAATTCCTTGAGTTGCTCATTTTAATAAGTGAATATATCTCCAAGCTTTTTGACAGGAAATTATTTGCAAAACTTCACCAAAGTTTCTAATTATGTAAATTAGGGGTTCCTATTATGTTGTCAAAACTATAAAACTTCGAACACTACAAGATCGAACTTGTATGTTCGACATTTTATAATTTCGAGCAACGAAAAAAAATAAAAAACAACAAACAGAAAGTAACTGTTGTAAGCAGGGGGACAAGCACCCCTGCACCTCCACATGGGGGGCTGTGCCCCCCACACCCCCCGCTCTTTAAATATACCAACTCCGAGATCGCACTACAGTGCGGTAAAGGGAAATATTTCCTTTCTGCACTGTATTGCGATCTCAGAGTTGGTATATTTAAAGAGCGGGGGATGTGAGGGGTGCAAGGGGGCTTGCCCCCTGCTTTCAAGACTTTATTTCTTTTCTTTTCTTTTTTTTTTTTACATAATTGAACTTCTGAAACTTCGAACATAAGGCTACGACCTTATGGTGTTCAGAGTTTCAGAACTTCGATAATGTAATAGGAACCCATAAATTAGTCCTTTATCTATAAGATTTTATACTTTGAAGAAAAAAAAAGAATATTTTTTCCTGTCTTATTTAACTAGTTATATGGAGCTCTAAAATACTGTTGCTTTCAGTTAGCCATTCAGGCTCCGCCCCCAGTATACATTAATTTTGAACCTTAGCCATGGCCTCTTTTTTGGAGGTGGGGGATTTTCTCTACAAAGGTATTGAGAAAAAAGATGTAATACTGTTCAAAGGCATCCTTTGCAAATATTATCCATTTTAGTAAAACTGATATTTTAATTTAAATGCATTATAGTATTTTCAACATTTATATGGTCACTCTAAATTGCTTGATGATTCATTAGCATTAGATGTAAATCCTTAATTGAGCTTATAATATTCTTATACATGCCATTAAAACCTGGTGCATCATTTGTGTCTGCCTGAATGCACTCTCAAGCTTTTTTGTGCAAACGTGTTACTTGTCAGTGACATCGTTCCCCGGGACATAGCTGAAAAGGGCCCCTGAGCTATCTCACTTACCTGGTTAACAAAAATACACAAAAATAAATAAATAAGTTAACTGTCAGGTGGTGCAGAGGATTAAGGCTATGCGCTGCTTCCTATTGAACAGGGTTTGATTTCCTCAGCCTCCACTTGTCTAACTGTATGACTCTAAGTAAGTCACTTAACTTGGAAGTGGTAAGCAAAAGAAAAAAACTAACCGGAACCATGAGCAGAAATAAATAGTAGTTCATTTAAAATTCAAAGTCCACAGCTTACTTGAAGAGCTGCTTTTTTAAAAGTAATAGCTGTTTATTCCAAGATTTGAAAATCCATAATGTAGTTAGAAGTGCTTTTTCCACAAGTTTAAAATCCACAACAGAAGGAGGAGGCTACTACATGATAGAGCAAAATCCCTAATAGGGAAGGCATCTCTGATCAGTACTAGCAAAAAATTTCGATCCCTCATAAAATCCTCCAAGGCCAGCTTCGAGAGAAAAATTGCACAGGACACCAAAGACAATCATAAGGCTTTTTTCAGTTATGTTAGAAACCTGGGATGCAACTCCCAGACTTGTTCTGAGTTGATTCTAAATGACAAAAAATACACCGAACCCACAGACATCGCCAATATCCTGGCAGACAGGTTCAGTGCAAACTTCTCCACCCCCCCCACCCCCAAAAGAGCAAGTATCTATCCCAGCAGAGGGCTGCCTCCCAAACATCTCTGATGCTCAGGTGAAGGCTGCCCTCTCCAAAGTAAAAAACACTGCTTCCATGGGACCAGATGGCATCCCAGGTTGCGTCCTACATGAACTCCAAGAGGAACTAATCCCTCAAATAAAACAGCTATACAATCTCAGCCTCACTACAGGATATGTGCCCACAGAATGGCATACAGCAACAGTGGTCCCACTCCACAAAGGTGGAGCCTCTACGGACCCTGAAACTATCACCCCATAAGCCTGACTAGCTTAGTCTGCAAGGCTATGGAGAGGATCATCATGGAGCTCATAAACAAAGACATTGGGGACCTACAGACACTAGATCCTACCCAGTTCGGCTTTGTCAAGGGCAGATCCTGCCTTTTGAACCTGGTTGACTTCTTTGAAACAGTCACCAAAGCCATAGATGAAGGGAAGGTAGTCCACACAGCCTATCTGGACCTTGCAAAGGCATTTGACACAATACCCCACTCGGGCATCATAGATAAGCTATCCAGCTTAAATATAAACCCCTATGTCACAAGATGGATCGCAAACTGGCTCAGAGACAGAACCCACAGAGTGAGAGTTGCTGGAGCCATGTCAGACTCGAAACCAGTCACAAGTGGCATCCCACAGGGTTCTGTCCTGGGACCACTCTTGTTCGGTATATACTTTTCCGAGGTACAGGCAAACGTGGGAGGACTATGGCTCACCAAGTTCACAGACGACTGCAAACTGGGCGCCATAATCAACTCTCCAGCTGACACAAACATCCTTCAAAAAGGTCTCACAGAGACATATAACTGGTGCCAGCGCCATGGTTTAAAGCTAAATGCCAAAAAATGTATAGTCATACCCTTTGGCAAAAACAATGTGCCCACAAATTACCACACAGGTGGAAACCCATTAAGTACAGAGAAAGTTATTAGGGACCTGGGGACCCAAGTTGATAGCAATCTCTCCTTTGAAAACCACATTGCCAAATTGGTTAGAAAGACCTTCTACATAGCCCACCTCATCACAAAGGGTTTCACATCTAGATCAAAAGAGGTAATCGTGCCCCTTTATTCATCCCTCATCAGGCCCATCATAGAATACAATGCCCCTTTTGGGATGTATCTTACCCGACACCTGCAGCAATTAGAAAGACCCCAAAAGTATCTCATCAAGAGGATCAAGGGTCTCAAACAGATGCCATATGCTGCTCGGTTAAAAAAACTCCAGCTCTACTCAGTTGCATACCACCTACTTTGAGGTGATCTATGCCTGACATACAAAGCTATGTCAAATCCAGAATTAATGGACATGCTCCACCTCAGTAAATCTAAATCCCTTAGAGCCACACGTTTGAGGGACTTGAACCTCAGCACAGAAATAAATAGAACTTGCTGGAGGGACAGGTTCATAACCCAGAGGCTCCCTTCGCTCTGGAATAGAATTCCAGTTCATGTGAGGCAGAGCACCTTACTGAATCTCTTCAAGAAGAATCTCGATAGGTGGATGGGGGATCGTAGGTTTGTCCCAGGGATTACTCCCGTGTCACTATTAGACAGAGGCACAGTAAACTAAACCTTAAAAAGGGCACAGTATACTCAAAACAAGGGGTGGCGTAAGCCATACAGAATCGGGCTAGGCTTATAATTGCCTCAGGGCAGATAGCCTAGTATGAACCTATGAACCTATGAACCTAAACATACTTAAAGGTCAATGGAGATCAAGTCGTCTACTCTCGATAGCAAAGACAAATAAAAATAAAGTAAAATAAAAGAAGAAGAAATTTCTGTGACAAAAATATGCAATGGAAACATGGACAGTGAGCAAGCACACATAAAGACAAGAGGAGCAACAAACAACTGTGGAAAATGGCTAAAAAAAGGATCAATGCATCAAGAAGAAAATGTGGGAGTCTGTGCAAAGTAATTGGTATTTTATAATGTTACTTATTCCGTGTAATGCATGTCTTTTAAGTTTGTACTGCGGTAGTGGTGCCACGGTAGCGTTGTCACCTCACAGTAAGATGCTGTCCTGTTCAAATCTCACCTAAAGCGTCTTCTGTGTGGAGACATGCATGAATGGGCGTGCCTTCGTTGAAGGTTGTGCGTCAGGGCTGGCAACTCGGCACGTAAAAATCCACTGCCAATCATTAGTGGACCAGAGTTCCGCTGTGGCGACCCCTAACCAGGAAAAGCCGAAAGACACAACAACTGTAACTTCCAATAGACATGACCTGATTTATGTTAACGATATATGGTTCAAACAAATATTCATATTTTGAGAATCATAAGTGTTACTAGAAAACTGTAAATGGAAAACTATTCAATACAAAATCATATTTAATGAGGTTGCATTCATTCAATTCTAAGTCTTAAAATGCATTTTATAAGCCACAATAAACACAGTAAATATTCTTTTTTGTAATGTTTTATAAACAACTTATAATCTCAGTAACCATTCAAGCAACACACATAAAGACAGTTTTGTTTCTTTCATATGGACATGGACTTTCATGTGAGGCTAAGTAGATATGTGTGTGTTATCTGATTGTTGACATATTTACAGAAATATAAAAATTATTCTGATACAAATAAATAATATACTCTTAAAATGCAGTATCTCTTCAACTTCACTAGCAAGTGGTCAAATATCAATGCAATTGTATTTGCCATCATGTGAGCTTTAAGATGTAATCTAATAACTTGTATGTTGCATGGTTCTGGAATTATTAATGCAAATAGGGAAATGCTGTATTAGACTGCTAGCGGTGTCTGTAGGATGTAGCTACAGAAATGCCTGGAGGTATCACCAGGTTGTAATGAGAGGGGAGGGATGTAGGCAGTAGGATTAAGAAGCCAGAAATGAGTTTATAAATACAGTAAGAATGTCAGAGGCAATTGTTGAAAAAGGTGTAGTAGAAGGAATAAGGTGAGGAAAGAGGATTATTTAGATACATAAGGAATGGAAGAAAGGTTAAGATACTGGTCAAAGTGAAGGACAGCAGTGGCAATGAGAAAAAGAAGATGAGAAAGAGGTACCACGTGTCATACATGCACCTAGCAAAAGAAGTTGTAGAAAGAAATGCATATGCTTCCAGAATTCAAGGCACATGGTCCTAACAACATTGCCCCAGAATCCTAAAGAACCCAACGAGTACACTTCTAAATTCCCTGATACAGCTTTTCAACAGTAACCCAGCAGTGGAAAGGTTTCACATGACAAGAAGGACGCTATGACGGTAATCCTCTACAAAATGGGAGGCAGAATTGACCAGCATATCAACAGATGCATAGTCCTGACATCATTAACAAGGAAACTCAAGGAGAAAAGTCTGTGAAGATTTTTTTAAGGCAGCAATGAACTGTAGTATAAGTGCCATCGTTTGTTACCATCTTGAAGAAAAAGTCTCTGGTTTGTTTGTGACAGGGTTACACTAGAACATGATAAATACAAAACTGCTTTGTATTGTATACCCTGTGCTCATTAAAGACTTTTACTCAGTCCTTACAAGATACTTTTAAGTAAACTGAAGATAGGTTACAATATCAGACAAACTAATTAAATGTATAGAAGGTTGGCTAAGTGCCAGAAAGCAAAGAGTGTAATATTTATTGTTGTATGAACACTATCAAAGAAAAAAAATGTTAGTCAGGTCCTGGGTCCAATACTCACATTTGACATCACAAAAAAGCATGTGTATACACATACACACACACACACACACATATATATATATATATATATATATATATATATATATATATATATATATGCTATTTCATGTATATTTGCTTGAATGTATATATGGAAACTTAAACATTTATATACTCTTATTCAATTGTGAAATATCTTGCAGTGCTTTACCAGGTGCTTATCTGTTCTCATTGTATATTTTGTACACTTGTATTTTCAACCAAAAGGGGTAATATCCTCTTATTGTATTCTAACTGCTGTAAAGTCTACACTCTGTATGCTACTACTCTGTAATGTCTCTTTTGTAAAGTTTTCAGTCTATTGTCTAAGTAAGATTTGAATCAATTTATGACTAGAGGTTCAAGATAAAGGGATTTCAGTATATTTATGAGGAGCTGGTGATAGACCATATCAAAAGCTTTAGCTAAATCAATAATGACTGCAGAGGAAAGAGTATTGTTATTACGGTTTTTGTTAATGCAGTCTGTGAAGGATAGGAGGGCAGTGGTGGTACTATGGAAAGGTCTGAATCCATGTTGACAGTTGGCAAGTAGGTTATTTTGGAGTAGGTGGTTAAGTAATTGCTTATAGATGCATTTCTCCATTATTTACTACTAGAAATATGTGAGATACCTTTGATAATATGAAAGACATCTCCAGGACCTCCATTCTGGGTAATACTGGACATAAGTTTACAAGTATAGCAGTAGGTTCTCTTGCAGAATTTGGCACCAGGTTGGGAGGAATTGTTAGCGTCAAGCAGACCTCTCCTCACCAAAAGATTCTACAGTGGGGTGGTTGGTATAAGGAGACAATGGGCTGCTATGGAAAAAGTAGCATTGAAATCAAGGCTCAGACTGCAAAATAGAAAAGTTAGTCATGATGGACCTATGAGGAGAAGTGGTTCTGTGATTAAAAGGCCACATAAGTGGAATGTGTTTCTACTGTGGCAAGTAGTCCTTAATATATGAAGAAAGGGATTCAACCAGTGGTTTAAAGACTATCCAGAAAGCTGAGCTATGGGATTTGGGATATGTGTAGGCAGACCAAACTGGGTGACTGTTTTACTGATTATTGGTAGCAGATAAAGTCTGCATGACTAAGAATGCTGGACTGTCAGACTTGGCTAATACAGAAAGCATATTAATTGTAATGGCAGAGGTAATGTGGTGATAATGCCGAGTCTGCAAGTGGCAGTGAAATCTTCTGTCTGGGGGAGTATATAAGGTGGTGTCATACACTTCTAGGTAGTTTCACTGATATATGAATTCTTCTAATAAACCACAACAAAACCTTATTATTAGCAGGCTTGATGACGTTGGCATTTTTCTTTTTGCTGAGCATTAAGGGCTGCTGTCTCTTTAGTTTTGCCATCTGAGCCCTAGCCTTTGCAATGAAAATTCATGTTGGCAGTGTCTCTTAACTCTTGATTGACTAAACAGTCTACAGCAGCCAACCATTTTAGCTGATTCATCCCATGGTATAATGTATTATCTTAGCACCACTATCATCCAATAGTGTGACGGATTACTCAAGTAGTACTGTCCTCCAATGGTGTGACAGATTACTCAAGTATTACTTTCATACAGTGGTGTGATGCATTAGTCTAATGTCATCCAGCATTGTGATAGATTTCTGTAATATTACTGTCATTCAGCGCTGTGATGGATTACTCAAGTACTACTGCTATCTATTGGTGGGATGGATTACTCAAGTACTACTGCTATCTAATGGTGTGATGGATTACTCTAGTACTACTGCCATCTAATGGTGGGATGGATTACTCAAGTACTACAGCTATCTAATGGTGTGATGGATTACTCTAGTACTACTGCTATCTAATGATGGGATGGATTACTCTAGTACTATTGTCATTTAGCCATGTGATGGATTATTCTAGTACCACTGTCATATAGTTGTGTAATGGAAAATTCTAGTACTATTGCCATCCATCATTTTGACAGATTCCTGTAGTATTACTTTCATCAAGTGGTGTGATGGTTTATTCTATTACTAATGTCATCCAGTTTTGTGATAAATTCCTTAGTACTGCTGTCATCCAGCAGTGAGCTGATTACTCTTGTACTACTGATTGATTTTTATAGTACTACTGTCATCCAATGGTGTAATGGATGACTCTAGTACTACTCTAGTACTACTGCTATCCAGTGGTGTGATTGATTACTGTAGTACTACTATCATGAACTTGTGTGATCAATTACTGTAGTACTACTGTCATCCAGCAGTGTGATTGACTTTTCTAGTACGACTGTCATTCACCTGTGTGATGGATTTCTGTAGTACTTCTGTCATCCAATGGTGTGATGGATTACTCTAGTACTACTGTCATCTAGTGTTGTGATGGATTACTCTAGTACTGCTGTCATCCAGTGGTGTGATGCATTACTCTAGTACTACTATCATCTAGCGGTGTGATGGATTATTCTAGTACTACTGTCATTCATTAGTGTGATGGATTCCTGTAATACTACTGCTGTCCAACATTGTGATGGATTACTCTAGTACTACTGTCATCCAGTAGTGTGATTGTAGTACTACTGTCAACCAGTGGTGTGACAGATTCCTGTAGTATTACTGTCATCCAGTGGAGTGATGGTTTATTCTATTACTTCTGTCATGGAGTTTTGTGATGAATTCCTTAGTACTGCTGTCATCCAGCAAGGTGATGGGTTACTGTCAGGCTGGGTACTACTACTCACCTCTGCCCTTGTATTCACTCTGTTCAAGGGAACATCAGTACCCACAAACAGCTGTGGGTCACCTTCAGTCTCACTGCTACAGGGTAGCTCCCTCCCTGAAGTAACCACATCACCAGTCCTGGCTGCAAGTGTGCAGTCTGTCTGAGTTTCCCCCAGGCTACCAGACCCACATGCTTGTCTCCAAGCCTGATGGTGTGTAACTGTATGAATACATGTACTGCATTATCAAAACCATTCCATATCAAGATATCTGCAGGGTTATCCACAAACACACCCACTTGCTGGCTTCCTTTTTCACTGTCCCAGTCAAGGTGAACCCTAGCCAAAGATATTTGGAATGGGGTCCCTCCTAAAGCTTTGACTGGAGTAGACTGCCCAAGCAAGTAGTACTCCTCTGTAACCATTGCAGACTTCACAATGGTTAGGTCAGAGGCTATGTCTCTCTTAGCCATGGCCTCTTTCCTATCCACTAAGATAGGCTATAATCTCTTGTGGAAGTTTGGTACTCTTTTTGTCTCGAGACAACTTACTGCTGGCATTTTGTCATTGCCACTTACTGGCTCTCCCACCTTTTGGTCCCCACCTTGCCTCCATAGACATCTGTATGCTACATGGCCCCACTGGTTGCATTTAAAACATTTAACCCTTGGTCCTGGATTTGTACCTAGGCTAGTGTCTTCCACCGCTAATGGTGAACTACATTGGGGCAGTCTGGGCTGCCCACCATGGGTTCCCTTAGACCCATGAGCAGCACTGAGTGTCCCTTTCCTGTGCAGTGATGCTCTGCTTGCTAGGTATGGATCTCCCTTCTTTCCCAACTCATCTGCAGTAGTGTATTGTCTATCAGCTAACCAGATTCTCATGTCCATAGGCAAAGTGCTATGGGCTTGTTCCCTCACCAAAAGTTCTGTCAGCCCTTCAAAAGTGGTGACTTGACATCCACTCATCCACCTGTGAAAATAAGTGCTTAGTTCAGCAGTATATTCACACACTTTCATCTGCCTTGCGTCTGTGCTCACAACACTTTTTTTCTATAAGCTTCAGGTGTTAACTTAAAACATTCTAGCAAACAGTTGTTTACAACATTATAATTTAAACAATCAGTATTAGACAGTTTGTAAAGAACAGTTACAGCTTTACCATGGAGTAAGGGGGTCAGGAACCATACCCAGAGCCCTTGGTCAACATTATACTGTTTACATACCCTCTCAAACATATGAATGAAACTATAAAAAATACCCTCTTCTGTAAATTGTGGAAGAAATTTACTGACCTTTGTTGCTTCTGGGGTTCAGTTACTCCCTCCCCCGTTGCCTCCATGACTGGTGAAGAGTCGTCATCTCCTTTTCATGTTGCCTCTGCCTCTCATTCTCGTCAACCTCCAGATACCTCAGTCTCTCTACTGCTTCTGTTTCCAAATGCTTGGCCTCCAACTCAAATCTCTTTAACTTCAGATGCTTTTTTAAGTTCTCTGTGGAAAGGTTGAGCTGTCCATTTTATGAGAGTTGTACATCTCTACAGCCAGTCTGCTTGTCCTGCTGGTTGCTGTTCTGTGATGCATCTGTGACTAAAGCTGCAATCATGTTCGCTTTAGTCAGGGTGGCATGCACCAGTCCTTTAGTCAGGTTGGTATGCACCAGTCCTTTAGTCAGGTTGGCATGCACCAGTCCTTTAGTCAGGTTGGTATGCACCAGTCCTTTAGTCAGGCTGGTATGCACCAGTCCTTTAGTCAGGTTGGTATGCACCAGTCCTTTAGTCAGGTTGGCATGCACCAGTCCTTTAGTCAGGTTGGTATGCACCAGTCCTTTAGTCAGGTTGGTATGCACCAGTCCTTTAGTCAGGTTGTCATGCACCAGTCCTTTAGTCAGGTTGGTATGCACCAGTCCTTTAGTCAGGTTGGTATGCACCAGTCCTTTAGTTAGGTTGGTATGCACCAGTCCTTTAGTCAGGTTGGTATGCACCAGTCCTTTAGTCAGGTTGGCATGCACCAGTCCTTTAGTCAGGTTGGTATGCACCAGTCCTTTAGTCAGGGTGGCATGCACCAGTCCTTTAGTCAGGTTGGTATGCACCAGTCCTTTAGTCAGGTTGGTATGCACCAGTCCTTTAGTCAGGTTGGCATGCACCAGTCCTTTAGTCAGGGTGGCATGCACCAGTCCTTTAGTCAGGTTGGTATGCACCAGTCCTTTAGTCAGGTTGGTATGCACCAGTCCTTTATCCTGGCACATCTCAGCCAACTTGCTCCTTGTCAGCTTGTCATACTCCTCTGCTGACATGCTTGCCTGCTCTCCCTGACTATCTAAGGTAACAAAAAAATAAATCAATCATGATACAAACTCTGAATGTTCCCTGCTTGGCTTATTGACAGTAAAACCAGCTTGAGTGTCCACTATATACAGGCTACAGATATTCAATATCCACACCACTACAAGCCAATTAATATGTGATGTGGTTAACTCACCACTGCTAACCAATTAACTGATTACATCCGAGTGATGTCTCCAGGTGCATCTACAGTTAATGCCTACTGATGCCTCTAGACGTTAAATATTGCTAGTTCATATTTGCATCAGTAATTCCAAAACCATGCTATGTATGAGATTTTAAAGGATTTCATGTTAATGCTTATGCAATACCAAACTCAACTGCATTACTATTTAACCATTGTCTATAGCAGGTAAATAGATATTAACTGTTGTTTCATGATAATTATTTATATAGATATAATTTTCACATTTTTCCAACTATCTCAACAACCAAGTAACACAGACAGAACCCCTTAGCTTCATATGAAAGCTCTCAGCTAGATGAATACTATGTTGCTAACAGTATTTATGTAACTTGAGTGATTGTTGAGATATGTGAGCTGTTTACAAAGTATTATAAATGTATTACTTACTGTGTTTACTGTGACTTATAAATTTCAGTTTAAGACCTAGAAAGTAAAGAATACTACCACTATAAAACTAGTTTGTCCTGAAGAGTTTGCCATTTATACTACTTGCATAATCCCTATGGTTCCAGAGATATGAATATTTGTTTGAAATGTGAGGACATAATTTGATTATGTCAAAAGGCTTAGGCTCCGCCCACTGGCAGTTACAGCACAAACTTCCTGAGCACCATTGGAGTGAATGAGTTAATATGTGATTTGGATATCCTACCACTGCCAAACAATTAATATGTGATGCCCCTGCACAGGCCCAGTAATCAAGGAGCCTCAATCCTCACCATTAGCACCAGTGAGGGATGTACACATTGGGAGGATGATAAGTACACATACAGTAAAGTACAATTTCCCTTAAGAGCAAACAGAGATCACATTGAGTCTGAGGATGGTTTCTCCAGGAGGGCCCATACACTGTCAACAAATATATATAAAACTTCTGCATAGACTAAAAGGCAATTATCACTGCCACCAACCAGCTCTTTATCAGCTACTATAAGGCCCTTCCCAAAGGGGTGACCAATCCTACTGTGTGATGTTACTGTTATTCAGATGGTAAGTATGACCAAGACCAAGGCTATTGGAGGGCCCATACACTATCAACAAATATATATAAAAGTACTCTTAGAGCTTAAATATCTCTAAACAAACCAGCTACAATTAAAAGGTTTAAATATATATTCTTCTTTTTCTTTTGGCTGTTCCCTTTAGGGGTTCACCACAGTGGATCATCTGTTTCCATTTCTTCCTGTCCTCTGCATCTTGCTCTGTCACACCAACCACCTGAATGTCCTCTCTCACCACATCCATAAAACTTATCTTAAGCCTTCATATTTTCCTCTTAACTGACAGCTTCATCCTTTTCCCAATATACCCAGCATCCCTCCTCAGCTCATGTCCAAACCAACGTAATCTCTCCTCCCTGGCTTTGTCTCCAAACCATCCAATCCAGGCTGACCCTCTAATATACTTATACTTAATCCTATCCACCCTTGTCACACCCAATGCAAATCTTAACATCTTTAACTCTACCACGTCCAGCTCTGACTCCTGCCTTTTTGTCAATGCCAATTTCTCCAACCCATATAACATAGCTGGTCTCTCTACCCTCTTGTAGACCTTCCCTTTCACTCTAACTGGTACGTGTCTGTCATAAATCACTCCTGACACTCTTCTCCAACCACTTCATCCTGCCTGTACTCTCTTCTTCACCACTCTTCCATACTCGCCAGTACTCTAAACTGTTGATCCCAAGTATTTAAACTCATCCACCTTCACCAACTCTACTCCCTGCATCCTCACCATTCCTCTATCCTCCCTCTCATTCACACACATAAATTCTGTCTTAGTCCTGCTGACCTTCATTCCTTTCCTCTCTAGAACATGTCTCCACCTCTCCAGGGTCTCCTCAACCTGCTCCCTACTCTCACTACAGATCACAATGTCATCTGCAAACATCATAGTCCACGGGGACTCCTGTCTGATCTTGTCTGTCAACCTGTCCCTCACCATTGCAAATAAGAAAGGGCTCAGAGATGATCCTTGATGTAATCCCACGTCCACCATAAACGCATCCATCACTCCCACAGCAGGCCTCACCGCTGTCACACTACCGTCATACATATCCTGTACCACTTTTACATACTTCACTGACACTCCCAACTTCCTCATACAATACCACAACTCCTCTCTTGGCACCCTGTCATATGCTTTCTCTAAGTCCACAAAGACACAATGCAACTCCTTCTGAAATTCTCTATACTTCTCCATCAACACTCTCAGAGCAAACATCACATCTGTAGTGCTCTTTCCCGGCATGAAACCATACTGCTGATCACTAATCATCACCTCCCTTCTTAACCTAGCTTCCATTACTCTTTCCCATAACTTCATTCTGTGACTGATCAGTTGTATCCCTCTGTAGTTACTACAGCTCTGCATGTCACCCTTATTCTTAAAAATCGGTACCAAAACACTTTTTCTCCACTCCTCAGGCATCCTCTCACTTTCCAAAATTTCATTAAACAATCTGATTAAAAACTCCACTGCCATTTCTCCTAAACACCTCCATGCTTCCACAGGTATGTCATCTGGACCAACAGCCTTTCCATTCTTCATCCTCTTCATAGCTATCCTTACTTCCTCCTTGCTAATCCACTGCACTTCCTGATTCACTATCCCCACATCATCCAACCTTCTCTTTCTTCATTCTCTTCATTCATCAGCCCCTCAAATTACTATTTCCATCTTCTCATCATACTCTTCTCACTTGTGATTACATTTCCCTCATTATCCTTTATCACCCTTACCTGCTGCACATCTTTCCCAGCTCTGTCCCTCTGTCTAGCCAATTGGTACAGGTCCTTTTCTCCCTCTTTAGTGTCCATCCTTTCATACAACTCTTCATATGCCTTATCCTTAGCCTTCGCAACCTCTCTCTTTGCCATGCTTCTCATCTCCTTATATGCCTGTCTCTTTGTCCTCGTTTCTCTGTCCAGATGTCACACCAAGCACCTTTCTAGCCGTCTCCTTTACTCGCTCTGCTGTAGTTACCCAGCTATTCGGTAACTCTTCACTGCCACCCAGTGCCTGTCTTAACTCTTCACTGAACTCCACCTCACAATCACCCTTTTTCAATTTTCACCATTTGATCCTTGGTGCTGCCCTCACACTCTTCCTCCTCTTCTTGATCACCAACGTCATCCTACAGACCACAATTCTATGCTGCCTAACTACACTTTCCCCTGTCACCACTTTACAGTCCCCAATCTCCTTCAAACAAAGGTTTAAATAGATCTAATAATAAATAATAAAAATACAAACAATACTCAAACACACAGTGACCACAGGGTTTAGAATCATAGGAAATATTTTAAAACAACATTGCAGGACAGTATCAAATAAATACAGAAAACATCTAAACTAATCTTTATTATATTCCTATCTATATCTAAGATAAATTACTGTACCCTAGTTACTTATTATTAGCAAGACAAATGCAGATGTGAAGTGCTGAATGGATATTTCTAGATCCAAGACAAGATACGAAGTGGCTCCTCTGACTCTCAGAGAGTTCTTAAACTGATACCACATGCTACTGCTGGGTTAGCCTGGATGACATTTGTCACCTGCCTTCAGTTCCCATGCTAACATAAACTTAACAAAATGTAACATTTCTGTGTGAAAAATACTTCTCTCTCAGATTTGCAGCTGCTAGGAAGTCACAGAGTAATAAAACCAGTTTACATTTTACACCTAGTAATTAAAATTACTTTCAAGATAACAGAAACACCTCTAGCTCCAGACATTGTCTGCTTGCTGCACTGAAATTACTTTTTATAGCACATCGTAAAGCACTTTTAATTTCAACTTATTTTCTTGAAGTTTTGCAAGTTAACTCTGTATGTTCCAGCTTCTACTATTAAAACATACATTTGCACAGGTATATAGTTTATATACATTTCTGTTCTTTTCCAGTGGAGTACACTGTGGTTACATTCTTGAAGCTCAGTACATAACATACAGTTCAACACACACTTCTGCACCCGTAGTTTAATATCCATATAACATATAACTACATTTGTAAGACAAGCATATGAATCATATTAATATTCACAAATGATATATGGTTATTTTCAAAATTCCAGATAGCTGGGCTGGCAGTGTCACATTTCTGTATAAATCATATTCCTACTTTCTTAAAATTGCTGCCAATGCAATCGCTTACTCTGTCTCTATCCTTATTAATCGTTCTATTACTGAATCTCTTCTTGTCCCAGATGTATGGAAATCCTTCAACACAATCCCTCTTCACAAAGGAGGAAATTCCACTGAGCCATCCAACTATCGTTACATTGCTATACTATCCTCCTTTTTCACAATTCTAGAAAAGTGTGCACACACACAGCTACTTAAACACATGCTATCTAATAAGCTTCTTACTCCCACCCAACATGGCTTCAGACCCCCACCACAGTACATCAACAGCTCTACCCTCATTCACCCAAACAGTAGCAGAAGCCTGTGACAACAACCTACTAGTTTCCTGCTTATTCCTTGGCCTCTCCAAAGCATTTGACTGTCTCTCACTCTAAACTGATAAGTAACTCTCTGAACTTCATCTCCCCACCCCCTATTTAAGCTGGTTTTCAAGCTACTTATCTAATAGAAAGCAATCTATACGCTGGAAAACTGTTACCTCCCCATTTCTTCCTGCTAACACCAGTGTCCCCCAAGGTTCTATATTGGGTCCTCTCTTGTTCAGTATTTTTACTAATAGTTTGTGCTCTGCTACCAACCTCTCCACACTTTTACAATATGCTGATGACTCAACCCTTATTACCACTGCCCACAGCTCCCATAACTCCTTGCTCTCACCCAAGATGCTTTTACATCCATTGAAACCTGGCTCACTGATAATCAACTAATTCTAAATAATAAAAAAAAAAAACTAAACTTCTACTTTTCCTTCCTAAAACACTGGAAACACACAAATCTACTTTCTCTATTACCTCCCTCAACAATACCACTATCAGACCAGAACCCCATACTAAATTACTTGGTGTTATAATTGACAATGAATTAAAATTCAACATACATATCCATCATTGCATAAAAAAACACCAGATTCTTGGTCTCCTGTACTGAAACCACAGACTGCTTTCACCCTCCACCAGAGGTCCAAATGACAAATTCACCACCGTAACAGGAACAGGCAAGCAAAAACTGAGGGTAATGCTACTCAATGCTAGTAGTCTAAATCTCAAAATACACTCACACGAAGCACTCCTTAAAATGGAGAACATCGATATCTGTGCAGTAACTGAGACCTGGTTCAAGGCTCCAGAGAGCACCCCTGGACTATCAGGCTATAACTCATACCACACTTTTTGGCCATGTAACCTGGACCAGAACACCAAAGGCAGAGTTGTGTCCATATTCATTAAGGATATCCACACCTCCAGGCTAGTTGCTCAGCATAATGCATCCGAGGTTATCCAAGTGCAACTAACTCTGGGCAAAACTGCAATCCAAATTGTAGTTTGCTACAGATCCACTACCATTCCCCAGGATTCCCACTCCTCTTTTCTTGATGTACTGGAAAATATTAGGGTTCAACCAAACACCCTAATAATGGGTGATTTCAACTACCCCACCATTAACTGAGAAAACTACTCATGTACCAACTCCTTTGCTCAACGCTTTCTGGAATTCATAAACTCTAATACCCTGGATCAACTTATCCACAACCTCACCAGGGGCAACAATACCCTATACCTAGTCATTACCAACATGAGTGACCGGTGTTCCACACCTGAAGTCAACTGCTCATTGGTCCAATCCGACCATCAGCTAATCACCCTAGATATCCACATCCTGCCCCCACCTCCCATTAAGAAAATCACGATAAAAAATTTCTCCAAAGCCAACTTCATACTTCTTAAGACAGAAGTGATGAACTTCATGACATCCATACAGATGGACAATACAGTTACGACTGCTGAATCCTACAGAAATGCACTCTGTAAGCACTTACATGAGTGCATGGATCGTGCTATCCCAAACAGAACCAAGACACTATCCTCCAAAAAAAAGGAAGCCAATCTGGTGGTCCTCTACCATAAACAAACTGGACAACAGAAGGAAGAAACTGTTGCAAAGGAGAGTAAAATCCCATGAGTGGAGTAGCTCCCTGGTCAGCCTCAGTAAGAAGCCGAGATCCCTTATAAGATCCTCCAAAGCTAGCTGCAAAAACAAAATTGCCACTCATTCTAAGGACAACCACAAAGCATTCTATAGCTATGTCAAGTATCTCAATGGCAACACCCAGATCTGCTCTGAGTTACAGCACAACAGCACAAAAATTACAGAACCAACTGATATTTCCAACATCCTGGCAGATAGGTTCATTGCTAACTTTACCCCCCTCTCTCCCCCTAAAAGGCCCATATCTATACAGGAAGAATGCAGAGTCCCTGTAATTACAACTATGCAGGTAAAAGCTGCACTCTCTAAAGCCAAAAACACAGCATCCATGGGAATGGACAACATCCCAGGCTGTGTTTTGCATGGACTTCAGAATGAACTGGCTCCCCACCTAAGCACCATGTTCAGTCATAGCCTCACATCAGACTTTCTGCTCACTGAATGGTGCACAGCAACAGTTATCCCACTCCACAAAGGGGGAGCCACCATTGATCCCAGGAACTATCACCCTATTAGCCTGATGAGCCTGGTCTGCAAGGCCATGTAACATATGTATCATCATGGAACTCATAAGCAAAGACAATGGTAACCTCCAAACTCTGGACCCCACCCAGTTCTGGTTTGTGAATGGCAGAATATGCCTCCTGAATCTGATAGACTTCTTTGAGGTAGTCACAAATGCCATAGACGAGGGTAAGGTGGTTCACACAGCCTATCTTGACCTCACCAAGGCTTTCAACACCATTCCCCATTCTGGAATTATAGCTAAACTAGGTACAAATCCCTACATCACAAGATGGATTGCCAACTGGCTTACTGACAGAACACACACTGTAAAAGTTGCAGACTCCAAATCTGACTTCAAACCAGTGACAAGTGGAGTACCACAGGGTCCAGTCCTGGGACCTCTCCTATTTGGTATCTACTTCTCTGAAGTACAGGCTAACAGAGAAGGCCTCTGGCTAACGAAGTTCACAGATGACTGCAAACTAGGAGCCATAGTCGAGTCCCCAAATTATGTGGACATCCTACAGAAGGGCCTCACTGAGACATGCCTGGTGTCAGAGCCATGGCCTCAAGCTCAATTCCAAAAAGTGCATTGTCATCCCTTTTGGTAAAAACTCTGTACCCATGAACTACCACATAGGCAGTAGTCTACTTTACACCAAATGTGTGATAAGAGACCTAGGGACCCAGGTTGACAGTAGTCTCTCCTTTGATAGTCACATCGACACAGTAGTCAGGGAGTCATTCTACGTGGCACACCTCATCATAAAAGGGTTCTCATCTAGGAAAAAGGATGTCATTGTTCCACTCTACTCAACGCTCATTAGACCCATTATAGAGTACAACTCCCCTTTCAGAATATACCTCACAAGGCATATGCAGCAGCTGGAAAGGCCACAGAAGTACCTCACAAAGAGGATTGCTGGCTTCAAACAGATGCCCTACACTGACCATCTCAAAAAACTCCAGCTTTACTCCATAGCATATCGCCTACTCCAAGGTGATCTCTACCTAACATATAAAGCTATGTCAAACCCAGAGCTGTTGGACATGTAAAACCTAAAGAAATCCCAATCCCTCTGAGCTACATGCTCTAGGGACCTAAACCTTGTCACCACAATAAACAGGACATGCTGGAGGGATAGATTCCTGTCCCAGAGACTTCCCATACTCTGGAACAGGCTACCCATCTATGTCAAGCAAAGTTCCTCATTAGCACTCTTCAAGAAAAATCTTGATGAGTGGATGGGAAATAGGAAATACACCCCGGGAATCACTTCTGTGTCTCCGCTCGACAGTGGCACAGGAAAATAACTTTCTTGGGTGGCGTAAGCCAGGGAACCTTGTTGGCTAGGTTTACTTAGGCCCTTGGGCCAACAGCCTAGTACCTACCTATGAACACAGTTTTTCATAGGTTCATAGGTTCACAGGTGATTACAAGGCTAATGGCACAAGAGCCTTTAGAAGTCTAGCCAATAATACCGAGGATATGACAATATTATATCTTAATTCTCTAGATATGGCATGGGGTGGTATCAGGGAAATAGGTCTTTGGGTGTTGGAGCCCTGAGTGATTGTACAGACTACCTTAGTCCATAAGGGACATGGAGAGTACCATGGAAGTGAATTTGTGGTTCCCCATCCATTTATTCAAATTCTTTTTGAAGATAGTGAGGGACAAGATTTGTTTTTCAAAGATGGGAAGTTTATTCCATAGATGAGGTAGCTTTTAGGTTCATAGTTTCATAGGTTGGTACTGGGCTATCTGCCCGAAGGCATATATTAGCCCAGCCACATTGTGCGGTATTCACCGCCCATTTAGTAGTTCCCTAGACCCTTGTACTTGCAGCTAGTACCCTTGGCCCCTATCTAGTAGTGCTGTTGGTGTGATCCTCAGTGTGAACTTTCTGTTACCCATCCACTCATCAAGGTTCCTCTTGAAGAGTGTTAGTGAGGGGCTCTGTTTTATGTAGATCGGGACCCTGTTCCACAGTAAGGGAAGTCTCTGTGAAGGGAATCTATCCCTCCGGCATGTTCTATTCATTGTTGTGTTGAGGTTTATATCCCTTGAGCGTGTAGCTCGAGTAGATTTGGTTTTGCTAAGATGGAGCATGTTCAACAATTCTGGGTTGGACATGGCTCTGGGAGGGCTTTTGGGACACAAATCTGTCTCTCCAGCAAGTTTTGTTAGAGAGACACATAAGGTTCAGGTCCATGGAATGCATAACCCTCGTATAATTTGTCTTGTGAATATGTAAAGTTTTCATCAGGGCTGGATCAGAGAATGCCTTGTAGATCAGGCATAAGTCACCTCTCAATAAACGATATGAGACAGAGTAAAGTGGATAGGGCCTTTAGTCAGTCTGCATTTGACATGTATTTTTTTAGTGAGAAACCTCTGGAGCCATTTCATATAGTGTAAGTGCCTGGTTAGGTACATGCAGAAGAAAGCACTGTACTCGATTATGGGCCTGATGTGTGCTGAGTGCAATGGCACTTTGACTTCCTTTGATGTTGATGCCAAGCCTTTACTTATAAACTGAGCCACACAAAAGGATTTCCCTCACTACCACAGCTACCTGGAGTTCAAAAGTTAGATTACTCTCTATCTGTGTTCCTAGGTCCCTCACCACTGGGTCTACTTTTAGGGGTGTGCTATCAATATTATAATTTATAGGGATATCTTCATAGGTTCATCTGATTTACCAAAGGGTATGATTACTCATTTTTTAGCATTTACTCTCAGACCATGACTTTGGCATCAGCCATTTGTCATTTTTCGGCCTGTTTGTAGGATGACAACATCATTTTGGGGTTCAATAATTGCTCCCAGTTTACAGTCATCATCGAACTTGGTGAGCCAGAGGCACCCAGCATTGGCCTTCACTACTGTGAAGTATATACCAAACATGAGCAGTCACAACATCGAGCCTTGTGGGACACTGCTAGTTTCAGATTTCTTATTGGAAGTGGATTCACCTATCTGAACAACAAGTGTCCTGTCAGTGAGCCATTTGGCTATCCATCTGATGATACAGGGGTTTAATGCCTAACTCAGTAAGTTTATCTATGATCCCCTAGTGGAGATTGAGTCAAAAGTTTTGACCAGGGCTAGATAGATGGTGTTCATTGTTTTACCCTTATCCATGGCCCTGGGGATTTTCTCGAAGAAGTCCACCAGATTGAGCAGACAAGACCTTCCTTTGATAAAGCCAAATTGTGTCTGGTTCAGTGTTTGGATTGCTATTGATCAGGTTTGTGATAATTCTCTCAATGGCATTGCAGATAAGACTGTTTGTAGTTCCTTGCGTCAGTTGATGGGCCCCCCTTGTGCAGAGGGACAAGTGTTGAAGTCGTCCTCTATTTCTCCTGGAAACGTCCCATCTTGAGGCTGTGGTTAAACAGGGCTTCTAGCTACCCTGATAACAGGTAATACTTCCAGGTTTTCTTGTTCTGCCATATTTCACAAATGTGATTGATGGCTGCTTTGTAATCCCGCATTCATTAATTAATTACTGAGTTGCTGGTTTTCTTCTTGCTGATTTCCATCTCCCAACTCTAGTCTTTGATTTGTTTCCAACAAACACCCGGTTCTTCTAGTCAACTTCTGTGCATTCCCTATTTGTTGAGCATTTTCCTTTGGAACAATGGAAAAGGTGTCACTGACATAGTATCATAGTATCTCTGTGACCTTTATTATCAGAGGAATAAGAAGCAGAGAGTCCCCTTCTCTCTGATAGCTCACTTGTTTTTGGACAAAGTTTGCATCAAAAAATGAATTTGGCCCTCCTGGAAAAAATATTCTGAAGATACCTGGATACAACAGCTTGAGTCTCACACCTGCCTTGTGACATTCCCTGATTGCTGGAATAAATTTACTTCTATCCTGTCTGCTCTACCGTGAGTAAACATTTTACACAAGCACTCTATTGTCTCCAATCTTTTTGTACTTTGTCCTTCTGCCACAGTTTTGTCAAAATCAAATCTTTTTGCTGGTAGGATTGCATCTTTACTATTAGATATGCTGGCTGCTTTCTCATGGCCAGATTTGGAACATACATCAAATGTGCTTTTTCAGTTAACAACTCCTGTTGCTTATTTGTGCTTTCATAAACTTAATACCATCTGTTTCTTCCAGTTTCTGTGGTACAACAGAAAATCTCAGGTTTCCCTACATGCTCTGTCCCCTAATTCTACAATTTTTGAAATATGTCTTTTTAAGCAGTCTCATACTCAGACAGCTTTTTTTTTTCATTTCTACCCCTGATTTTTGCAGTTTTTATCAGCTCATAAAAGATTCTTCCATTTTTCCACTGTTGTTTTATTTGAAATGGTATACTCTTCCAGTATTTCATTTATTTTAGTCAGCTCTGAACACATTTGATATTTTTTTTTTCTCTAGGTTACTGGAAGTCATTGTCCTGCACCAAAGCTGGAGTTTGAACTACTTTTTTCTGAACAGCTGCAGGATTCTTCCGAGCCAGTGTTTCTCCTCACCTTTTGTGGTTTTTTTCTTTCTTTCTTTCTCCATATTTGTTATTTGCTGGTATTCAGGCAGTGCACTAGCCAGTAAATGCAATTTACCCCAAAATAGAAATTCACTGGCTCTTTTTTTTGAGTTTCTGATTTTACAATGAGAGAGCTACAATTAAGCTGTTACTCAGTGTGCAGCCATCATAGCAGCCCAAATCCCTCAAATTAAATGAAAAAAAGTAGAGTTCAGTAGCATTTGGTAAAAAAGTTTTTCCCACCCTATATGTTTTAAATGGTATTAAACTTCAGATAGACACAGTTATAAGAAAACTGGGCACTCATGTGGTAATTCTCTTGCATTAAACCATAATTTTTCACAATAGTCAGAAAGTCCTTTTACCTGACTTAGTTGATTTCCAAGGGAATGTCTTCAAGATTCACAGAAGTCATTTTGCCACTGTACTCTTCTCTTATCAGACCAACCAACCAATCATGGAATTCAGTGCTATCTTTGGTATGTATAAATCAAAGTGTATTGCTCATGCAAAAAGACCCCAAAGATACTTTACCCAGAAACCAAGGAGTTCAACTCATCATAATGAGTGACCTACAGACTGCACCCAAGTGACTTGGGCCTTCATTCTTGAACTCTGAAAGATCCACTCCTATTTGACCTTCTCTGTTTTTGCAAAACTAGTGACTCTGCCAGCAATTGCATTAGGTATCTAAATCTACAGCAAGAAATAAACAAGGCTTCCTTGAGAAATGGGTTCTTAACCTAACACTCTCCCAGGGTGGCAGGAACCTTTTCTGTAATTTGGTGTGTGCATCACTAAGTATCTTACGGTTCTTGTGATAATGTGCCTATGTTCACATGTTCTTAATATGTCTTGCAACTGTTTATTTATTTTATTTTTATTTATTTTACATTTGTTGACCGGGCTAGTCTAGCTGGATATATTTCCATTTTCAGTAGAGGCCCGGGGAGAAAAGCTCCACAGAATATACAGAAAAAAACATACAACATATGGAAGTCAATACAACAAAAACAGCAGGATAAATGTAAAGACAAAAAAGAAAAGTTAGCAGGCAGAAACAATTTACAAATAGGAACTAACATCGTTACCTATAAACAAACTAAATAAAGAGAAGCAGAAATCAGGGAAAGGTGAGTTAGGAAGTAAGAAGAAGATATTTTTGAAAAAAAAAGGGAAGGAAAGAAAAAAAAACAAATATATAGTTGGGGGAGAAGTGGGAGGAAAGTAAGAAGAGGAGAGTAAAGTAAAAAAGAAAAGACAAGAAAGGATTAAACAAACTTTCAGCGAAGAGGAAAAGAGATAAGTTAAAAATTGAGATAGTTGTTCATGGAAGAGGGAGAGAGATGTGGGGAAGGAAAGAGATAGAGAAGGGGTATGTCAAAGAAAATGTTAAAAATCAGACTGTAAAATCATTAGGCTTTTTAAAATGACAGTCAACACACAGGAGATTCAGATGCAAATGTTTACTAGTGTACACCAGGAGGCAAAAGACCATACGATACAAGTATAGAATTTTGTCTGGCATTATACAGGAAATGCTCTACATTTTATACACTATACATTCAAGCTGTGCCCACCTCACTGACGTGGTCAGTCACAGGGCACCTACATCACTATGGTCTACAATATTCTATTCATAAGAAAAAGCTGATGCTAAACTTTTAAAAAAGTTTTCCCATGAGAATAATACAGCCTTGCAAAGCACCTGGTCAGTTATAATGTCTTTCTGTAAATGTTATTCTTTCAAGGTTTCAGTCCTGCTCGAATACAATAGTCAGTTCAGTCTTGCAATACACTTCTTTGTTCTTCTCGCAACATTACTTTTAGCAACTGTGCTGATAATGTTCACAAGGCCAACCATCTCAGAGGAAGGAAGAAAAGATTCAATGCATTATACATTCATTTTTCCTGACCCAGCAGATAATCATTAGTGAAAAACATAAGCTTGCTGAGCTGGCTACTGCCAGGGTCAGAGTTCAATCACACTGCAGCTCCAAAGCTTCAAGCAATTACATGTAAGATCATTCTTACTGCCATATTGTAAAATAGAATAAAATGCATTACATACTATTTGCTTTTAAACTAGCACTTCATATATGTTTAAATACATATTTTTCTAACATTTTCCTCCCTTTTAATACTTTTTATTCTATTCTGAAGTATGCATAGTGTCATTTCATCTCCTAGCCTTTTCCGCTCAGGATTTTCAGCTAGGTGAGTCATCTAATCTATACTTCAGAAAAAGCATCATCTGAAATCAATCTTTCAATTTCAATATCTTGGTAAAAAGTTCCAGTAACAGATATATCAACAAAATCTTTGATTAATCTTTTCATGCAGGGAATTCCACAGCAAACACATGCTCCTATTAGGAGTATACCCACACAAATAGGAATTAAAATGTTCATTAGGATGGAACCCCACTCCCCAAACAGATTCTGGAAAAAGTCCGTCAGTGGGTTTGGGCCTGGTTTATTCATTGCTGATACTTGCTGAATTACCTCTAGGTGATTATTTATCTCGTGACAATTGTCAGGGATAAAAGCACAGCATTCTTCTTCTTGTACCACCTCTTGCTGCTAGGGTGAAGTAAAGAGCCATTTGATTTTGTAGCACAACAGTTCTCATTGCATTCAGTTCATCAGTCACCAATTCTAGGGCGGAAAAAGTTGCATTACTCATTACTTCGAGAAGTCTCAACAGCTTCCTCAGCTCCCAGATCGATTTGACTGCTCCATAGGCTGGTAGTATTCCTGCCCAGGATATAACACTGTTACCCAAGTCCATATGAGTCAATTCACTTTTCTCTTTTACTGAATTATGGTCTTTCCAACCAGCCTCGACCTTCCCAACTGGATTCACAGGTTTCTTAACTGGAACTTCAGATTCTCAAGCTGTTTCCCTTACAGTTCGTATCTTACCCAAAGGTAATTCTGCAGTATGTCTTATTGCTGGAACCAGATAACACAAAAAAACAACTGCCAGACCAATTCTCAGATAACCATTTATATGCCTTTTTCCCACAAATAAAATAACAGTTTTTTACTTTGGTACTAATACGTGTTATCCCTGCATGAAACATTTTCCTATCTTTAATAGACAATTGTTTAGTTAAGACTGGATTGTCACGTACTGCATTTAATGTAGTTTTCATTGAACTCAGATATGAATCATAGTTAGTATTACAAACAGTACCCCCACTTCTGACTTTAATGTAACATTTATAAGACATTGTTATATTACAATTACTCCAGCCCACTTGGAGGGTATCATTTTTGTAGAAACATACAACTCCTTTTTGTGTGACAGGTAAAAATAAAGCTATTTTGTCCTGTGATCTCACAGTTCCTGTATCAAAAGCAAATTTTCCCAAGTCTCATTTATCCCCAGAGGGACAGCGGACATTAACAGTCCTCCATATGCTGTTGGTATAGCTGTACAAACCCAGCAATTTGAAATGTTCATAGTCTCTGCATACACACGTTTCATGGCCAGGTATGTGTTAAAATTTGGATGCCAGTCTATAGACAGTTCATCACGTCTTCTCACTTTCACTCGTGTGGTTGAGTGCAGGAAAAAACCACAATAAGAGGAACTATGTCACACTTATAGTCAACAAATGCACAGCTAACAAAATAATTATGCAATAGTTCTGGGGTTGCTCTGCTTTTCTGTTTGCTTTACTTTTGGCTATTTTGCCCTTGTGTATCAGTCACAAAGTTCTTATCAAGTTGAAAGTTCTTTACCGGTTTACAATGCGTCAAATGAACCCAGGACGTCCTCTCAGCTACTCTGACTGCAGTAGGCGTTGCCAACAGGACCTGGTACGGACCTTCCCACTTTGGACTCACCCTTTTCGTCACCTTCAACCAGATCCAGGTACATGGTTCCAAAACTGCTTCTACCGGTTTGGTCTGTCTTTCATCTGAAAAAGAGTTAAACTGCAAAACAGATTTATTCATTAACAGTTTCTTTATATAATTAGCTAATGAACTGTCAGCCTCCTGCTCTGCAGGCATGAGAGCTTTCCACTGAGGCACATAATATGCTCTCCCAAAAACATTTTAGAGGAGTCAAACCCTTTACATTTATTTAATTCTAAGAAATCCATACAAATAGTGTGGAATGGGTATGGTGGTATAGGAAAACTTCCTTGCTTGGTTTTAAATGCTCCTTGTGCATGGTGCTTGTTACAAGTATGACAAGCTGCACAAAATTTTTTGTATAATTTATGTATCCATATGTTTGGAATATTTGATTTACTAACTGTACCATCCCCCCTGTTGAGACATGGCACTGCCCATGGCTCAACAAAGCTGCATATCTAAATAAATTAGACAGCAATATCGGTTTTCTTTCCTTGGAAATGTACAGTCCATTCTCAAAAATTGCACCTCGTTTTACCCATTTTTGTTTTTCTGCTTTTGTAGTAAGCGTCTGCATTGTTTTTAACATGTCTAAATCTAAAATCTCAGAGGGTTGTAATTCCTCATTCAAAAATAAAGTTTCTGAGTCTGAGGCTGCTTGCTTTGCAGCTGCATCAGCTCATGCATTACCTTTTGAAATCTTATCCTGTTGTTTTGTATGAGCTACACATTTACAAATAGCTACTTTGGTAGGTAACTGAATAGATTCTAATAGCTCCAAAATAAATTGCGCATGATTAATAGGTTTTCCACTGGATGTAATCATTCCTCTAATTTTCCATTGTTGTGCAAATACATGTACTGTAGAAAAAGCATACTGACTGTCAGTATATGTTTACACACTTGTTTTTTGCTAAAGTACATGCTCTCGTCAAAGCTATCAACTCTGCTGCTTGTGCAGATAAGTTGTGTGGTAAGGATTGAGCTTCTAAAATTTCAGTGTCTGTAACTACTGCATATCCCACCAGATTCTTCCCTGTAGGACTCCTTCTGCATGAGCCGTCCACGTAATATGTCACCTCAGCATTATCCAAGGGCATATCTGTAAGATCTTGTCTAGGTAAAGCTAACTGTTCAATTTCCTGCAGGCAGCTGTGTGGTGTGCCCTCCGCAGGAGTTGGAAGTAATGTCGTACATCGTTCAATTGTCATATGAGGTTGGCTCAGCAGTATAGTTATACATGAAAGATGTCTAGCAGGAGAAAGGTATGCCATTTTCTCTCGCAGTAAAATTATTGCAACTTCATGAGGCACTCTCAATGTGAGAGGGTGGAATAACACCACTGAGGCCGAAGCCTGCACTGCCATTGCTGCTGCAACTACTGCTTGTACACAGTGAGGCAAAGTTCGCGCCACTGGGTCTAACTGTGATGAATAGTAAGCTATGGGGCATTGCTTATCCCCATGTTGTTGCATCAATACTGATGTCATGTACCCTTGCTTACAATCTACGGTCTGAAAGAACCGTTTGTGATAATTTGGAAGTCTTAAAACTAATGAAGAAGCTATCAACTGCTTCAACCTGCAGAAAGCCATTTCTGCTTCTGTTGTCCATTGTAAAATACCTTGTACTGCCATTGGTGTCTTATATATCAGATCAGTCAGTGGAGCAGATTCCAAAGCATAATTTGGTACCCAGCTCCAACAAAAATTAGTTGTACCTAAGAAAGACATTATTTCTTTCTTAGTTGTTGGTTTGGGTGCTTGCAAAATTGCTGTTTTTCTTTCTTCATCTAGTATTCTACCTTCATTGGATATCACATATCCCAAGTATCTAACTTGTTTTCTCCAAAGTTTTAACTTACTTTTGTTTACTTTGTGTTCTTGTATTGCTAAAAATTTTAATAATGCTACAATATCCGCCCTGCACTGCTGCTGGGTGGGGGCTGCTAGCAAGATGTCATCTACATAAAGTAGAATTTGACTACCTCCCGGTGGGGTAAACCCTGCCAGGTTGCTAGCCATTTTTTGTGCAAATATTGTTGGGCTCTCACAATATCCCTGTGGTAGTCGAGTATATGTATACCTTTTACCCTGAAATGTAAATGCAAACCAGTATTGACTATCAGGATGTATAGGTATTGAAAAGAAAGCATTGCTAATATCTACCACAGAGAAATACTTCTCTTGCGGTTCTAAATCATTTAACAAAGTATGTGGGTCTGGCACGTGGGTGCTCTAGGTATTACTGCATTATTTACAGCTTGTAAATCTTGTACCATCCGCCATTCCCAGTTTGCTTTTTTAACAGGAAATAGGGGTGTATCACATGGTGAATCAGGAGATTCTACCAGTACTCCTTCTTTGAGTAATGCTGCTATTATAGGCTTAATGTAAATCTTGTACCATCCGCCATTCCCAGTTTGCTTTTTTAACAGGAAATAGGGGTGTATCACATGGTGAATCAGGAGATTCTACCAGTACTCCTTCTTTGAGTAATGCTGCTATTATAGGCTTAATTCCTACTTCTGCATCCTTTCTCAAAGGGTAGTGTCTTTTCTGTGGTCTAAAAGCTGACTTTGGGGTAATTGTAACTGGTCCTGCTGTTCGAATAACCCCTACATCTGACTTGCCTGTTGACCACAGAGTTGTTGGAATTTCACACAAGGCCTTTTCTTCTTCTTCTAATAAAAATGCTAATCAGCTGTCCTCGCTAGATTGCAAGTGTACAGCTGTATGTGTCTGTGTCAACCAATTCAGTTTTTGTTTTTGTATCCCTTGTTCTGACAGCTCTAAATCAGTCTGTTTCTCCCATCTTGTTACTTTTTCTCCTAAGTCTGCCCATTTAACACTTTTATTCTTTGTAAAGCTAACATGTGGCAACCGATTTGATCTATACAATGCAAGAAATTCTTGAGGTAATGAACAGCTAACTACACTGTTCCCCTCAGTATCCCAGTACAAAGTACGCAAAACCAATCTAGTTGCACGATTTCTAAACAGTTTTTGCTCATACTCTCTATCAGGTCCTGGTGTGGTACAGTAATATAGAGTACAGTGTAACAAATGCTGTTGATCAGTGTCAAGGGAGGGGGTTTTACTGATGGCTACGTTCATCAGCTCCTTGGTCACTGCCCCTGGACCAGTCGTGACTAGGTCCTGGCTGTACCAATAAAAGGTTTCACCCTCTGATCGCACTACAAAAGTATCCATTTGTCTCTGTGCCTCCATACCTTGTACAGTTGGAACTACTGCTATGCCAAATATCTGCATAAGGTCACTGCCCAATAGGTTTACTGGACACTTTGCAGAAACCACTATTTTACTTCTCTGGGTCATACCTGAAACAGGGTCAGTTATTGCTATATCATGGGAGAGTGGTTCCCTGTATAGCTCTCCATTTACTGCTTTTACTAATACATAATCAGGTGATTCAGAATGTTCTGGTAAGTTGGAGGGGTGTATCAAAGTCCGTGACGCTCCTGAGTCACACAGGAATTTGACTTCCCTTCCCTCCACCAGAAGTGTCACTTCTGGTTTTGAATCTGCTAGGTAGACCTCCAGGCTCAACAATGCTAAATCTAAAATTTCATTTCCATTTTCATCTAAGTCAGTTTGTACTTCCTCTACTCCTTCTACTACATTGGTATTTGTCTTTTCTATTCTAGCTGTTACTGGTGATTCCTGACTTTCATATGATGTATCCTCAATATCATATAGTCAGTCCTCATCTCCTTTATCTTCTGTCATTGCTTTCTTATCTTGTTTACAGTCCCTAGCTAGATGGCCTTTCTTTTCACACTTGAAGCACTCACCTCTCTTTTTCATTTCTTCAAAATCCTCTGACCTTTTGTCAGATTGTTTATTACCCTGGGCATTTTTCTTACCCTTTTTACTCGACTGTACTACAAAGACTTCTGCTCCGTCTTCAGCTGTGAAGACCTGTGTTTTCTTTTTCTTTTTACTATTAAAGTGTCTTTCAGCATGCCTAGCATATTCAAGTAAGGCTTGTAGCCTGCTTGTTCGGTGATCTATCATATGCTTTGTAATAAAGCTACTGATAGGTGCAATGCAACCTTTCAAAAATGCATTTTTTAATTGTTGTTCATATGGGGAATCATGTGTTTGGTTCTCAGGAACCAACATACCGCTATAATTATTAAAGCATTCTAATTATCTAGCATAATATCCATCTACTGTCTCATTTTCCTGTTGTACGCATTGATTAATGCAAGTCCAGTCTGCTCTAAGTTTTCATTTCTCAGAGATTCTGTCTGTCAGACCTTTCACTCTATTGTCTAAAAATGTTTTTTGAATTTCTAAGCTTCTGTTTTTCTACAATTTGCTTCCTCAATCCACCTGTGTGCTTGAGGTATGCCTAGTTGGTGCTGCTTTTTTGCCTGACCTCCTGCATCAGATTTAAGCTGTTTAAGGAGTTTAACTAGTGAAAGTTTATCTAGTTTACCATCAAATTCATATTTGTTAACCCATCTTGTATAATACCTAACATATCAGCATGTTGCAATTGCATGTATTTTGCCTCTTTGGTTAGGGGCGGATCTTGCAAGGTTTTAGTGCACTGATTACCCATGTCAAAGAAAATGTTACGTAACCCTTTTTTTTTACCACGTGGTATCTTGTTCCTTACACAGTTTATCTAGAATAACTGCCTACCTTATTCTGTTTCCCTGATCTATGACAAAATATACAGTAATTTCTTATGTCCCTGATCTGTACAACAAATCTATGACAATAACATTTACTGTAACCTAGTCCCTGATCTAAAACAGAAAAAAAGGCAAATTCTTCCTACCTGAGCCTCCTGGTGTTGAAAGTGTTCAAATTCCGCTCTTCGGCCACAGATCAGAAAGTGGACAGCCTCTTTACACACGACAATTCAGTCGGAGGTCTTTTCACTCAAGAAGAACCATTTTGGCAACTTCTCCTGCGCAGATTTATTACCACCCATACACTCTGACCTGTAGCTTACCAAGGGAATTCCGTCTCGAAAGGACCAAACTGTCAAAGAAAATGTTAAAAATCAAACTGTAAAATCATTAGGCTTTTTAAAATGACAGTCAACTCACAGGAGATTCAGATGCACATGTTTACTAGTGTACACCAGGAGGCAAAAGACCATACGATACAAGTATAGAATTTTGTCTGGCATGATACAGGAAATGCTCTACATTTTATACACTATACATTCAAGCTGTGCCCACCTTACTGACGTGGTCAGTCACAGGGCACCTACATCACTATGGTCTACAATATTCTATTCATAAGAAAATGCTGATGTTATACTTTTTAAAAGTTTTCCCATGAGAATAATACAGCCTTGCAAAGCACCTGGTCAGTTATAATGTCTTTCTGTAAATGTTATTCTTTCAAGGTTTCAGTCCTGCTCGAATACAATAGTCAGTTCAGTCTTGTAATACACTTCTCTGTTCTTCTCGCAACATTACTTTTAGCAGCTGTGCTTTATCTCTGATAATATTCGCAAGGCCAACCATCTCAGAGGAAGGAAGAAAGATTTCAATGCTTTATACATTCATTTTTCCTGACCCAGCAGATAATCATTAGTGAAAAACATAAGCTTGCTGAGCTGGCTACTGCCAGGGTCAGAGTTCAATCACACTGCAGCTCCAAAGCTTCAAGCAATTACATGTAAGATTATTCTTACTGCCATATTGTAAAATAGAATAAAATGCATTACATACTATTTGCTTTTAAACTAGCACTTCATATATGTTTAAATACATATTTTTCTAACAGGGTAGAATTATTTAGTCAGGTTTAGTGCAGGAACAGAGCCAGTGACTTTTCAAGTGTTCTTTTATTCTTTGTTTGAAGAGGGGCAGTGATGAGGTTAGTGTTATGTCACTGGGTAGTGATGAGGTTAGTGTTATGTCACTGGGTAGTGATGAGGTTAGTGTTATGTCACTGGGTAGTGATGAGGTTAGTGTTATGTCACTGGGCAGTGATGAGGTTAGTGTTATGTCACTGGGTAGTAGATTCCAGTTCCTTCCTACTGTACTAGAAAAAAGAGAGTCACCAGCTGAGTTATTGGACTTTGTTAATCTCGCCATAAGTTTCCTAGAAGAACGAAGGGAGTTAAGATTATTGTATGGGATTAAAAGTTCTGAGAGTATAGAGGTGTTTGGGTGAACTGAATATTTTTCTTTGTGCTGCTGTAGATTGCTGTTGCTCATGCTGAATTTGAATCAAAAGTTTCTTTCACTTAAATACACTTTATATTTTCCTTGATGTTGTGCTCCTGGTCAAGCCTGAAAAAAGGCCTAAAAAGAAAATTGTAGTTAGAAACCTTAGAAAATGGGTCAATAATTCCCTCTTCTTTGATCACCATGTATCAACAGTGATCACGAAATCCTTCTAGTTAGTGAAGTTAAATTCCAGCGAAAGATCATCTAGATCTAATGAGGTCACTGCCCTTTTATATTCAGCACTGACCGGGCCAGTTATAAAATACAATGATACTGTATACAGGGAACAGGCTTTGAGGTGGTCTGTGTAGAGTATATTGTTTATGACCTTATTCTTTTTATTTATTTTACATTTGTTTACCAGGAAAGTCCAATTGGGTAGGAAACCATTTTCAGCAGAGGCCCAAAGAGAAAAGCTCCATGTAAACATAAGTCAATAATAATAATACATAAATGTGTAACTAACTTCTTATAGATAAAATACAAAGTAAAATGGCATTTTTGTAAAGAACCTCTGTGGATGCTCCAGCTGTTGTATATACCTGGTCAGTTACGTACCAAAGGGAGCTTTGTACAGAGTGACTGGTCTGCTGACAGATGAGTGCAAAGGAACAATGACATCCTTTGACCTAGATGCCATAGCCTTGCTTATAAGTTGCATAACTTTAAATGATTTCCTTACCACCATAGACATATGATAGTTGAAGGCCAGGTTGCATCTACATGTATTCCCAAATCCCTGACCACTGGGCCTATTCTTAGTGATGTATTGTGAATGTAGTAGATTCAAAGGGAGACATCTTCCCAACAGATGCTATTATGCATTTTTCTGCATTAAGTTTTAGACCATGGCTCTGGCAGTAGTTATTTGTCTGTATCAGGCCTTCTTGGAGAGAAATTTGTGTTAGTGAGAGATTCTGTGACTGTATCCCCCAGTTTGCAGTCATCCACAAATCTGCACAGCTAGAAGCCCTTGAGATTGGCCTTGAACTTAAAGAAATAGATACCAAAAAGAACATTCCCAGCACCAAGCCCTGAGAAACTTCACTTGTAATTCACCTCTTTCTAGAGGTAGAATCTACTTTTCAAGTTTCTTGGGTCCAATTTGCGACACAGCTGGCTATCTAGTGTATGAGATAGGGGTATATACCTAAGCTTTCAACAATGCCCAATTGGGTATTGTAATGAAAGCTTTGGCCAAGTCAAGGTACTCAGTATGCACTTTTTCCCCTCATCCATTGCTTTGCTGACCTTTTCGATGAAGGACCTGCCGTTGGCAAAACTAAACCAGGTTGGATGCAGTGACCAAAGGTTTCCTATGTCATTGTTTATTATTTTTCTGATAATTCTTTCCATGGCCTTGCATATGGGACTGGTCAGATGAATGAGACTATAGTTACCCAGGTTTGTAGATGGCCTGCCCTTGTGCCAAGAGATGATGGTTGCAGTCCTCCATTCCCTTGGTACAAAACCTGTCTGGACACTACAGTTAAAAGTAAGTCTAGTGGTCCTGATAGGTCATGTTTCATGCTATTACAGAGTTGTCTCGAATAATATGAGGGCCAATTGATGCAGTGTCTTTGCCTTTGGAGAGTGCATTGAGAACCTGTTCTCTAGTGATAGTTGGTGGAATTATGGTTGAGGGTAATTCCTGAGGGGTGTCTTGGGAGAAGGAGGAGGCAAAACTTGTTATATCTTCCATTTCATTATACAAATGTCCCCCTCTCAACAAAGATTTTATATTAAAATTGAAACTATGTGGTGACATCCACCCAACCCAGGTACTGCCACACACACACACACACACACACACACACACACACACACACACACACACACACACACACACACACGACTCACTTGTCCCACAAAAAGTATATACAGATCCATTTTCTACTCAAAAGGCACAAGCAGGCCTACCATTCCTCAATACGAGCCTTATAAACATATGCAACAAAATATTGCTATACACTCCCCCAATATATTAGTCACTACAGAAACTTGCAGAAAAACAGATATAAAAGATGAAGAGATTCTCCCAATATCTTAAGGATGAACAGAAAAAAGCCTGGAGGTGTGCACATTTTTTATAGAAATAACCTTGAAATGACTCCTAGTCCCAAACTAAATCACCTGTTTAGCAAAGCATAAACACTCATATCTCAGTTAAAGTTAAACAGTAAAAAGAACATTTGCATAACTGCCCTATACATACCCCCCCCCCCAAGTAAAACAGTCATAAAGCTTTGTGTCACAAGAATGGTGGACTGCAATGATCATCCCCACTTATAAGGGATAACCTTAGACAAATCCTGGAAACCACAGGCTCATTTTTCTGACTAGACTTACTTGCAAAGCCAGGGAAAGAATTATTAAGGAAATTATCCACAAGGACAGAGGTGACATTCAGGCACTGGACACATCCCAGTTTGGCTTTGTCAAAGGAATGTCAAGCTTACACAAGGACAGAGGTGACGTTCAGGCACTGGACACATCCCAGTTTGGCTTTGTCAAAGGAATGTCAAGCTTACACAAGGACAGAGGTGACGTTCAGGCACTGGACACATCCCAGCTTGGCTTTGTCAAAGGAATGTCAAGCTTACACAAGGACAGAGGGGACATTCAGGCACTGGACACATCCCAGTTTGGCTTTGTCAAAGGAATGTCAAGCTTACTGAATCTGGTGGACTTCTTTGAAAATGTCACTAAGGCAGTGGTTGAGAGGAAAACTGTGCATATGGCTTACGTAGATCTTGCTAAAGCATTTGATAGAATACCCCGCTCAGGAATTCTTAACAAGCTTACGGAACTGTATATAAACCCCTTTATAATGTGCTGACTAGCTAGCTTGCTCACTGATGGGACCTAGGATGTTAGAATCAGTGAGATACAGTCACCAGTGGAGTCTCTCAGGGCTTTCTGCTAGGCCCATTTCTCTTTGGCATTTAATTTTCGGATGTCAAAGCCAATATCAAAGACCTCTGGCTAACCAAGTTCACAGATGATTGCAAACTGGGAGCACTCACTGACTCTCCACAAGTCAAGAACACCCTTCAGGAAGGTCTAACACAGACAAACCCTTGGTGCCAAAGCCATGGCTTAAAATTCAATACCAAGAAATGCATTATCCGCAGTGGTGCAGCAGTAGCGTTGTTGCCTTACAGTAAGAGGTTCTCCTGTTCAGTTCTTGACTGAAGTGTGGGGAGTGCCTTCTATGTGGAGTCTGCATGTCCTCCCGCGGTTGGATGGGCGTTCGAAAGACATGCTTAAATGGGTGTGCCTTCGTTGAAGGTTGGAAGTTGAGCCGGCACCTCGGCATTCATGAAAATCTCCTGCCAGTCATTAGCGGACTAGAGTTCCGCTGTGGCGACCCCTAACCGGGAAAAGCTGAAAGACAAACAACAACCAAGAAATGCATTATTATACCTTTTTTTGGGGGGGGTCTATATTAGAACATCAAATGTTCTAAATATCGAACACTCTAAGGAGCGAAAATGCAGGACCTCAAAATCATTATTGTAGAGGGCTGTGCCCCCCCCCCACTAAATATATATATTCCAACTCCAAGATCATACTACAGTGAGGAAAGGGCAAATATTCTGATCTTCACTGCACTGCAATCTCGAAAAAAGCACTTTCAGGTCCTACATTTTCGCTCTTTAGAGCATTTGATATTTAGAACATTCGATGTTCTAATATAGACCCCTTTTGGGAAGATGGCCACCCTGGTTAGCTACCTCATCAATAAAATACCCATAAAAATTAATACACTAGTCAGGGATCTGGGAACTCATATAGATAGTAATGCAGCTTTGGACCAACATATGTCCAAGGTACTAAAAAATCCTTCTATGTTGCTCATCTTATATGCAAGGGGATGACATCTAGGTCTAGACAAGTGATTATACCCCTGTACGTGGCCCTCATCAGACCCATCTTAGAGTGTAATGCTCTCCTTTGTTATGCACCTGACGTGACATATACAGGAACTGGAATGTTTGCAAAGGTTTCTTACAAAAAGAATGCAGGGAGTAAACACAATGTCCTACATGGATTCAGTCAAAGCCCTGGATCTTTACTTGATCTCATGGCATCATGCACATTTCTGGCAGGTGATCTTTGATTGGCATGCAAGGCAGCTCTGGATCCTGTTACAATGAACATTTTGTACATTCACAAACCAAACAGCATCAGAACCACTTGATTAAGAGACCTAAATTTTGCTTGCAACATAAATAGGACATGTAGAGAAACAGGTTTGTCAGATAATTCCCATTCTCTGGAACAGGCTCCCCATCCATGTGGAGCAGAGTTCCCCCATCCCTATTTGTGTACAGCTTGGACCAATGGATGGGCAATTGAAAATTCACCTCTGGTCTGGCTCTTATGTCTCTGATGGATGGAAGCAGTCAGTAAATCACCCCCTATATAAATCAAATTTGTGGGTCACATTTGGGTTACATGACTAGGCTCATAACGGCATTAGTGGTCATTAGCCTAGTATATACCTATGAATATATTAATATTGCAAAATAAATTCTGTGCAGGATATCCACAAAATAAGTCATGAAAGATTCATACTGGGAGACCTCAACATTGACTGGCAACTAATACGATTAGATAACTCTACCTATATAATAAACATATGTAATTTCACTCAGCTCTTCAGTGCTACAACTAGCTTAACCAAAATAGCAGCAGAAACTTTTCAGACATCTTAGAAACAGTGCAGAATTCCATTTTAAGAAACACAAAAAAAGATTGTAACTTCCAAGTATACCTCTCAACTGCCTAGAGCAAGAAATCTGGACAAAGCCATGAATAATGGGAGAAACAAAGGCCCAAAAATAGGGATAATTTTTAAATATTGCTCTTATAAACATATAAAGTTGATAGGATAATAGATTTTGCATTAGCATGCATTTTTGAAGGGTATGAAGTCTGAAACTCATATCCCTCTCATTGTTTTCTGACTTAAATTCTCAGTGATTTGCCAGAAAAACAAAATTTTATGAGGAACAGACCAAAAATATGAGGCAAAAATCTGGACATTCTACAAAAATCTGTACAGTTGAGAGGTATGCTTCCAAGGAAAACATAACCCAAAAGCTCTTCTGGGCATCACTGAAAAGTCTCCTTCATCCATTCAAACAATCACACCAACATCATCAATTATTTATTTATTATTTATTTTGCATTTGTTAACCAGGTTGGTCCAGCTGGGTAAGAATTTACCCTTTTTCAGTGAAGACCCGAGGGGAAAAGCTCCAAACAGACATACAAATACATACAAATAAAGACAAATTAACAATATTAAAGAGCAAAATAATCTTATGGATACAATGGATAAGAAGAACATAATGTACTCAGTGGAATAGTATATAGCTATATATACAAAAACTGTAGTAACAGGTTGTAACAGGTGAAACAACAATAATAAATCCAGCAGGTAAATTAATATTAGCACCAACAACATTGACAACCCACTTCATCCAAACAGTTTCATCTCTTTTCAAGGATAATCCTCCCACTACTCTCCCTTACCTACTCAGCTAAACGACCTCACAACATCATTATTCTTAAAATGTGTTCCTTCCTGAACAATCCAAACAAAAAGATCTCCAAAACCTTAAACCCACAAGTCTAGCTACATATAACCTTTCAGGTGAATACATTAAAATTCCAGCAGGCTCACTGTCTGACATGGTCTTTATATTTATTAACAACTCCAATACAGAGAGCCATGTCCCAACCCTCTAGAAAAAAAAAACTTATGTCATACCGCTTCACAAAGGTGGAACTTCTATGGATTTTATTTATTATTTATTTATTTATTTTATTTTTTAATTTCTCTAACTACAGACCTATCACAATACTGTTTCCCACATCAAGAATCCTAGAGAAATGTATTCACATACAGCTCCCCGAGTACCTCCCTGTGACCAACCTCCTCCCACAGACCCACCATGGCTTTCATCCAAGTCATTGTACCACAACTCCTCCTGCACACCCACCATGGCTTTCGTCCCAGTTATTGTACCACAACTGCCTTTCTACATTTCAGCAATACAATCAATCATCATAGAAATACAAGTCATTGAGTCTCCATCTTCTTTGACTTGTCCAAAGCACTGACACTATTATCTTAAATTACTAAATGAACTCTCCTCACCTTTCCAGGCCTATCCCAACCTATGCTATCTTGGTTCAGTATGTAATTTAGTAACAGACAACAGGCTGTAAAATGGCAATACACCTTTTCTTTCATTTCCTGCAGATGTCTTAATATATTTATAAACAACTCCACTCAGCTACAAAGCAAGTTATGCAATACTCTGATGCCTCCACCCTCTTCTGCTCTGCAACAGGTCCTACAATTATTATTATTTATTGACTGGGAAAATCCAACTAGGCTACACAGAGCCTGTTTTCAGCAGAGGCCCAGGGAGAAACACTCCAGACACATGGAGTACCCAGAGGAAACCCACACTAACACAGGAAGAATATGCAAACTCTGCACAGAAGGCATCCCAGCTGAGAATTGAACCAGAGAACCTCTTGCTGTGAGGTGACAATGTTAACAGCTGCACCACTGCACCGCCCACAAAATTACACCTACAAAACTCCAAACATGCTTTTTCTCTGTTGAATCCTGGCTAACCAGAGCAAACCTGCATTTAAAGCATAAGAAAATTAAATTTATGTTATTCACACCAAAGCAATTCTCTGCCTTGAAACAATCTTTAACATAACATCAGCCAATAACACTAGAAAAGGTAACCCACAAAAAGTCTATTAGGTTTAAGTACAGACAAAAATCAAAAATTTGATCAGTACATACGGCATATCATCACAAAAAAAGCAAGAAATGGGACTGTCTTAACTAGACAAACCCATGCCTAACTGATGCAACAAGGAAAACCATGGCCCAGCCCTACTTTTCTTTCCACACTCCTATATACAGTAGCCATATTTTCAAACTTGCAAACACAGCAAATAAAGTTAGAAGCATGCTACAACAAAGTAATAAACTTTACTACAAACCTCTCATATAAGACTCAGTATTGTCTCCCCTTAAAATAATTACAATGGTTATAACTACCACAACATCTATGAGTAATCTACACCCAGCTAGTTACAGCCAATAATTTTATCTACAACCCTGACAACTGCTCCACCCTAAAAAAACATCTTTTGACATGATTCACCATGCAGAGAGTTATGCTGTTCTGGTCACCACAAAGTCGAACACCTGCTGCAGGAGATGCTCTCTGTACCAGTGATGTCACCAAACTTCGGAACAAATCACTGCTTTCAAAAAAACAGACACATTAAAAGGCTTCAAACTCAAATTACACCTGCCTTACTCCTGGCTGTTCTCATGTACCTCAGCAGGATAATAACCTTCAAACCACTCCTATGTCTGTAAGACACCTGGCTTATAAACACCTAAAGCACAAACCACATGCTGCCTGCACATCTGTACTATTTCACCTCTATTTATCTACAAATGTCCCTTTTCCTCCAGTTTCCCTAAAATCCCACTTTTCTTTCTCACCTGTCCAACTGTCTCTTCCTGCTTTCTAGTTCCTCCTATTTCCTATCCCCTACTCATCCTCCTTTTATTACAGCTGTAAGATCAAGTTACACTGTTTCAATGCTGCATACATTGACTACCACTGTTGAACATCTTTACAGTAATAGAATCACATGTTTGTATGCACTTACTAGGTTGTTAGACTAGCCTTACATTTCTGTAGGAGTTTTTAACCCTTATATTGTATGTAAAAATAACCCAGTGACAGGTAAAACAAGGACATTTTGGGATATTTACATATTAAACAAACTAGGTTAAAAAAACAAACTATTCCACCAAAAAAAAGGCTAAAGCCAATGTCCACAGGAGATGATTAAGGAACACAAGTTTTATTGTTGTAAAGCGCTTTTCGTCGCTCAACGTTTGAGCAACTTCTTCAGACATAATTCACTTACTTAATTGACTATTTATAGTACAATCAATTTAAAAACCACTCTTGTTTAAAGTGGTATGATGTTAAATAAAAACCAACTCACATAAAATAGTAAGCAGGTCTAGCTTACTTTTTAACTTACTTATTGTGAAACATACAGTCACATATAGAAAACTTTTTTACTAAAAACAATAATATTATTGTATTAAACAGTATTCATAACTATATGTAATTGTGCTAAAGTCTAGTAAGGTTCGTCTTTACCCAATAAGCAAATATGAAATAATGCTTCGTAATAAAACTAAAAACACTCCAATAAGTGTACTAATACATAGACAACTGTAAGGGTAACTTGTCTTTATAAAGTAAGTATTGTGCAAGTAGATATGTATTGTATGTTACATGTAACCAAAAATAACTTATTTTATTTATAAAGTTGTTCATGTAATAAAAAGAAAAAGAAAGTAAGAAACTACTTTTATTATTCTATGAAAAAATATATGTATTTTATGTATATACGGTATGTGGTCGTAGTCTACTAGGTTGTAGTTAAACTTAATAAAATGCAATAGTGTAAGTTATTCTAAAATTATAAAAATTTTAAGAAATTTTACACTAATGCCAAGTTCAACTTGTATTTACATATTACCCATATTTGTGTAGAGAAAGGGTGCTAAACCAGGGGCAAATTTCTCGTTACCAACACATTCATCTAAATTTCATATAAATTAGTGGAAGATGGTTCACACAGAAGAAGTATCCTGTATGATACACAACTATCCCTCAACCATATTGTATTTATATTGTTGAAAAGACTGTGATCCCTTGAGCGGATGCTAATTCCCCCAATGGACTTGTAAACAAGGATAGGTTCTGTTGAGGCTCTGTACACAAGGGAGAGGTTGCCTGTCAGTTGTCCATATTGTACTGAGAAGATAGTCAAGGCTTTGAAATGGTCCACATAGTTTTTATGACTTAGACCCCTTGATCTCCTAAGTAAAAAAAAACATTGTGGTCATTCCAGTTGTGACAGATGCTTGGAGAGTTACATATGAAAAAGGCATTTTACTTAATGACCGGTCTGACAAGTGCAGAATGTAGTGGACAGATGATTGTCCCTAGTAAAAAAGCATTGTGGTCATGCCTGGATCCCTAACTACTGAATCAGTTTTTAGGGGTGTGTTGTCAATATGTCAGTTAAAAGGACTTCTTGCTTACTGAAGTAGACTATTATTCATTTCTTGCCATTCAGCTTTTGGCCATGGTTTTGACACCAGTTATTGGTTTGGGAAAGACCCTCTTGGAGGATCTTGGTGTCCTCTTGATGTTTATGATGGCCCCATGTTTATAGTAATCAGCAAACTTGGGCAGCCAGACACTCTTAATAAAGCAAGCCGTTAGAAGTGTCTATCATCTCCTCCCAGGCTGATATCTATTGGATCCCCTTTAAATAACACAAACATTTAAGACAGTTAATGACAGACCCCTGACTATGGGATCAATTTTCAGGGGTGTGTTGCCAATGTGAAAGTTACAAATGCAGTCATGTTTGCCAGAGGATATGATTATACATCATACTCATCATCACCATCATCAACCCCTTTTTTCCATTTTCTACATGGGGTCATAGGTCATAAGTGTGTACTAAGCTAATGGTCCTGGAGCCTTTACAAGCCTAGCCCTTAGAAGTGCCCTGGCATCATGCCACCTGACCTTAGTTCCCAGTGCCTCTATCAAGTAGAAGCACTGGAGTGATCCCCGGGGTGAACTTTCTATTTTCCATCCACTCAACAAGATTTCACTTGAAGAGGGCTAGTGACGTGCTCTGCTTGACATGTGTGGGAAGTTTATTCCAGAGCATGGGCAGTCTCTGGGTTATGAACCTGTCTCTCCACCATGTTCTGTTGATTGTGGTAATGAGGGTGAGGTCTCTGGAGCATGTGATGCGGAGGGATTGGGATTTCTTTCGATGTAGCATTTCTAACAGAGCTGGGTCAGACATGGCTTTGTAAGTCAAGCAGAGATCGCCTCTTAGTAGATGATATGAGACAGAGAAAAGCTGGATTTTTTTGAGTCTGTCTGTGTAGGACATGTTTAAGGTCTAGGATCCCTTTGTGAGGTACTTTTGTGGCCTCTCAAGCTGTTGCAGGTGTCTAGTGAGGTACATGCCAAATGGAGAATTATACTCGATGACTGGCCTAATGAGGGAAGAGTAGAGAGAGAGAGAGAGATGATGACCTCTTTCTTCCTGGATGCAAAATCCTTGGTAATGAGATGGTAATGAGATGTGCCACACAGAATGACTTTCTGACTACAGTGGCAATGTGGTGATGTCATGGTTTTGTGTTAACTGTCGCCATTGCTCTCGATTCAGTGCCACACTCCTGCCTTCTTTGACACTCATGCCTGACTGTTGCAGATCTTCTCTCACACAATCCATCCACCTGTTTGCTTGATGCCCTCATTTCCTCTTAACTTCTTCCTGTCTGTCCCAAATCTTCTTCACCAGACTATCTTCTGCTTTTCTGCAGATGTGCCAGAAACACCATCATCTGTTCTCTTTCATCTTTTCTAAAATTGGAGATACTTTGGCTTCTGCTCTAACATCCTCATTTCTTTGTCTGTCCCACAGTGTGCACCCTACCACCCATCTCATGCACTTCATTTCCATCACCTGTAGCTTCCTCATCTGGTCAGTCTTTACAGGTCTATATTGTAAAGTCAAATGCTTACCTTATCGAATCCCTAAACGTGGACCCATCTTATCGAACATCCAGAAGAGCGAAACCGGAAACGTCAAATCGTCATGGTTGGCCTTCTGCGGTATAGCTCCACAAGCTAAGTGTGCGATAGTTACGGACCTTAGGGTTAGGGTGTGGGTTAAGTTAAGTGCATACATGGTGGTATATGTAAGATTTAGTGTAGGGTTAGAAGTAGGGTTTAGTTTAGGGTTAGAAGTAGGGTTTTGGTTAGTGCATGTATGTGGTTTATTTAGTTTGTTTGTTTAGGTAGTATGTAGCGGGCAGTGGGGTAGGACAAGTATGAGAGTTCGATGTTTTGAATTTCATGGTTTAGAGCATTCGGTGTTTATGCAGTTCGATGAGGACAGGTCTACGTTTAGGGATTCGATAAGGTAAGCGTTTTGAGTTTAGAATATAGACCTGTCTTTATTGCCCAGGTTTCTGTACCATACAGTAGTACTAGTCGCACCACTGTCTTGTACACCTTACTTTTCAGCTTCTTTGGCATTCTTCTGTCATAGACTACACCTGACATTCTATGCCAGTTGGCTGTAGCCCCTCTGATTCTAGCTTTGACCTCTTCATTCAGACTTGCCTTCTCCTTAACCACCCCTCCCAGATACTTGAAGCTATTAATCTGTTCCACTATCTTCCCTTCTATCTCAATTCTCAGTTGCTTCTGATTTCTCTAGTTTGCTGCCATTACCATGACCTAATCTGTACTCAGTTTTACCCCATGTGCCTTCAGATTTGCATTGCATTTTCCTATCCTTTGCTGATGTTCTTGCTCAGAGTCTGCCTGTAATGCTGCATTGTCTGCATACAGCGACTTTGTTGATTTGTGCCCTCTGCCCTCTGACCTGTTTGCTAATGTAGTCAATCAGCAGTATAAATAGCAGTGGGCTCAGAGATGAACCCTGGTGTACATGGACTCCCATGGGAACCCCTCTGTGAGACCGAACATTGTTTGTACTAGTCATTGGGTCCTTGTACATAGCCTCTGCTAATTCTACCAATGTTTCTGGGACACTGAACTACCACAAGACTGCCCAAATCAGTTTTCTTAGGACCTTGTCATATGCTTTCTCCAAGCCTAGGAAAGGCCAGTTGGACTCTTTCCTCATCTCTAGCTTCTTGACAACTACCTGTCTCACTGCAAACATCAGGTCAGTTGTGCTGCTTCCTGATTTGAATCCAAAGTGATTATCTCCCATCTTACTTTCTACTACTCTGCGTATCCATTTGTCAGTCATCATCTCCAGAACTGTCATGCAGTGTGACATGAGCTTGATACCTCTGTACTGCCCATAGTTGTGGATGCCCCCTTTGTTCTTGTACACTGGCATGAGTATGCTTGTTCTCCAGTTATTTATGATATACCTTTCTCTCCACACTGCTATGAATACCCCCAGGAGCCATTTCTCCCCTATCTCACTCAGCATCTTTATCATATCTGCTGTGACCTCATCTGAGCCTGCTGCTTTCCCTGACTTCATTTTCCTTAGTGCTGCTCTTACTTCTGGTGTGAGCTCTTCCTCTTTTGTCATAATAGTCTGTGTCTATCAGGACAGATAGAACAGAGGACTGCCTGGGTCCACATGAGTGGACAAACAGGCCATTCGAGACTTCTGTCTGGTAAATGGCTTGATAGTAGCCAACAGCCAAAATGGTTCAGAAAGAGAGACAGTCACAAGATCACATGCAATGTGTAACTCAGATTTCCTCCTAGTAAGGAAAGGGCACTAGCATAGAATCAGTGATTGCAAAGTCATCCCCAGTGAAACAGTCAGCCTTGCAGCTGATTGTGGTAACCAGTGGTTTATCCTGGAGGCTGACTGTCCTGATATGTGCATTCAGGTCACTCATCATTATTAACACCAATTCATGCTGTCCTACTTTATCTAGTCATTCCTGCAGCTGCTGTCTAAATGTCTGTTCTCTTCACTATCACAACCCTGCTGTGAGCATAGCCTGACATTATGAACACTGGTTTAGCATTACACTGAAGTCTGATTGCCATGAGTCTGTCACTAATTCTGAGGACATACCTAACTGCCTTCTGAAGCCTCTCTGTCTCACCAGAATTCCCACATCATTTCTAGTCTGTCCTCCTCCTGAGTAGTAGACTTTGGATCCCAAGTGTCTTGCTGCACTGCCTTTCCATCTCATTTCTTGCATACATACAAGGTCCAGCCTTTTCTATGCCATCATGTTATCCACTTCCAACCTGCATCCTTTCAGTGAGCCCACACAGAGTGTAACAATTCTTAGTTCATGTTTGGCAGGTTGATTGGTTTTACATCCACCTTTCAGTTATCCCACGTAACCTAAGCTGGGCAAGTGATCACTGGTTGGCCAGTAGCTTATGGACCCCAGGGATGCTGGGCTTTATGGCTGGCACACACTGGCCAATAGTGTTACATAAAGCCCTCCCAGTGGGTCCATGGTGTAGCTCGGGTCCTCAACTCACTTATCACCAGCAAATACCTATATGCCCATTTGCCAACATTACTCAATATGACCGAATCCCCTAGAGCCATATTTCACTGTTGAGTGGCTTCCTGGGTTCTGTTTGTGAACCAGTTTGCTCTCTAATGTGTTACACAGAGATTTGCATTTAGCTTAGCGGACATACCTATAATACCTGTGTGGGATGGTATTGACACAGAGATTTGCATTTAGCTTAGCGGACATACCTATAATACCTGTGTGTGGGATGGTACTGAATACTTTTGCAAGGTCTGGATATGTGGTTTGTACTAATTTGCCCTCATCCACTACTGCAGTAAGTTTTTGAAGAAGCCAACCAGGTTAAGTAGGTAGGACCTGCCCTTAAGAAATCTGAAGTGGCTTGGGTTGAGAGTTAAGTCCATAATAATCCTTTCCATGGCCTTACAAATGAGACTGATCAGGCTTATGAGTCAATAATTACCCTGGTCCATTTATGCAAGGGAATGCCTGCTGCTGTCCACCATTCATCTATCATTTGTTTTAAGACTGATACTAAGTAGCCTCTGTAGTGAGGGGGGGGGGGGTCAGACAAATCATGTTTCAGGCTGACCAGCAAGCAGTCTGGCATGTTGTCTGGCTTCAAATAAGAGGTGGTCTTGGCTTTAGAATTCTAAGTTCTTGTTTTCTTAGAATTCTATTTATTGAGACCATTATTCTGTGTTACTTGTATTCCTAATACAGTATTTCAATAAAACATGACATATTAGATCATTATTGTATGTCGTCTCTGTGTTTATTGTAATGTTTCTGTAAAATTCCAAGTATTACAACATTACTGTACATATGCCTTTCTCACTGTTTGAAGCCTTTCTCTTAGGGGTGCTACTAATTATTTTAATCTTTTATTAACTAGATTAGTGTTTTTTTTTTCAGGGAAGACCTGAAGCTGCAATTATACTACTTGGAGAAATGTGGCCAGGGAACTGGAGAATTTCCCCTACTCTTTTTGACAGGTGCTATGGGATCTTTTATATGCACTTATGTTACCACCATCTCCAACAGATGGGATATCAGTTTAACATTTCATCTAGAGTAAGACACACAGGAGTACAGCTCGCCACTTTATGCAGCACTGCAGTAACAGCTGTTGTTTTAACTGGTGTTGGAAAAGAACTCACAGCCTTCTGCACCAAAGGCGAGTTTGCTACCTGTTGCACCACTGACACAAGGAGATTTTACTGCCCGGTCAGTTTATTCTGGTCAACAAACATAAACAAAACTTTAACTAACTAACTAACTAACTGACTGACTGACTGACTGACTGAATGACTAACTAACTAGACTAATAATGCTGGTTACTTGCTTTTAAGTTTTTCAAGTATATCTTGTGAGAGTCATCTGTATGTTAAGAACTTAACTTTCTTTTTCAGAGGGGGATTGGCATAATGGTTAAGGCCTTTACCTCACAAATACCAAGTACAGAGTTTCAGTCTGACCTCTGGTTATTTGACAGGCTTGTAACTGTCTGCAGACTGATAGTCTAATATTTATCTGTGAACCATTTCTTTCTTAACCAAAACTCTGTATCATATTGTATTTATTTATTTTATTTATTTTTATTTTACATTTGTTGACCGGGCTAGTCCAGCTGGAGGCCCGGGGAGAAAAGCTCCACAATTAAAACAAGGTTAAACATTTAAGCAACAATGCATACATTTTAGTGTAGTAGAAAATACAGCGAAAAAAAATCAGGTAAAAAACAAATAGCCTAAGCTATATATTCATTTTTTTTTAGAACAGTACAGTAATTTAGTCATTTGAAATAGCAGGGAAAGATAGTGATTTTTACGTAGGGAGGTATGGCTGAAGAGCGAAGAAGTCATTTAGTCTGGATTGGTACAGGAGCAGAGCCAGAAGTTGTTAAGATGTAATAGAAGTTGTTTTTTGAAAAGTTGAAAGGAGTCTAGTGAGGTAATGTGTGGGGGAGGTTATTCCATATTTTCCCTATGGAGTTTGAAAATAGACAGTTACCTGCTGAATTTGTAATTCTAGTTGTGGTGACTTGTATCTTTTCGGCAGATCGCAACTGTTTCAAGTTTTTGTAGGGAGTAAGGAGGTTACTGAGAGCTGGTGTTTTGTTGGTTGATAAAGAATGTTATGTGTAATTAAGAGTTGTTGATAGATAAGCTTGTTAGGTAGTTCTAACCATTGTAATTGTTTTAAGTTATTACAGTGGTGAGTTCTGTACTGGGATGCTGTGGCAAAGCGGGCTATATTATGATAGGATGTAGTTAGTTTTTCAGGTTACCTTTAGAGAGATTGGTGTAAATAGAGGAAGCATACAGTAGGGTGGAGATAAGATGTGATTGAGCTAAGGTGGTCCGTGCTTCTGGAGTAAGGAAGGGTTTTATTCTGTACAGTGAACCTATCTTTTTATTTACTGCTTTTATAGTGTTATTGATATGACAATCATAGTTAAGATTATTATCAATAGTAACACCAAGCAGTTTGGTAGTAGAGTCTGGGGAGATAAGAGAATTGTCAGCTGCAGTAACAGTAAAATTTAGTTGAGGAGATTTGTGGGTAGGTGAGAATAGTAATAGTTTTGTTTTCTTGGAGTTGAGAAGGAGACATCTTTTTGAGAACCATTGTTCAACGGTTGAAAAGGTAGATTGTGTGAGTGACTGGAGTTCAGATTGGGTGGGAGCTGTACAGATGATGGTAGAATCATCTGCATATTGTATGCAGGTAGTGTTATGGATAGATGATTGAAGATCATTAATAAAGATAGAGAATAAGAGTGGGCCTAATATTGATCCTTGAGGTACTCCTAAGGAGATAGGTAGTAGAGCAGATAGAAAAACATATTGTATGTTATGATATCCTTCTAGATCACTGTTGCAATATTCCTTAAAGATGGGATGCCCTACCTTGGGCAACCAATCGCTCGGCCAGTATAGATTACATTAAAAGAGATCTTGTTTTTAATGGACAGCATCTTTAGGCGCCCGGCACAGAACATAATAAAAGGGACATACTGATGCAACTGCCCCCCAACTTCTTTTGCCACCAGTTCAAATGTTGTTTCCATTTGGTTTGAACATTTTGTTACTGTACTGAATTTTGGGCAACCCCAGATAAGTGACCCATTGGGGTTATTTCTACTTTTGTTTTTACATTTATGTTCTTGATCTTGTATTTTTATCACTACCTATAATTCATGTCATCCAAGAGGGGAAAATGTCATTGCGGGAGGCAGATTCCCCATAGGGATCATCATGAACAGTGCCATTTTGTTTGGGCGCTTCCCACGACCATACCTCTTGTTATATCTGCAAGGCATTTTTGTCTAAGACACTTAGAAGCCATTTATCTTCCCTGGCCATTTATCTTGAAAACTAATGGCCTAGACAGTTGGCTCGGGGTATCAGGGCAGAATCCTTTAATCCCAAGATACTCCCGCTAGGTAAAATGAAGGCCAAGAAATCTCGTCCATACTCTTTATCTGTCCAACCTCCACCAGACATCGCCCTAGAAGTGGGTGACAGCTCTGTACGTTATTCATTGTTTACTTTGGATTACTCTGCTGTGACTCCACCAGAAGCTGGCATGGATCTGTCTTTCCGCTTGACCTTTGAGGCTTTGCATGCGTCTGCTCCAGATGTCAAAGGGGAACCACAGTTGATTATCTCAGAGGCTTTTAGAGAGATTCCACAGGTATTGATCAGGGAGGAAGTTCTGGGCTCCCTTCTCAAATCTCACCATGGGTCGGAACCTCCAATATTTGTTAGGGCCGATGTTGCCTCTAAGAAAAGATAAAAAATAAAGCATGTTTCAGTCTGCCAGTCTTACAGTCACATTTAGCTTTGTAATATGCTAAATCCTTCAGCATAGCTTTAAGTACCACTGTATCTGGACTGTGGCTGACATAGCCAAGAACCAGTACACCTATCTGGCATAAAAATAAATATGTCTAAAAGAGACAGGGCATGATTATAAGACGGTCAGTGCCCATACCTCTCAAATGTCACATTTTTGCAGAATGTCTGGACTTTTGCCTCACAGTTCTGGTCTGTTCCTCATAAAATTTGTGGTTTTCTAGTAAATCGAGGACTGAATGAAATAAATAATCAAAGACATTTGAGTTTCAGACTTCATATATTTTCAGAAAATGTATGGTAAAACAAAACCTTTTAATTCTATCAACTTTCCAAGTTTATCAGAGCAATATTTAAAATCTGTCCCTGTTTTTGGGGCCCTTGTCCTGCCATTATATTGGCTTTGTCCAGATTTTTTGTGCTTAGACATTGATGTATACCTATCAGTACAGTCATATACAGGAACTTATAGTCAAGTTATTTTCAAATGTATAAAACAAATGTTGCACCTTGTTACAACTTGCCACATTCAGTAATATTACTACCAGCTGGCATAAAATAAACACATATCAGTTTAGAATAGATGTTTAAGGGCATGGGGTGCTAACAAACTTAATCCAGCAGTCCTGGGTTTGAATCCTTCAGTCTCCATTTCCTTACTATGAGATTTTTGAGCAAGTCCCATAAACAGCACATGCTTTTGGGTTGCCTCTGAAAAGTGGAAACTGGTTCTAGTGGATTTGTCTTGGTAAGGATGAATAGAACGTTACCTTTCTCAGCTTTGTGGGGAAATTTCAGTGACCACCAAAATAACCAATATCTTTAAAAAATGTTTCTGCAGTACCTTAAAACTTGACCAAACACCTTTTGACTCTCCTACATGTCATTGTATGTATGTGTGCATTATTTTCCTTCTTGTGTTTGTGATTAAAACTGACAATGTAAATATCAATTCTTCCATCGCTCTGATATGCCATAACATGGTGGATTATCACGAGCACTGAAAAAGATTCTAGAAATATTTTTGTTTTCACTTTTTCATCTCACTCAGAACATGTCTTATGTCACATTATAATTGTATTATGTTTTGGGAGTTTCACTACAAACACTGTGCAGTGTGCCTAGGGTGCTGCTTGTGCTCAAAGCCAGGGACTTGAGCATCATGTAGTATGGCTAGGGTGCTGCTTGTGCTCGAAGCCAGGGTCTCAAGCATCTTGAAGTATGGCTAGGGTGCAGCTTGTGCTCGAAGCCAGGAACTTGAGCACCTTGTAGTGTGGCTAGGGTGCAGCTTGTGCTCGAAGCCAGGGACTCGAGCACCTTGTAACGTAGCTAGGGTGCTGCTTGTGCTCAAAGCCAGAGACTCAAGCATCTTGTAGCATTGCTAGAGTGCTGCTTGTGCTCGAAGCCAGGGACTCGAGCACCTTGTAGCATTGTTAGGGTGCTGCTTGTGCTCAAAGCCAGGGTCTCAGGCACCTTGTAGCATGGCTATAATGCACCTTGTGCTCAAACATGAATATGTGCTTGGGAGAGCAGTCATACTCCTGCTTGAATTCCAGTATGAGTTTGGGCAAGCAGCTGTGAGGATTTAGCAGGAGAGAGGTTTAGGGTTAGGGAGCAGGAGAGAGGTTTGGGCATACGGAGCAGGAGGAGGATTCAGGGTTATGTAGAAGGAAGGGAGTTTTAGTGTTAGGGAGTAAGAAAGAGCTTTTATGTCTGACAGTGATGGGAACTCAGTTTTATGGAGCAGAGCTGGCATATTAGGTTAAAGTGCAGGAAGAGAGTTTTAGGGTTAGGTAGCAATTAGGGAATTAAGGAAGAGGGTTGGAGTTTTGGGTTTATGGTGTGATTGGGGAGTTTAGGGTCAGAGATAGTGAGTGGAGGTTTAGGGAAAAAGGGACAGAGAAGCTGGGTAGGAAACTTGATGCAAGCTTTTGGCTTAGAATTTAGTTCTGTAGGGCTTTGTAGCTTAAACAATTGGGTGATGGGAGGGCCTTGTAGAAATGGAAGATCTAGCTAATGAGAGTTAGAGCACTTGCTTTTTTGAGCAAGTGGCAGTGAGAAGGTGTGTCATGAGATAGCGCTTTGTGAGCACCTGTAGTACCCCCTTTTTCCCTACTGTTACTATGTATTGTACTACAGTGTTTGCATTTATACAAATTTAATATGTTTTACTTTGTCATCTGTTTGTATTTTACTAGAAACCAATCACTTCAGGCTTTAATACAGTCTGCATATTGTAAATGGCTGTATTTTATATCCTCTGGAGCATTTTTTCCTTGGATCCTTTTAGAAAAATGCTCTTCCCAGTACAGGGTGGCACTTTCAACAAAATGTCAAATGCAATAAATCAATATGTTTTGCATACTCCAAATGGTCAAGTGTTAATTTTATAGCTGTGAAACTGATGCCAGCTTTCTTAAAGAGGAAAATCTGTAGAAGTCTTAAATTGAATCTGATTTTGTACATATGGACAGGCAGTTAGACCACTTTGTCTGCTTAGCTCTGGTACTTTATCAAGAAATTCAGGCTCACATGTCAGTTTGAAGTCTATAAACAGAAACTGTGTTAAGCTGAATTATATTCTTATTGTTTAGAACAATGTGTTTTTAAATGCATATTACTTAACAGTTTGCTAACATCCTCCGATGGCACATATTACTCATTTTACATATGCCTTACATATAATTATACCTCCAGTCTCTCCCTTAAGTTTTACAAAGCAAATGGGTGGATTTTAGTGTTCTGCAGTAACTGATGATTTCTCACCAAAATTTAGTTCCAATGTCACCTGAGTTTACCTTCCACTATAATTAGACCCTAATCGTTGTTTATTCAGTGCTCTACCTGAGTTTACTCTGCACTACAGTTAGACCCCAATTGTTGTTTATTCAGTGCTCCAACCTGTCTCTCTGTTACCTGTTCCCAGGATTCTCTGTAATATGCTTGTCATTTTGCTCTTTGGGTTTCTGCAACACATGCGCTGCAATCCTTCCCTGCCTCCTTATAAGTAAAAGGTGAAAAAAGTGAAGCAATGAAATGGGTGTTAACCTGTTATGATACCGTACAACATTTTAAATAACTGATTCCTTTGGCAGTACTGAGCTTGTTTACAGATCAGTCAGGCTTTCGTAAAATGTATGCTCCTGCTGTTTTGAATAGCGGTAGTAACTTGGATGGCCAAGTTTATTTTAGCCACCGTAAAATTGGGATAAGTTATCCTATATACTACTTGCATACTGTTTATGTGATAACTTCTTTCTAACTTTCATGTTTTGTCTGCGTGGATAAACAGCTCATTACAGTTGCCAGTTCATCCTTTACGAGTGCTTTCAATGCGGCATATTTCTGGCTTCTACACCTAGTATAGTTGCTCCCCCTCTAATGTTTGCACTTCAAGTGGCTCAGCACTGCCATCTACTGTCATTATTTTATGTAGTCTGTCCTCTTATGAAGGAAATTCTCTGATAACATCAGTGGTATGAAATGCCTAATTCCGACCACTAGAACACTAACTTATGCTAGGAAATAGGAATGTAAAGTGATTTCATTGCAGGAAGCACCTCTTTTTCACAAAGAACTTCACAGATTGGAAAAAAAATAATGTGCAAAATCTCCATTCATTATACGTTCATAAATTGATAGAGATTTACTTGCCTATTGATCTGTGGGGATTTTAAGAATTCCCTCGATAGTTTTTAGCTGTTAGAGTTTACATATGAATAAATCAGAGATGGACCAGGAAAGAATATGTTGGGACATTTACATGACTCCCCTGTCTGTGAAGGACAGGGCTGCTGATCTGGGGATTTGCAGTTACCCATAAGTCCTTGTGAATTTCATTTGAATATTCCGAGTAAGAGAAGTACTTAGCTTTATGTGGAGTGAAAGACGGTTCATAATAAGTCTTATTCTCTGCGATACAAATCTATTCCTGCAACATGTTCAATATTTTCACAGATTAAGATGCCTTGAATGTAAATTTATGATATAATTTGACTTGGGTCTGGCAGAATATGGTCGGCTAAAGCACTGTAAGAAAGGTATAGGTCACCTCTAAGTAGTCCGTTTGATGCTGAGAAGAAGGATAAGACTTCGAGGTAGTCTGCAGAGCTTTTACAATGTAGGCTCTTGATTTTTTTTCAGTGATAAAACATTATGGTTGTCCAGGTAAGACAAATGTTTGGACAGGTACATACTAGGAGGGGTTATACTCCATGACTGACTGGATGGCGGAGTGGTGCAGCGGTAGCATTGTTGCCTCACAGCAAGAGGGTTGCTGTTTTGATTCTAGGATGGGTTGCCTTCTGTGCAGAGTCTGCATGTCCTCCCTGTGTTTGTGTGAGTTTCCTCTGGGTTCTCTGGTTTCCTCCCATGTTACAAAGACATGCATCTGGATCCCTTCTCCCTGGGCCTCTGTTGCAAATTGACTTTGTTCCAAGTTGGACTTTTCTGGTTAAGAAATGTATAATAAATAAATAAAAATAATAGGTGCCAGCTACACTGGACAACTATATTCCTGGATCTGGACACAGTGCCTTCATATAACTGCAAAATGCCAACAACGAGAGCACCGACACCGGAAGATCAACAACAGAGATGATCGACAGTTGAAAATCCCGATGCTGAGAACACTGACATGTTAAGGTAAGTGTGGGGTTAGGGTTAGGGGTGGATTAAGGTAAGTGTGGGGTTAGGGTTAGGGGTGGATTAAGTGAGTTAGGGTTAGGCGGGGGTCAGGTGAGTATGCGATAGTGACAGACTGTAGGGTTAGGGGCGGGTTAAGTGAGTTAGGGTTAGGGCACAGGTTAAGTGAGTGTGCAATAGTGACAGACCTTAGGGTTAGGGCTTGGGTTAAGGTTAGTGCATAGATAGTTGAAAGAAAAATAGCCAATGACTCTAAGGATAACCACAGGGCCTTCTTTAACTATATCAAGAGTCTAGGGGCAAACTCTCAGATATGCTCCGAGCTAGTGCATAATGGCCATAAATACACTGAACCAACCGACATTGCCAACATCTTGGCTGACAAGTTCAGTGCAAACTTCACCCCCCCCCCCTCCACCAAAGGGGCTAGCACCCATCCCAGAAGAATGTGGCACTCCAGATATCTCAGACACACAAGTAAAGACAGCTCTTGCAAAGGCCAAAAACACAGCATCAGTGGGACCAGATGCTATCCCAGGTTGTATCTTACACAAGCTTCAAAATGAACTAACCCCCCCATCTCAAATCACTATTCAAACTCAACCTCTCTACAGGCTATGTATCCAAGAACAGTCGTACCACTCCACAAAGGTGGTGCCACAACTGACCCTGGGAACTATCGACCTATAAGCTTGACTAGCTTGGTCTGCAAAGCCAGGGAATGCATTATCATGGAGCTCATTAACAGGGACATTGGGAACCTCCAGACACTGGACTCCACCCAGTTTGCCTTTGTTAAAGGCAGATCTTGCCTCCTGAACTTGGTTGACTTCTTCAAAACAGTCACCAAGGCCATAGATGAAGGGAAGGTGGTCCACACAGCATATCTGGACCTTGCTAAGGCATTCAACACCATCCCACACTCAGGAATCATAGACAAACTCACCAGCTTAAATATCAACCCCCATGTCACGAGATGGGTTGCCGATTGGCTCTCAGACAGTACCCACACGGTAAGAGTGGCAGGTGCCATGTCTGACTCTAAACCAGTCACAAGCGGAGTCCCACAGGGCTCAGTCCTGGGACCCCTCCTGTTCAGTATATATTTCTCCGAAGTACAGGCAAAGGCGGAAGGACTGTGGCTAACCAAGTTCGCAAATGACTGTAAATTGGGTGTAATAATTGACTCTCCAGCTGGCACAGACATCCTGCAAAAGGGTATCACAGAGACAAACACCTGGTGTCAAAGTCACGGCCTTAAGCTAAATGCCAAAAAATGCATAGTAATCCCATTTGGGAAAAACAAAGTACCTACAAACTACCACATAGATGGGAATCCACTAAGTACAGAAGAAGTAATTAGGGACCTGGGTACTCAAGTAGATAGCATGCTCTCCTTTGATAACCACATAGCCAAAACGGTCAGGAAATCCTTCTATGTGGCACACCTGATCACAAAGGGTTTCTCATCCAGATCCAAGGAGGTGATTGTGCCCCTTTACTCCTCACTCATTAGGCCCATAATAGAGTACAATGCCCCATTTGGGATGTACCTCACTAAACACCTGCAACAACTAGAAAGACCACAGAAGTACCTCACTAAGAGGATTAAGGGCCTTAAACAATTACCCTATGAAGCACGACTAAAAAAGCTCCAGCTCTTCTCAGTCACTTACCATCTGCTCAGAGGTGACCTTTGCTTGACCTATAGGGCCATGTCCAACCCTGAACTAATGGACATGCTTCACCTCAAAAAAACGAGATCCCTCAGAACCACTCGTTCTAGCAACTTGAACCTTTGTACAACAATAAACAGGACATGCTGGAGGGATTATTTTTCAAAGGACATTTACTACACTGTACTTATAGGACATAACCATAGTTCAGGATAGGGACACAGATTAATTAATAAATGGAACATTTTTTTTGTGATTTAGCTCCTCATACTCCCAAATAATCCAGTATGATACCTGCAGAATTGTCACCAAAAGCACCCTTCTACTGGCCATTTACCCATTTCTTCTACCATAGCCCCCTGTTAACCTACAGTGAAAGATCTGATCCAGGTCTAAACCCAAGAAAGTTACATGGTACTATCCCTTTCCCACATCCAAAACTAAGACATTCCAGAATACACGGTAATATGCCTTGTCCAAGTTTGAGACCAACACATTCCAGGCTATGGTAGCATGCCTTGTCCACGTCCAAATCTAAGACATTGAAGGATACATGGTCATATGCTTTGTCTAGGTCCAAACCCAAGACATTCCAAGTTACATGGCACTATTCCTTCTCCACATCCAAATCTAAGACATTGAAGGACACATGGTCATATGCTTTGTCTAGGTCCAAACCCTAGACTTTCCAAGTTACATGGCACTATCCCTTGTCCACATCCAAATCTAAGACATTGAAGGACACATGGTCATATGCTTTGTCTAGGTCCAAACCCTAGACTTTTCAAGTTACATGGCACTATCCCTTGTCCACATCCAAATCTAAGA
>NC_056726.1:1083845855-1083855855 GCF_019279795.1 Protopterus annectens
TTGGGTTAGCATTAGATACTCATATGGAGTGCTTTATTATCTAGCAGCCTGGCTGATGGAACTACCCTCGGCAATGATTTTTCCTCTTGTCAAAAATTACTGTTGTATGGCACTCTGTGAATCAGGAAGCATTCCTGTGAAGTCCAGCACCTTGCGGTTGGGCATACAACTTGCTGGAACCCTTTTTGTGTCCCAGAGATGATTTGCTTCATGCCTGTATCCTACATTATGTCTTCCTGGGTACATTTCATGTATGGTGCCGTTTGAAGCCTTTTATACTTAGTATAAAACACATATAAGCACAATAGCAATACTAATGAATTAGAAAATAATCCAGACATGAAAGGAACCAGAAAACATATACCATTGAGGTTGTTTTAATCTAATGTCCCCCAGGAATTAACCATTTTGGTACTTGTTGTTATACCTTGTGTCAGTTTATATTTTTTGGGGAGTCCCCTGGGTCAGACAAGTGGTTCTGCTAACTGCACCAGATTAACACATTCATTCCTTCATCAGGGTGATGGCTCTCTGACCCATGTGCTGCACAATGAAGATGGGAAGATTGGAGCTGTACGTTATGTCATGGGCTATTCTGTCAGGCCTGCAGACTGTCTTACTCCCACCCTCACCTCCAGCAACTTGTATGCTCCACAACAGCTTATCTTGGTAGATGCATCCATGCTGCGACACACGTTACACTTCTTGTTTAAGCATATCACTAATGTGCTGCATGGACACCCTAGGCCCCCTGCCACATGATATACCTGCACTCCTACAAAGGCTTGGTAAATGCATGCACACTGCTACATGTTACACTTCTTGTTTAAGCATATCACTAATGTGCTGCATGGACACCCTAGGCCCCCTGCCACATGATACACCTGCACTCCTACAAGGGTTAGGTAAGTGCATGCATGCTGCTACACATGTTACACTTCTTGGTTAAGCATATCACTACTGTGCAGCTTGCACAGCCTAGGCTCCTTGCCACATGATACACCTGCACTCCTACAAGGATTAGGTAAATGCATGCATGCTGCTACACACATTACACTTCTTGGTTAAGCATATCACTACTGTGCAACATGGACACCCTAGACTTCCTGCCACATGATACACCTGCACTCCTACAAGGGTTAGGTAAATGCATGCATGCTGCTAGACGTTATACTTCTTGTTTAAGCATATCGCTACTATGCTGCATCGACACCCTAGGCTCCATGCCAAGGATGATACACCTGCACTTCTGCAAGGGTTATGGATGCAATGTCAAACTGCCTCCCGCCCAGGAGGAGCAAGCTAACATCAGCCATTCACTCCATTTTATCCTTCTTGTTCCCTACAGAGGCTGTACCACTAGTCAAACATGGGTCATGAGGGGTGGAATCAGGGCTTCATCCCTGTATGTCACATGATATGGATCTGCTTCAATAGTATTGTTAAAATAATCATATTTTTCTATGATGTGTGACAGATACTGTGACTTAAAGCTGTGACAAAGTTTTCTAGGATATGAGGTCCAATGGATACATTATGGTTCCAGGTTTGAATACCCAGCACTTCAGTGGGCCTTGGTAATTATATTTGCAATTGAGGAGATTAACAGCAATCCACACTTGTTACCAAACCTCACAGTAGGATACAAGATATATGACTCATGTACAGCAGAGATTATGGCCTTGCAGGGGTTAATGTGGCAGCTGTCAGCTCAGAGAAATCCTGTTCCAAATTATAGATGTGCGAAAAATTCTACAACAGTGGCTATCATTGGAGATGCATTATCAGCCACTTCACTCCCTGTGGCTCAAATCCTGGGACTGTATAGATTTCCACAGGTAGGATATGTGTTATTTTTCACTTCTGTTTTGTTTTATGGATGGTACCATATAATGTGACCTAGTTTAAGGTGAACATAAAAATGGTGGATTAAACGGATGTGATTCATGTCACATGCTTCTAGTATCCTGTTTAGTTAAAACTGTGAGGATACTTTTTTCTTCAAAACTGCAACCTGCCTTCTTCCTGTGTTGTGTTTAGTTTTTTTTTTTTTTTGTGAAGCCCTTTGGTTTTAATCAAGTAGTCATAGCAATACAAAGATTCAGTTTTGCATTTGTTGTATTGTTGCCGTATAACTGACAATTTTAAAACTTTTAACAGGTATTATAGTTATGCACTTAGTAGCATTGAAAGCCAATGGTGGCTCATGTTGCTGGACTGTTGCACTGCAGCCCATAAACGTTAATGAAAATATTTTAATTTCTTTTTAATTTAAATCAGCACAGTGCATTAGTTTTTGTCTGTGCAGTGCCATGGTGACTACAAAGAACACGTTTCTGGCAGATGATCGTGCATGCAAATCTGAGACTCCTTAAAAAAGATGCTCATTATGCATCATTCCCAACTATATGCTCCCACTTCTCAAAACTGTTCTCCCCTAAAGAAAATATTGTGATATTAGACATTTATATAGCATTAAAATGGTATCGAGTCTCCTGTTAGCTTAGATTCCACGTTAGTCAGCATGAAAATGGAAAAAGTCTGAACGGAGTCTGGTATCACCGTAGCTCTGCCAAGTAATCGCACTTTCTGTTAGTTGCCTGTATCACTGCGGACAGGAATGTTTGGTAGGCTGGCTAACTAGATTAATATACTTCCTGATTACCCCTGAGATGGGATGGTACAGGAGTCAGGGGTGTGGGTTGGGGAAGCTTTTTAGGCTTGCACAGTAAACACGTATATAGTTGGATTTAACGTAAATAAATGGTTATGTACTTTGGTAGAGAAAGGAATAGGGAGCTAATATATACACGTTAAAGTTGTTGATGTAGAGAAAAAAATATCTTTTACTGATTGTTACCTTAATCCATCACACAAAACAATGAGAGCAAGTAATAGTGAAAACCAACAAATGCTGACTTAGGGGTTCAAGGGGTGGGGGGGTGGGGAGGTTGCTGTGAAATATAACAAACTCTGTACAGAGCACTGAGAACATAGCACTTGGAAAACTTCAGACAACTTAGCAGGATTATAGATGCTATCACATGCAACAGGTAAACAGAACACAAATATTGTGCTACTGGGTAGTCAAATGGATAACAACTGGAGCCAGAAGAAAGGCTGTAAGCTATGGGGGTGGAAGAAGTGAATGAAGAGATTTTTATACTGGCTCATTGTATTGCCAGGTTCATAGCGTCATAGGTGTATACTAGGTTACTGACCACTAAGGCCATTAAAAACCTAGCCTTGCAACCTAAATGTGACCCATAAATTTGATTTATATTTGATTTACACGGGGTGATTTATTGACTTCCTTTGTCCATCAGACACATAGGAACCAGACCAGGGATGAATTTCTGATTACCCATCCATTGGTCCAATTTGTACTTAAATAGGGATAGAGAGGAACTCTGCTTCACATGGATGGGGAGCCTGTTCCAGAGAATGGGTATTCTCTGAGAAACATTCTGGCTCTCCAACATGTCCTATTTATGTTGCAAGCAAAATGTAGGTATTTTAATATAGCAGTTCTGATGCTGTTTGTTTTGTGGATGTGCAAAGGGCTTATCAAAACAGGAACCAGGGATGCCTTAGAAGTCTGTATGATATTGAATAAAGAGACAGGGCTATGAGACAAGTGAGTAAAGAGAAAGGGCTTTGAGGCAATCACCATAGGACACTGTGTTAACTCCCTGTATTCTTTTTGTAAGGAACCTTTGTGGACTTTCCAGTTGCTGCATATGTGTGGTCAGGTACAAACCAAAAGGGGCATTGTACTATATGATGGGCCATATGAGGGCTGAGTACAGTGGTATGATGACCTCTCTGGACCTAGATGCCATACCCTTGCTTATAAGTTGAGCAACACAGAAGGGTTTTCTTACTACCTTGGACACTTGTTGGTTGAAGACTAGGTTACTATCTATATAAGTTCCCAGATAACTGACTAGTCAAATAACTTTTAAGGATTAAACAAATAAACACTACCACCAACCTTTCTGGATAAAAAAAGTGAAATAAAAATAAAGCAGTAAAATCCAAGAACACAGATGGACTCACAAATGGCACAGTTCTCCTGGATAAATAGTTTTATTAACAAATCATAAGCGCTTTCACAGCTCCTGCTTCTTTATCAGATGATAATAACAACCTCTTACACTTTTATATAATCCTAACGCATCAATTATCCACAGGAGCTGTGAAAGTGCTTATGATTTGTTAATAAAACTACAATCTATCCTGGAGAACTGTGCCATTTGTGAGTCCATATGTGTTCTTGTAATTAACTTTAAGGATGTTTTATTGATAATATAGTTCCCCAGGGTGGCAAACTTCCCAAAAGGTACTATAATGCATTTCTTGGTATTGACCTTTAAGCCATGGCTTTGTTACCAAGTGTTTTGTCTGTAGTATACCTCCTTAAAGGGCATTCTCATCCTGTGAGGATTCAATGACTGCTTTCACTTTGCAATCATCTGAGAAATTTGTTAGCCAGAGGCCCTTGACATTTGCTTTGACATCTGAGAAGTAGATGCCAAAGAGGAGTGGTCCTATCACAGAGCCCTGGGGGACACCACTGGTGACCAGCCTCTTTGTAGAGGTGGCCTCACCAATTCTAACCTCCTGAGTCCTATCAGTGAGCAGGCAAGCTATTCAATATGTAATAAAGGAGTTTATACCTAGTTCTGTAAATGAGCTAATAATGCCAGAATGCCAAAACTGGGTATTCTATCAAATGCCTTAGCGATGTCTAGGTAGGTAGTATGCACAGTTTTCCTCTCGTGACCTTCTCAAATAAGTCCACCTGATTCAGTAAGCATGACCTTCCTTTGACAAAGCCAAACTGGGATCCATCCAGTGTCTGGAGGTATCCCATGTCCTCATAGCTCCAACCTCTTACCACAAAAAATTTGGACAAAGTCAAAAATAATATATGAAAAAAGCTCAAAAAACAGGGAAAATTTTAAATATTTGTTTTATAAACTTATCTTATCAATATTTGATGTCCTTCATGGATGCATCTGCAGTCATAACAACTGGGTTGTCCTGTCGTCAGGCAGCCCTTCGGTTGGCCGGATTCCAAAGTCTGGGTCCGGCTTCGGCTGATGTCGCACTTCACCCGACGTCATCTCTGCTGGTCTTCGGCTATAAAGGCATCAGCCGACGCCATTTTCCTCAGTCTTTCTTGCCGCGTGGCGCCCGAAGCAGAAGCTGTTCGCAAGTGCCGGTCGGTCAGATCCAGAGATTACTACTACCGAATACTACTTCGAAGCCTTCTAAAAAGCTAAGTGGCCCGGTGGGGACTCTTTCTTGCCTCAGCTGATGTCAGAAAAAGTCAATAACTGTTTAACTTGTGGGAAACAAATACCTCATAAAGATTTCCACTCTTACTGTCTGCCTTGCTTAGGCCCAGACCACGACGTAGCAGCCTGTTCGGCCTGTGCTTCCTTCAACCGACGAACGCTAAGGCGTCGGTCGGAGTTTGCTGAACAGTTTTTCGGCTCAGACTTTGCATACATTATGCCGTCTGATCCTCCGACTACCCAAATTGTTAAAAAACGCAAGGAAAAAGACCGACACTCGCGGTCCGCGGTTTCGGCCGAAACCACGGTTAAGCAAGCCGCGAGTGTCTCGGTTTCGGCCGAAACCGAGAAAACTGGTCAATCTTCAGCCGAATCCATGACTACTACTGAGGCTCCCGCTACTTTACCTGAATCGGCCTCAGAAATTTTGCCTACAACTGTGGCTTCTAATGAGTTATCAGACACCATCCCTTTGGATGTCTCTACCCCAGCACGTGGTGCTGCTAGACCCCCTGCAGCCATGTCTATCAAGGCCTTTGCCAGGGCTAAAGCAGCCAAATCTGCTAAGTCAGTGCCTGTTAAACCTCCCTCACACAGGCCCACTTCCAGTTCACAAATGCTTACTCTGGCAGAAGATTTAATATCCTTAATTAGGGGATCCCAATCTCACCCAGACAGGGCCTCTCAGCCACCAGAAAAGAGACCTAGGACAGAGCCCCCTGAGCCAGTGTCCTCTGATGATTCTGAGGATGACTCCGACATTACAGAACAACCAGAGGATCCTTTTTCTACTTATGAAGACTCTGATGCTGAAGAATCCATTCCAGCTGCCTCTCCACCAGAGGAATTTTCCTTTGGGGAAACCTTACATGCCATGAGAGAACAATTCCAATGGCAGGGACAAGACTTCTCAGATTCTAGAAAAAGGCTTAGGACCTTTCTGCACTTACCACAACATAGGCCCTTAGTTATTCCTCCTGTTTTGCCTGTTGTGGATGATGCATTTAATGATGTCTGCACTGCTCCTGATTCTTTACCTCCAGCCCCTGCCAAACCTGATAGATTTTACAGGGTACCAGACACTCATCACCACCTATACAAGGCCCCTCTGGCTGACCCCGAAACAATTTCCCAGGGGCCTAAGGCAGTAGCCTCGACCACAACAAAAAACCCTATACCTTCAGAAAGGGAATCCAGGTCTTTAGACAGATGGGGCAAAAAAGTTTATACTTCTGCTACTCTCTCAGCTAGAGCTTTAAACTGCCAGTTTCACATGATACAATACCAAGAGTTTATGCTTGATCAGTTAACTAAAAAACTATCCTCTGATGATTCTATGGATAAGAAATATGTTTTAGAAATGGTAAATAACATACAACAGGTTAGTAACCATTACTTAAAATGTGGCTATGATGCACTGGAGGCTTTATTTAGATCAGCCATGACTGGCACAGTGATAAGAAGACATGCATGGTTGAAAGAGCAGGTCTTACCGGATCATGTTAAAGCTAAGCTATTAGATGCTCCTATGGATAAGGCCAGTTTATTTGGTACACCTGCCCAGCAGGTAATGAAGAAAATGGAAGAAAAGGCAAAATCTGTACAAACAGTTAAAGATTTCTTACAGGTTCAGCCCCCAAGGTTTAGCAGGAACTGGCCTGCCAAAAATTGGTCCTTTCCTGACTCCACAAGATCCCAAAGGGGCAGGAATAGACGCTCCAGAGGCAGAAATCAATCCAGAGGAGGTGCCTACAGAGGACGACAGTGGCAAGGTAATAACAGAGGTACAGACACAACCACTACCACTGCAACAGGACAATCACAGTGACTTGGCTCTTACTCCGCCTACCAGGGAGCAAATAGCAGCACCATTAGGCGGAAAGTTAGCCTTATTTTCGAAAAATTGGCACTATATCACAAAAGACAAGTGGATTTTGCAAACCATAGACCAAGGCTACCGGTTCCACTTCCACACTTTACCAGTCAAAAGAGGAATGCCCAACCTGCCTCCAAATCAAAAAATAGAAGCTCTACAGCAGATAATGCAATTAACAAAGATGAGAGCTGTGGAAAGAGTACCAATAACAGAACAGGGCAAAGGATTCTACTCCAGACTATTCTTAGTTCCAAGGAAAGAAAAAAGTTGGAGACCTATTCTCGATCTGTCCATCTTAAACACCTATATCATTGTCCCAAAATTCAAAATGCTGACCCTACAACAACTTCTTCCCATGCTGGGCAAGGAGTGTTGGCTGGTAACTCTAGATCTCAAGGAGGCATACCTGCACGTCCCCATTCGACCAAATTGCAGAAGATACCTCAGATTTCTTGCAGGATCAGAGCATTATCAATTCTCAGCATTGCCCTTTGGCTTATCTACTGCGCCCAGAGTATTCACAAAATGCCTAGCATCAGTAATCGCCCACTGCAGACTACAGGGAATCCAAATTTATCCATACCTGGACGACTGCCTGCTACAAGCGGACAACAAAAGCAAGCTGACAACAGATTTACAAAGGGTCATTTACTTGCTACAAGCCCTGGGATACACAGTCAATTTACAAAAGTCAAGGCTGATACCATCCCAAACAAGAACATTCTTGGGCGCGGAATTGGACACAGTAAAACAAATGGCATTCCTAACTGCAGAAAAACAAAAAGAACTCCCTCTTTACTTCTTGGCATTAACAAAACAGAACAAACTAACAGCCAGAAAAGTTCTGCAGGCCTTGGGCTTCATGGCATCATGCATAATCTTGGTCCCACATCCCAGACTGCATATGAGAAAACTACAGTGGTACCTAAAGAATTTATGGTCCCAACACAGGCACAGCCTAGAAGCGGAAATACCACTAATCCCATGCCTAAAACAGGAGTTCCTATGGTGGGCTCAAGCATGCCAGTCAAACCCAGGCCTACCCTTCCACAACTTTCGAACAAGCCAAACCATCACAACAGACGCCTCAGACCTAGGATGGGGGGCACACATGCTGGACAAATGCGTACAAGGATTGTGGACTCAGGACCAGCTACACCTGCATATCAACCAAAAAGAAATGCTGGCAGTAAAACTGGCAATCCAAAACTTCAGACCATTTCTCAAAGAAGGCCATTTGATGATAAGGACAGACAACACCACAGTCATGTGGTACATCAACAAACAGGGAGGCACTCATTCATACCCCCTATGCAGAATGACTGTGGACCTTTGGAACCTGGCACTCAGCTACAACATCCAGTTACAGGCAATATTTGTACCGTCTAAGGTGAACACTCTAGCAGACATGTTAAGCAGTACCACCTCGGTTGCTCACGAGTGGATGCTACACCGGACATCTTCAAGACCATCACAAAGAAATGGGAATGCCAAAATAGATCTATTCGCTTCCCTCTCAATCACCAGCTCAAAAAGTTCTGCACAAGGACATTCCACCCACTTGCATGGAAGGTGGACTCGCTCTCCTTCAGCTGGAAAGGTCTGACAGCATATGCATTTCCACCTCTTCCCTTGATACACAGGGTATTACTAAAAATCAAGGAGGAACGTCCAAGGATAATCCTGATAGCTCGAACTGGCCAAGACAACACTGGTACCCATTGCTGAGGAGCATGTCTCGGGAGAAAATGTGGTCAATACCCTGATGCCTTTGATGTTAACTCAGAACAACTACAGCATCATGCATCCAAACCTAAAAACTTTGCAACTGACTGCCTGGAACATCACATAGCAGCAACTAATCCAGATCTTTCCCAAAGGGTTAAAGACATTATCCTTGAAGCCCGCAGACCTTCAACAAGAAGGAACTATGCAGGAAAATGGAAAAGGTTTGTCATTTGGAGTGCTGAAAGAGGAAAAGATGTGTCGAATATAGATATGGCTAACATTCTGGAGTATTTGGCAGAGCTTCTACATACAGGCCTGTCCTATTCCTCCATCAAGATACATGCATCAGCTATTTCAGCAGAATACAGCTTTGATCCACCTGTCTTTTCACATCCTCTACTCAGGCAGTTCCTCAGAGGGATCAAGAATGTAAAACCTCCTAGGAAACCACCACTGCCAGCATGGGACTTGAACTTTGTGCTAGAAAAGTTAACACTCCCTCCGTTTGAACCAGCAGCAACAGCAGATCTACAGCACCTGTCATGGAAAACTGCTTTCCTACTGGCAATTACTTCAGCAAGGAGGGTTTCTGAACTTCAGGCCTTAATGGCAGTACAACCCTTTCTAATCTTCCATCAAGATAGGGTGTCCATGAGAACTAATCCTACATTTATGCCTAAGGTGGTATCCAGAGTGTCTTTAAACCAGGCAATCCACCTACCTACCTTCTTCCCCAATCCACAAAACAGAGGGGAAAGAATGCTGCATTCCTTGGATCTACATAGACAGCTATGCTACTACCTGGACAGAACCAAAAGTAACAGAAAAACTGACCAGCTTTTTGTAGCCTATGCAACAGGAAGGGAAGGAAAAGCAATTTCCAAACAGACAATCTCCAAATGGATAGGAAATTGCATACGATTCTGTTACTCCTACCATGGAAAACCAATTCCACAGAACATAAGGCCTCATTCTACAAGGGCTACAGCCACTACCACAGCCTTCTTACGAGGAGTGGCAACCAAGGACATTATTGAGGTGGCTACTTGGACCTCCGTGCATACATTTGCCAAGCATTATAATTTACCTCTGT
>NC_056726.1:1083860855-1083976734 GCF_019279795.1 Protopterus annectens
TTTCAGTAAAGATTATAATCAAACATCATGAGACAATTATCACACTGTCTCAAGATACCCCCTCTCAATCAGGCTTATGAGAGAATTTGTATGGAAGTGCTGGTCCATCATTCTGACAGGAATGGCTTGGGGGCAGGGGGTGACTTTAACTGATTTGAGTTCAATATGTTTCGGGTAATGCACTAGCCTGACATGCACTCTGTACATAAGAATGAAACTAGGCTTTAATGCCAACAGGTAGACCACTTAAACTATAAAATGCAGTGTAACCATGTACTGGAGTTACTAATATAGGCTTAAAGACCTTAGCTAAAGCTGATACAGACAGTTAAAATGAATATAAAAACAGATCAAGAAAAGAAAAGTCATAACTTATCTTTCTGTATGAAATAGAACTATAACAATGAAATAGAACTACAACAATACAATAATGTTAAAGTGGAACCTTTTTAACTACTTCATAAGGCTGGAATAGACTGTCTTTTCTAATTAGCTCTGGCATGTATTCTTAAAAGAAAGACTACTGCAATACATGTATTCAGTAGATGCAGTACAATATAACCACTTATTTACTTAAAACTAAAACCCATTACCACGGTGGTGGTACTGCGGCAGCGTTGTCACCTCACAGTTAGATGCTGTCCGGTTTGATTCTCAGCTAGAGTGTCTTCTGCATGGAGACATGCGTGAATGGGCGTACCTTCATTGAAGGTTGTGCGTCAGGGCTGGTAGCTCGGCACGTAAACATCAACTACCAATCATTAGCGGACCGGAGTTCTGCTGTGGTGACCCCTAACCGAGAAAAGCCGAAAGAAACAACAACAACAACGTTTACTTAAAACTAAAACCACTCTGTACCCTGGCCACACCCTAGTATAACCCCACCCATTTCAGTTAGGTCAATACGTTGAGAAACCTCCTTATCTGAAATCACCATCTGTCACTGGCTTGTGCTGATCAGAGGGTACTGCTCTGTTTTATCTAAAAACTATCCTAAGAGGATAAGCAAATTTAAAAAAAAATGGGTTTGTTGTTGGGGGTATTAGCCAGACAGACGTGGAAGATGAAAACACGTAGTGAGAATCTTTTGACAGCACCTACAGGAGAGTTCTGTTCAAAGCAACTTCAAAATATATGTCTGAGAAGGCTTTGATTCAGGTAAGGCTAAGTCTATCAAGTCAGACTGGACCATACCCTGGATCATGATCATTGAGAACACAACAAAGAAACATGGTAAGATGGTGGTTGTTGTCTCTGGCAGTGGTAGGTTTATGATTAAGACAAAATAGTGATGGAAACATTAAGCCTAAAAATATGGCATTCCAGGAAATCCTTGTGAAGGACTCTCTTGATTCAGCAGACGGGTGCTGAGAGTTTCAAAAGGCAGGCCTGAGCAACAGTAGTTCCTGAAGTATAAGCTTTGGCATAGAAATAATGTAGAGCGATCACAGAAGGAGAAAGACAATGAGGGATCTCAAACAATGCTGTGGCAGGCATTTCAACTCTTCAGGCAATGCTAAATAAAGGAAGGACATGCTGTTAGTAACATGCATGGAGGCAAGAGGAACTTGTGGGATGCATGCATATGGCACTGTTACTAAAACCAAAGACATTGGACCTCTTCTTTATCATATTCCTATAGATATTCTGACAGGTTTGGATGTATTAAAACATGCCTCATATAATGCTGCAAAGAATTTATCTATCCCTTTATTGCATATTTGCAGTCTCTCTATTAATCAAAATATAATGCTCAACAAGTGGAAAACTGCATTAGTAAAACCCTTACCAAACTAGCTCAAATCTGCTAACTCATTTCATTTTACAGTCTTTAATTTACTAATTTTGTCAAAAATATTTCAAATGCTCATTGACATGTAACTTCCAGAATGCATTCAGCAGTGCCGTTTTCTATACTTAAAACATGTTTTTGAACAGGCCTAAGCACCATGATCACCCAGTCGACTATTTGACTAGATATTACGTAACACAGACAAAAGGAACCTAAAAAAGCACAGTATTTATAGATCATTTAAGAGTCTTTAATATTATTGACCACAGCGTCCTACTTTATGATATGCCTGAAGTGGGTAGTAGTCCCAAGGCCTCCACGTTTCCAAGACTTTCTTACTAATAGATTCTTCAAGACCAAGATTAGCTTCACGGTTTCCTCTGAATCTATTTTATCCAGTTGTCTCTGACAAACTTCCATGCCTACTACTCTATATTACTCAGTATTCATTAGTAAACTCCCAAATGACTGACCCCAACCTCTTCACTTAATATATGAAGATGACTGGTGATATTTAGGTCCTGCCCTTCAAATTCTGAAATGCTACCTCAGCTGGAAGATGATATTCACTTATTAACCAAATGAATTTTATAACAAAAAGCTCTTTAAAGTAACTAAGAAATATAATTTCAATCATATCAAAGACCTAGAATGGTCTCTAATACCTTAGAAATCAAACATCTTGACAGTGTCCCAATTGAAACAATATCCTTCCATCCATCTGTCCTTACAAGCTGCATCTGACTCTTATAAAAAACCTATAAACAGCTGCCACTATCCTTGGAGTTGACTGGACAAGTAAGAAGTTGAAGTAGACCATCAGGCGCAATAGGTAGAACACTCAACTTTAGTACAGAAGGTTGTGGTTTCTATTCCCATACAAGGTAGATTACTCACATTATTATGCAGTATAATGTGGGTGCTGCACTCCTGAATGTGTAGTCCTTTGGGTGAGATGTTAGACCACAGTCCCATTTGCTTGAGTTGGTGGTAGTTCAGGAAGATGTAAAAGAACCCACAGCACTAACATTTATCAAAAAGTTCAGGGGAAGTTCCCCAATGCCCTGAACAAATTTCCTGTAGCAGTATAAATACCATAGCAGGTCTCCCCTGAAAAAAAGACCACTAGCTTAATGTGACTAACCTGATTAACAAAGGATTAATCAGTCAATCAATCAATCAATCAATCAATCAATCAATCAATCAATCAATCAGGTGTTTCTTCCATGAAACCCATGCAATGCATGCATACCTATTGGTAATTTAGATTTACAAAAGTGACTGTCTTTGGGATGGGGAGAAAGTCCAAGTGAACACAGGGGAGACATACAGGTACAATACAGAAGTCTCCACAGTTAAAAGTCAAACCAGATAACCTCTTACTAAGGTGGCAGTGCTACACACTGTTAAAATAGCAATCTGTTTTAATATCTAGGCATGTGCCTTGACCTCAATCCAAAGTTTCAATTCAACATTGAAGAAATACAGGTAAAATGAACTGCCTGGACTTCTGGGCTCACAATACCTTACGTGATTAAGGGAATCTGGACTTCTGGGCTCACAATACCTTTTGTGATTAAGAGAACCTGGACTTCTGGGTTCACAATACTAAGGTGATTAAGGGAACCTGGACTTCTGGGCTCACAATACCCTATGTGATTAAGGGAACCTGGACTTCTGGGCTCAGAATATCTTATGTGATTAAGAAAATCTGGACTTCTGGGCTCACAATATCTTACATGATTAAGGGAACCTGGACTTCTGGACTCGCAATACCTTACGTGATTAAGGGAATCTCTTTGGCTCAGATTGAATGCAGCCATTCTTTACATCCAACAAAATATGTTGATTCATCAGTGACCCCTAGATGTGCAGACAACTGTCAAACAATCAGCAAAGCTAAGTGTATAATCATTAAGCAGAGATATGATAATCCACTAGGGTCACACACACACACACACACACACACACACACACACACACACACACACACACACACACACACACACACACACACACACACACACAAAACCTTCTCTACAGTAACTGCTAATCTCACCTCAAAAATCCCACCGACAGTGTTAGAAGACAGACTCATCCATTTCCAATTCCCCATAAGAAAACTGCAGAACACAAAGCACAGCTTCTTAATTGTACCACCAGCTCTCTGGGAATATCTTCCCACCCATTTAAATAACTTAACCTCTTACCCCAAATTCAGAATGTAGTGCAAAGCAAGTCCTCTCAACCCTGTGTAAGTGCTTCCCCTCAGGCTCAGGCCATATCACCTAACTGCTCCTCGGGCCACCCATGTTATCCCTATCACTTTAGTGACTCATATATGTCTGACATGACTCTTCAAGATTTCTCCTCCTGAGATTTATATTCTGCATCCTTTTTTCTCCCCGTCTTCCTTTTTTCTTCTTTTCTCTCTCTGTTTATCTTGTTCTCCACAACTGTTAACCTATCTGTGCACAGATACCCATATCAAAACATTATTTCCACCCACATTATTAATTAACGTGTATACAGTTCCACTATGAATCACTTTCTATATATAGATTTTGATTTATAAAGTCTCTGCATGTATTTAGCATTTGCCTGACTCTGTTGCATCTACCCAAGATTACATTTCATGATTTCTCTGATGTTCATCGTGCATACAGCTGCAGTCATAACAGATGGGTTCTCCTGCCGTCAGGCGGGTCCTCGGTCGGCCGAATTCCAAAGTCTTGGTCCGGCGTTGGTTGTCGTCGCTTCTTCCCTGACGTCAGTGTGACAGGGGTATAAAAGAACCAGCCAACGCCATTTTCTTCAGTCTTTCTTGCCGCGCGGTACCCAAAGCAGAAACAGTTCGCAAGTGCCGGTCGGCCAGCTCCTGAGATTACAAATATTTTGCAACCGAAGTCTTTTTGAAAGCTAAGTACCCCGTTGGGGAAACTTTTCTTGCCTCAGACCGATGTCAGACAAAGTTAATAATTGCATTTCATGTGGGAAGCAAATACCGCATAAGGATTTTCATTCCCTCTGCATTCCTTGCTTAGGCCCAGACCACGACATCTCGGCCTGTCGTTTTTGTGCTACATTCAACAGACGCACCATTAAGCGTCAGGCGGAGTTCGCCCAACACTATTTTGGCAAAAAATTTAATTACATTATGTCGTCGGATACTCCGACTCCAGTTTTGAGTAAAAGATGCAAAGATAAGGACCGACATACGAGGTCTGCGGCTTCTACCGACACCACGCCAAAGCCAACTACAGGTGGTCCAGTTCTCAGTGAGGCGCCTACGCAGCCCCTGACTACCGACGACACTTCATTGGCGGTGTCTACTGTACCCGAGGTCGCAGGCTCTTCGGCCCACACCCTGACTACCGATACCGAAGCCACTCTTGGCGGTGAAACTCAGAGTTTAGATAGGTCTGCTACCTCTCAAGGTGTCTTCAGGCCTTCCTCTTCTTTTTCCATCAAGGCTTTCACTAAGTCTAAAGCAGCCATGCATACTAAGAGAGAAGCTCCACAGGGTCCTTCCCAAGGCCCCATGCCTAAAAAGCAGATGCTCAAAATGGCTGAGGATTTGATTACTCTTATCAGGGGTTCTCAACCCCCCCCCCCGGACAAAAGGCCCAGACTGGAGGAAGAATCCCCCCTCCTCGGACCAGGCCTCCATTATTTCAGAGCATTCTGATGACCAGGAACATTCATACTCCCCTTTTGAGGATTCTGATGCAGAGGAGTCCATTCCCTCTGTCTCCCCCCCTGAGGATTACTCTTTTGGGGAAACCTTGCATACCTTGAGGGAACACTTCCACTGGGAAGGCCAAGAGTACTCAGACTCCAAGAAAAGGCTTAGGGATTTTCTCTTGCTCCCTCAGCACAGGCCTCTGGCTATACCTCCTGTCTTAGACATTCTAGATGATGTGTATTCGGAGGCCTGCCTTAACCCAGACTCTTTACTTCCAGCCCCAGTCAAGCCTGACAGGTATTACCGAGTTCCTGACTCACACCAATTCCTATACAAAAGCCATGTGGCTGACCCAGAAACTATCTCACAGGGCCCCAAGGGAATTAAGGCCTCCACTGCTAAAAATCCATTACCTTCAGAAAGAGATTCCAGAGCTTTAGAAAGGTGGGGGAAAAAGGTATACACCTCGGCCACCTTAACCATGAGGGCATTAAACTGCCAGTTTCATATGTTAAAGTACCAACAGTTTCTGTTATAACAGTTAAGAAGCAAAATGTCACAACCTGAACAACCAGACTTGAAGGAGTTGCAGGATTTGATGCATAGTGCAGAACAAGTGGGTAAACATACCTTGCAATGTGGTTTTGATGCTTTAGAGGCCTCATGTAAAGCTGCTGTTACAGGATCAGTCATACGTAGACATGCCTGGCTCAAAGAGCAAACCTTACCAGATCATGTTAAAGCTAAATTACTAGATGCCCCTCTGCAAAAAGATGTATTATTTGGTGTTAAAGCTGAGGAGGTATTAAAGAAAATGGAGGAAAAGGCTAAATCAATGCAAACAGTGTAAGATTTCCTACAGGTACAACCTCCACGTTTCAGTAGAAATTGGCCTTCCAAAAATTGGTCCTTTCCAGCCACGGACAGACCCCAAAGAGGTAGATACAGGCGCCCGAGGGGCAGAGGGCAATCTCAAGGATCGTTTAGAGGCAGACAATGGCAAGCTCCTACACAAAGAGGTGGTGAGGATAGTTTGCAGCCATTCAGAAAGCAAGCCCAATGACTTTCCCCTTTGCATGCCAAGCAAGGCTCAAATAGCAGCACCTTTAGGCAGAAAACTGGCATTATTTTTGAAAAATTGGCATATTGTCACAAAAGACAAATGGATCCTGGACATTACAAACAGAGGCTACAGATTCTATTTTCACACCCTTCCAAAAATGAGAGGCATGCCAAACCTGCCACACAATCAAAGGGCAGAGGCACAAAAACAAATTTCAGATCTCATGGACATGAAAGCTATTCAAGAGGTACCTACACAAGAACAAGGTCAAGGTTTTTAATCCAGACTATTCCTGGTACCAAGGAAGGGAAAAGATTGGAGACCTATTTTGGACCTATCCATCCTAAACACATTTTTACTCGTGCCAAAATTCAAGATGCTCACATTACAGCAGCTTCATCCCATGCTGGGCAAGGAGTCTTGGCTGGTAACATTGGACCTCAAGGAGGCATACCTGCATGTCCCAATCAGACAAGATTGCAGAAGATACCTCAGATTTCTTGCAGGTTCAACCCATTATCAATTCTCTGCATTGCCCTTTGGCTTATCTACTGCTCCTAGAATATTCACAAAATGCCTGGCATTAGTAATTGCCTACTGCAGACTTCAAGGGATACAAATATACCCATATTTGGACGACTGCCTGATCCAAGCGGACAGCAAGCACATACTTCTGAAACATCTGGCTTTTGTAATAATGTTGTTGAATTCTCTGGGATACACAGTCAACAAAAAGAAATCAAGGCTAATACCCTCTCAAACAATAATTTTCCTGGGTGCTAACTTGGACACAACACCCAGATGGCCTACCTCACGCCAGAGAAACAGGGGCAACTAACTCAATACTTTAGAAAACTAGCAAATTTCACTAGGCTAACTGCAAGGAAAATCCTGCAGGCTCTGGGATTCATGGCATCTTGCATCCTACTAATCCCATGTGCAAAGCTGCATATGAGGAAACTTCAATGGTACCTGAAAAACCTATGGTCTCAACACAGCCACAGTTTGGAAACAATAATACCACTGATTCCATGTCTTCAATAGAAATTTCTGTGGTGGGCTCAAGTATGCCAAAGAAACACAGGTCTCCCATTCTGCAAGCCTCAAGCAAATCAAGTCATCACAACAGATGCCTCGGACTACGCCTGGGGGGCGCACATGACAGATCGGTGCATTCAGGGCAAATGGTCCCAAAAAGAAAAGCACCTACACATCAATCAAAAGGAAATGCTAGCAGTAATAAATGCTATTATAGCTTTCAAAGACCTTCTGCATCCAGGTCAACTATTGATAAGGACAGACAACACCACAGTAATGTGGTACATAAACAAACAGGGAGGGACCCATTCGTACCCCCTATGCAGGCTGGCCATGTCTCTTTGGAACATGGCTCTGGAATTACAAATTGAACTTCAAGCACAGTACTTGCCAGGCAAGGAAAACACGCTGGCAGACAACCTAAGCAGAAATATGACAGATCCACACGAATGGAAGTTGCATCCTCAAGTTTTTACAGAGATAATTCAAGCATGGAGCAGGCCAGACATAGATCTCTTTGCCTCCCACAAAAATCACCAATTGGCAAAATTCTGCTCAAGGACTTTTCATCCAGAGGCCTGGAGAGTGGACGCACTCTCTTTCAGTTGGACAACAATGACAGTTTATGCCTTTCCACCTCTTCCTCTGCTGCCCAAAGTTCTATTAAAAACCAAAGCAGACAGACCAAAGATGATTCTCATTGCTCCAGACTGGCCAAGACAACACTGGTACCCACTCCTGAGGAGCCTGATGCATTCCCCACCATGGACCCTACCTCTAATGCCTCTTCTTCTGACTCAGCACAGCTTCAAAACTCTTCACAGTCAGCTGAAAACACTCAATCTGGCCGCATGGAAGATTCCTTAACTTCACAACAGACCCTATTCTCCAAGGAGGTGCAGGATGTCATTTTGGAGGCCAGAAGGCCTTCTACTAGAAAAGCTTACTCCGCAAAATGGAAACGGTTTTGTGCCTAGAATGAGAAAAAGGGCCAGAATCCTGGAATACTGAATTTACCTCAAATATTACAGTATCTAGCTGAGATGCTAAGCAGTGGACTTTCATTCTCCTCCATCAAAATCCATGCCTCAGCCATTTCTGCAGAATACAACACTGATCCTCCTTTATTCTCTCACCCTGTCTTAAGACAGTTCCTCAGAGGGGCTAAGAATATAAACCCCCCAAGGAAACAACAAGTACCTGCTTGGGACCTCAATTTCATTCTAGAAAAACTGACCTTGCCTCCTTTTGAGCCAGCTGCCTCAACAGAATTGCAGTATTTGTCCTGGAAAACAGCCTTCCTTCTGGCTATCACCTCAGCTCGCAGGGTATCGGAACTACAAGCCCTCATGACTGTGCAGTCTTTCATCATTTTCCATCAGGACAGAGTTTCCTTACGAACCAATCCGTTCTTTATGCCAAAGGTGGTATCCAGGGTAGCTTTGAATCAGGCTATCCACTTGCCTACCTTTTACCCTAATCCTCAAAACAAAGGGGAGAGACTACTACATTCCTTGGACAACCACAGACAGCTGCATTATTATTTGGACAGAACAAAGCCTTTCAGAAAATCAGAGCAACTCTTTGTGTCCTATGCTACAGGAGCTCAAGGGAAGCCAATTTCCAAACAGACAATCTCAAAATGGATAGCCCACTGCATACGCTTTTGTTACTCTTTTCATGGTAAAACTGTACCTACAGGCAGCAGATCTCACTCCACAAGGGCCACAGCTACCTCTGCAGCTTTCCTCAGAGGGGTTCCTACCAAAGATATTTTGGAAGCAGCCACTTGGAGTTCTGTGCATACCTTCTCCAAGCACTATCACCTACCATTATATTCCAAAACTAGAGCAGGCTTTGCCACTGCAGTCTTGCAGGGCATCCTGGCTCCTCCTAGTTCCACCTAGTGCCTACCACCCCTTTTTTAGCTTTGGGATTCTACCCATCTGTTATGACTGCAGCTGTATGCACGATGAACATAGTACAGTTTTGTACCTACCATAAATGTAGATGTTCGAGTGCTAATACAGCTGCAGTCCAGGTTTCCCTCCCTCCTTCCCCTCTTGGGACAGGCCTATTGGCTAACACCTCCTCATACAACCTGATTGGGGTATTCATTTATGGTGTATTTGCTTGCAACTACTGTTTTTTGATTATATTGCATTGCATTATTACATAAATTTATGTATTGCCTTCCTTCTGGGGGCACCTGACATCTGGGGCAAGAAAAACTGAAGAAGATGGCGTCGGCTGGTTCTTTTATACCCCTGTCACACTGATGTCAGGGAAGAAGTGACAACAACTGACGCCGGACCTAGACTTTGGAATTCGGCCGACCGAGGACCTGCCTGACGGCAGGAGAACCCATCTGTTATGACTGCAGCTGTATTAGCACTCGAACATCTACATTTATGGTAGGTACAAAACTGTACTTTTTTCTACATCTTGGAAGTGTATTCTGAGGCTGAGCATGAAATTGGTCTACTGTAATAACTGATCTACTCCAGTAAATAAATATAAATAAACAAAGAAACAAACAAGCATCCCAACAAATACACAAACAAATAAATTAATAAACAAATAAATAAATACACAAACTAGCAAAAAAAAAAAATGAACAAAGCAAACTATCACAATGGCTGAAAAATAAGATACTAATATTCATGCTTAAGAAAATCGAAATAGTAATATCTCATCTTAAGATGATTCCAGCGAGCCATTTTATCACCAAACACATGAAGAACAAATATGTAAAGTTAGCCACTTTAAACATCTTGCTGTTTGGCTGGCTATTTACTTATTTTAACCATCATATATAATAACTAGAATAAAAAAAAATCACAAATTTCCCTTCTGGGATTTGAAAATGTCTCACTCTGCCTTCCCTAAAGGTAAAGTAGCAAATGATAAATGTACTCTTTTAACTGAGTTATACAATTATCTCCAATTTACTGCATCGTTCTCCTAAAAACAGATCACATATTCAAACCACCGTAACAGAATTTATATGCTCATTAAATTAGATCCTTGATAACAGCATCAGTGAAATGTTTAATATGCCATGAAGCAATTAGTAAGCTCTTAACGAACACGACTTGCCCAAACTATCAAAAGTAGAATCTTAGTCATAATCTGTAAGTAAACATCTCCTCCCAGGAGACATATTCCTGAAAACAAATCTATCAAAGTCATTGCAACAGGATGACCACTAAATGAAGTCTGTTCTGCTAACCACTGCTTTCCTCTAATCCATCCTAGAACTTAGTAACTTAGTACTCCTTTTCTTCATTTTTTTATAGGAATCATAATTTAGTTAGGTCATGAGGCCACTCCCACATTGCTGATACCTGTGCTCATTATGTACTTCCTGTCAGACCACTCCCACGTTGCTGATACCTGTGCTCATTAGGTACTTCCTGTCTGACCACTCCCACATTGCTGATACCTGTGCTCATTATGTACTTCCTGTCAGACCACTCCCACATTGCTCATACCTGTGCTCATTATGTACTTCCTGTTAGACCTCTTCCACATTATTGATAGCTATGCTCAATATGTACTTCCTGTCAGACCACTCCCACATTGCTGATATCTGTGCTCATTATGTTCTTCCTGATGGTATAAGGGCAAAGCCAGGTCAGGCCAGGATTTAGACTGTGGGTGCCCATCTAAGCAGCAACATTATTCTCCAAGTGTATGATGGAATTGGCCTGTTTGGTGGCATACAGAGATATAGCCCTGACTATGGCCCAGCTGATCTGGGTTTGAATAGCAGCTGGTCTGAATGATAGAGCAGAAAGGAAGGGAAGAGATGGGTATGCCTGTCCTGGGTAGGACGGCACTTGTTGGTGGATATGTTCCCTAAGGGGAGCCATGGACTAAATGAGGGCATTTGCCTTTGGATGCAACCTAAACTTCGATCACCATGTGTTCACAGTGGGAAGAAAAGCCTTATATGTCACGCATCTCATAAGTAAGGGCATTGCATGCAAGACTAAGGATGTTATAACTCTTCTGTACTTGACCCTCATCAGACCACTGAGTATAATGGTCCCTTTTGCATATACCTTACAAGACACCCACAGCTGGAGAGGCCACAGAGGTTTCCTACCAAGAAAACTCAGGGCCTCCAAAACATGACCTACATGGAAAGATTGAAATCCCTGTCACTGTACTTTGTATCCTACAGGCTGCTGAGAGGCAGGCTGTGCCTGGACTGCAGAGCAGTCTCTGACCCTGCTCTAATGGAAATGCTTCACATCCACAAATCAAATGGGACAGGAATCACTTGCTCTAGAGATATCAACCTAGACTCTGACTCCCAATTCACATTAAGCAGAGCTCCTCAATGACCCTATTTAAGTGCAACCTAGACAATTAGATGGGAGACCATACATTCACCCCAGGGGTGGCACCTATGTCCCTCATGGACAGGGGTAATCGGTGCTGAACATAGACTTGCTATGCAAATAATGACCATCTAACCATGGTCAATTAGGGAACATGGGTATAACATGGCTAGGCTTGTAAAGACCCTAGGGCCATTAGCCTAGTAACCTCCAATGAAACTATAATGAATATTGGGGACAGAAAGAGAGTGGACAGGGTAATAAAAACAGACAGAAGCATAGATGAGTCAAGCCTCTGGGGTGCAATTAAGATCCATGACTGACCCCAGAAATGCCAGAGTAAGTTTGGGGGTAGGAGAGTTACTGGTAGACTCAGCATGGACATTTGTGGCCAGGCCAGTAAGATGAGGTCTGAGGGGACTAAAAAATGAAAAAAGAAGCATATGAGGGTATAAATCTTCTTTTCATTAATGTTCCACAAACAACTATAAATTCACCTCACAGTTTGCTCCAAATGTTGCTTTTTACATACGCCTCTGGTGACAAAACAGCTGTCTGTATCTCACCGCTCCTCTGTAAGTAGAACTGTAAAATGCTGAAGCTCAGTTCAGCACAAATTAATTTTTATAAGCTGTAATTTTCCATTGGTCATTTTTGTAAATATTTTAATATCTTATCGTTTTGTATATATCGATTACTAGCTACTCCAATAATGTACAGCTAATCTCATCTTTTTGTGCGTGTAAATATTTTTGTTTGCTTGTTTGATTCTTTACTGCCTAAATGTGTATCTATTTGTTCTTGCGGTGTATATCTGCAGTGTGTCCAACTTTAATATATTACCAATGTCAACAAACTTTAAATAAATAAGTAAATAAAAATAAATAAACACATCAATTCTGTTCCACATTCTTGCTTAAGAATGCCATGCATATATCTTTATATGAAGTATAATAAAAATCACTTATCAATTATTTTTTTTCTTATTTTCTCAGATCACCTATGCAGCTACCATTCCTATCCTTAGTGATAAACTGATATTCCCTTCATTTTTACGAACCAACCCAAACCAGGACTTTGAATGCTTTGGGTTTGCTCAATTAATGGTTCACTTTCATTGGAACTGGGTTGGGATCCTTTTTCAGGATAATAACTTTGGTCGGCTGGCTGGCTTGGCACTAAAGAAGGAAATGGCTAAAACTGGTGTCTGTATAGATTATGCAGAGACAATTCCAGTTCACTATTCAGAAAGCAGAACTCTACAAATTGTTGATATTGTCAAGAAATCTACAGCAAATGTAATCATGGTCTTTTCCAATCCGCCAAGCCTTGTTCCATTAATGGAGGAATTTTCAAGGCAGAATATTGTTGGAAAGGTCTGGGTTGCATGCCATTGCTGGTCTGAAGCTTTAAGTCTCTCTAGGAAGGATTTTTTTAACTCATTTATGGGGACTCTTGGGTTTGCTTTTCACAGTGGGTGGATTCCTGGATTCAAGGAATTCTTCTTTCATGCCAACCCTTCTACATTACCAGGAAATCAGTTCATTAAAGACTTCTGGCAAGAAGCATTTGTGTGCAAATGGGAGACCCCCATGATTGGTTCTACAGTATCACATGACAGAGATCCCTTGCCATGCTCAGGATCTGAGGCCTTGGGAGACCTTTCCTTTCTTTCATTTGACGAATTCAGTGTAAGAACTGCATACAATGCATATATTGCGGCATATGCTCTTGCACATTCACTGCAGAATTTCTATTCTTGCGAGCCTGGAAGTGGACCTTTTCATAATCAGACATGTGCTAGCTTTGACAAGATTCTCCCATGGCAGGTAGGGGGAAAATATGTAGCTGGAGATGTGTAAATGTTAAGAAAAGATGCAGCCTGTTTTACAGACACCTGTAAAACAGACATTAATTTGTATTGCATCTACTGATCCAGATTTAGCACATTTTTCTGCTAGTGCTGAAACATAGCCATGCTACCCTAACTTCCCACACTTAACATGATAACCACTACTTAGGATATGGACTCTTTCCTGCAGCACTGTACACTTGCACCTTATAAACTACTTTGAAGATAAAGGATACGTCACAGGAAGAAGCATGGGACTTCTGTCTACCTCAGGAAGATGTGCAGTCTTGACAGAAATATTTTCACATATCGAAGTGTAACGTATATGGCAAATGCTTACACATTAATCTATATTTTTAAATGTATTCACAGTTTGTAATTCAGATTTTTCAGACAGTATGATACTCTGATTCAAATTTATTATATATGAGCAGGTATCTGCAGAACTGTATGATGAGGACTACAAATTAGTGAGTAAATTTGTGTCATGCTGGACAGTGTGAGTGTGAATACAGAAAGGTAATATGTCTCCACAAAGGATTTGTAAGCAATAACCACTTCCCCCTTTCAGCCATGACCTGGCTTTGAGAGTCAAAACGTACAATGCCTACCACTTCCATGAGGTATAAACAGGATTGAGACATTTGTAAATAAACCATATTGTACATCGTATATAGACAAAATATATTGTTGCAATTTGCATTCTGTGGAGCTTTTCTCCTCGGGCCTCTGCTGGAAATGTGTTCTTGCTCAGCTGGATGTTCCTGGTAAGAAAATGTCAATAAATAAATAATATCGCATTGGGGTTGTTTCAACAATGGAAATTAGTAGCAGGCTACCTATAATTTTAAGGAAGGATACAAAAACAGGTGATATAGACTAAGTCCTTTTTTTAAGTAACTCTTACCCTGGACATGGAGCGCTAAAGGTATCAAAAGCATTTCACAGTACATAATCCAGCAATAAATAGCAATTAGTGCATCTTACATAAATAGGGGAATAGAGCAGTGCTGACAGGTAATGCTGCTACAACATTCTGCTCCAGCTCCAAATCCAGCAATAAACAGTGATCAGTGCATCTTACATAAACAGGGGACTAGAGTGGTACTGACAGGTCATGCTGCTACAACATTCTGGTCCAGCTCCAGCATCCGGTCAGCACCATTTGAGAATGTTCAGTAAAAGCCATTACAGTAGCTAAAGGTTATCAATAACCAGATGACCATCGATATCTCCTATAAATGGTTTTGATGCTTGATACGGACAGTATTGTTCAGAGTTAAAAACATAGGGAATTCTACTCCTACGTTTGTTCCTGATATGCTTGCTTGTCATTCAGGGTTATGCCAAAAACATGCATGCTTGTTATTACTCTTAAAATATTGTCTTGCAGTACAAGATCTGTGAGATGATAAAGAATGAGAGTGTTTCTGGGTAACCTTCAAAGTCATAGTGCTTGGAGGAAAACAGCTCTGTGCAACCTTCACAATCAGCAAAGGAATATGTAAATGTGCTAGGGAGATAAGGGACTGCATGCATCATGTAAATGCAGACGTGCTAACAGCTGCCAGAAGTAAAATTAAACACTCAGGTTCCATAGAACTAACCAGTGCAACTGGTCATTTATTACAGGGTTTCAAGAAGGACCAGTATTAACATCCTGGGTGCCCCCAGCAAATATTAAGTTGTGGTTCCCTGGACACTTCCAGTCTATGTATCATCCTGTCACTGCCATTCCTCTTAAGCAACCTCTCAGTTCATGGAGCAGAGCTTTTGCAGTACTATGTACAGACTGAATGACCTTAGACTGACCTGACAATGGAAAAAGTGAAAACATTACAGAATATATTCTATAATTCTGAGTGCTTAGAGATGTATTTCAGAGGGACTAACTTCAGCATGAGAAGAGCTGTTACATTCCCTTTCCTTTTATTATAACAGAAAGCACAGCAGAAGCATATGGTTTCTCTTTGTCTTAGGCAAACTCTGTAGCTGTGTTACTAAAATAAATTAAGGGAGGATATAGTTGTACGGACTATTAAAGATAATACTAAGAAAACAGCATAAATATGTTGGCCTAGGCCATAACGTATCCTAATGAAGTTTACTCAAGTAGCAAAGTTCACTAAGTACTTCTGTAAGATAACTCGCTGTGGTTGGGGGTATCCTGGGTCTTGGGTTCACTGGTGCCAAAAGCTGGCTATGGATTCAGGGAAGAGTTATCAAACTATTGTTAGTCATAATAAATAAAATGCTAGCATATGGACATGTCCATGACCTATGGCATTGAACTACAATGATACAGTTCATTAACAGGGGGTCACTAAATGTAGCAAGGCTGGGCGTCTTTGTGGTCAAGCTGTTTCATGCGAGATATCAATGGGCAGTAATCCAGACTCATATTTCTGGCTTGACTGCTGCAAACATGGATGGTGATGATAGACATATTGTTCCATTTAGAAAACAAAGATGGGATGTTTAGGAGTCTAGGATTTTTGTGGCACTCTTTGTCAAGCTGTACAGCTGGAGGCTACTGCAGGGGGACTAGATCGGGTGTCAGTACAAGGCTGAGGTTTGGAATAGCCTAGCCAAATCTGTCTCCAGTACAAATGTGTGTGCTCACACACAACACTTTATATAAATATACGTGTGTGTGTGTGTGTGAGTGTGTGCGTGTGTGTGTGTGTGTGTGTGTGTGTGTGTGTGTGTGTGTGTGTGTGTGTGTGTGTGTGTGTGTAGATTAGTCTTACACAGAAGTGCCAGTGTAAGATTATGATGGCAGCATGCCATGCATATTAATGAGGGTGTGCTGCCTCAACTCTAAAGCTTACACGGAGCGTGAACGAGTATAGGGGGCATGTCAGACTGCTGAGTAGTCCAAAAATCCATGCCCCTGCAATGAAGAAACACCGCAATTTCGAGTTACATGAGTGAGTCTGCTCACATGTGCACAATGTAACACTACACTCCCCCATATGTTAAACAACTGACAAAACTAAAAATAAAAATAATTTTTTTCTTCCGGTTTGCCCATTGCTTAGCTACAGTTAGCAGCTTAGACACCAGAAGAGGATAATATGAAAAATATATGCAAATTAAGCAAAATAGCGATAGAGTAGTGGTTAGAGCCTTCTCACAAAGAGGAGGCATTCCCGGTTCGAGTCCCACTACTGCACGTTCCATTTTCTGTGGGAAATTTGTATACAAAAATATTTCCTGACATTTTTTATGTATAAGTTTTGTAAAAAGCATTGAAATGTTAAACGTAGTAGTGAACAAATTATATATATGTGAAATGGTTATGCATTCTGAGGCATGAGTACCCTATTTTAAGAAATATAAAGTACTGCTAAGCACATTTTACCATTATTGAGCATATTTAAATACAATTGCGTGTAGCTGCACAGAACGCTAACCAGTGCAACCGCAACACATTTGTGTGTAGCTGCGCACCACGCTAACCAGTGCAATGTCAGTCAAAGTCGTGCAACATCGAGCAGTGTCAAGCAACATTGAGCAATGTTGGGCAAAGTCGGGCAAAGTTGAGCAAAGTCGGTTAAACACGCTCACACCTCCTTTACTGTACCTTAACCAGTCAGGTCTGCCCAGCAGGAAAATTTAAAACAGTGACAGGGCTTGAACTCAGGATACTGTGCACTATAGTCACAGCACTTAACCACTAAGCCATGACAGCATTTCACAAACATGCATTTTCAACAGACACATATCTATCAACGGAATTTTAAACATTGGCAACATCAGCTAAGCAGGCGTGTCTACAGCTGAATTTTTCCAAAACTGGCCAATCACAAATAAGTGCGGGAAATGAGGCATATTTAAGCTCCAGAGGTGGGAATACTTGCTATAACTGATTATAGCTTCCTTCTGCAGTCAGTATGGCTGGTGTTGGAGAAGGCACTCGATTTAGAGCGCAACACTGGGGCACATAGGAGTCCAAAGTAATGGTTTGGCTTCTTGTCCACAGTCATGAGGAAAGACTCCTGCAGGAACAGTACCAGGGTACCCAGTATAAAACGGAGGCCTGGAACAGTCTTGCCTGTGATCTCACCAGTGCCCCTGGTGTTCTTCAGACAGGTGAGCAGGTCAGGCACCATTATTCTGACCTGAAGCAACATAGGGAGAATCAACTGGACCAGTAGATCCAGGAATACTGTGCGATGCCTAATGCCCCAGTACTGAGTAAGTAACCATTGTATTAAGTAGTTAAGAATTGCTATGCTTGTCTATACTATGGATAGGTATGTCTCAATATCACTACATTTACTTCACAGCTGCAGGTGTCTAGGCTATGAACCAGCAAGCCCATGAAGATAGGCTGCAAAGGCTGCATCATGAGGCAGGTTGGTAATTATTCTGCATGCACTGTTATATAAAATAAATGAGAGAGCCTTCAAAAAGTCTTTTAACCCAATAAATAAAGGTGTAATAATCCTTTAATAAATGTATGATTCATGGAGTGCGTCTGTGTCATTTTCTTTGATATGTTGTTGTACTGTTGCATTCTACAAATAGTAGTGTTGTATTAATCAGTGGCAATCCACACTTGGGTAGGCCCATATAATGTGGATGAAGGGAGTGCCAGTATCTTGTATGCATATGTACAGCCCTCAACTGTTGGGTCATGGCCAGCATGTACAGGTTAATCTGGCACATGAGTAGCTTGGTATTGTGTTCCCCAGAAATGTCAGTGTGCTGCCAGAAATGTAGGGAGCTGTTAACATATAACTGATACTTTCACCTGAACATATCTGGATAATTATATGAAAGTAGATCTGTCAGTGTACCATCTTAGCACTAGTGTGTGTGAGCAACTCTCAAAATATGTTGCAGTAACATCTGCATCTTGGACAGTTTGTATATAAGATACAGCTCATATATATAATGATCTAGAAAAATCCAATTGCACAATAGAAGGACATTGGGTAGTGTAATAATACATGTAAGGGACATATAACTGCAGTTAATAGGAATGTAGTGAAAACTAGAAGGATATATAAGTTGTTAATTGAGCTATCTTTTCCCACCCTACTGTATGTGCATAAAATATTCAATTCCACACCTCAATCGGTATGTCTAATCTCAAAACATTTGTTGGGACATATGTCCTATTGGGTTATAAATATTTGCATTTATTTCTATGCATGTGTCCTGTTAAAATGCCACAATATTGGTGGCCTGTTGCCATCAATTCAACCTGCATGCTGTCCACTAATGTTCTATGTATGCATGCGTTATGCTTGCTTTTCAACTGTTGAAATTCTGGTGTGTTGGTTTAATGGGGATACTTCTGCATGCTGTTATAACTAATTGGGAATGCTGTTGACTGTTACTAACCCATATCTTTATTAAACTCTCCAAAACATAGTTCTTATGGGAAGGCCAGTCCCAGCGGACCCACCTGTCCCACCTCAGCTGGCCATGGCACCTGGCACCAGCAGATCTGGTGCCCAGCTAGGGACCTCCACCTCCATTGGTCCTGTGCCACCTTCAGGTGAAAGTGCTGCAGGGGATGGGGCTCGACCCACCATGCAAGCATGGGTGGAGGGGCACCTATCACCCTTTGAATGGTCCGAGCTGTGGTGCATAGAGAGATTGAACGTTCTGTTGCAGAACCTCTATGCCAGCTTGAGGCCCGAGTAGCGCAACTCCTGGGTCAGCCTGCCCCTCCTACACAGCCCCCAGCACAGCCACCCTCTGAGCTGTGAAGGTGCAGTGGTGACTTCTCATGGGTGGGGACCTCAGTCCCACTGTTTCCATCTGGGGGCTCATGGGCTTGCGATTTTCAAACAACCCTCCCCGTCAAAGATGTTCACCCACCACACGTGTCATATACCACCCCTGTATACATCTTGTTTGTCTTGTCTGTTTACCTCCCCAACCAACCTCCCCAAATATACCTACTTCCCCTACCACACGTTCCACTCTCACCTGAGAAAAAATAAAAAAGGGCAATCTGCTCCCAAAAAAAATTACACCCCATACATAGCTGCCCATTTTGCACACACGTCCACTGGACACATGAATGTTATTTAATTGGCATTACAACATACTTTGTTGTCCTCACCCCTTTCTCAGGGGTTGAAGGGTTCATATCTACCTCCAAATTTATTGCATACGCACAGCTGTTGCTGTTGAATAAATGGACAGCTATGGACCTTCCCTACACCCGTCCTGCACATCCCGAGCTATTTTCCCTACTGTCTTTCCCTCTTTGTGCCCCTTTTTCACCACTTTCCTATCTCCCCATTTTTCTTTTCTTTCAAAGAAATTAGCGTGGGGGTGAGCAGGAGTAAGCAACATCAAGCAGTAGTGAGTGGGTTTACCGTGGGTTTGAGCTTGTTTGCGCTTGGCTAAGCAATGCACAGCATTGTGCAAACCTGCTTAAAACTGCTTAAAAGTACCTTAGTCACTCTGTATGTGAGGGCCCTTGTTCTGCTCAGGAGCAAAATAAAACACCTCTGTCAGTCTTGAACCCTGGACCTTACACACACACACACACACACACTACACAACATGAAGTACCACTAAGCCACGGTAGATATACCTCAAGTTGGTGATGAAATAAATATATCATGCATCAGAATGAGTGAATGTAAAGGAAAATTAGGAATGCCATACCACACAACTTGTTCTGTGGATGTTGACCAACAGTTGTTGTGAGATTACATTACATGACTGTGATAAGAGAAGCAGCCATTCTAGCAGGAAATAATGTTACTCCATCACTTTACAACCCCACACAGTATCACAGCAGGACAAACACTGGCATATCTGTTTAGGGCAGAGGCCATACCTCCCAACTGTCACTAATTTTCAGGGATGCCCCTGACTTTGACACACATTTTAGCTCTGTCCCTCTGAATTCCTCCTAAAACTAGTGACTTTGGCCAGAAAGGTGGTGAATTACACAATGAATAATGACAATAATTAAGAGTTAGTCACTTCTTTTACTTCAGAAAAGGTGTATTAATTCATAAGCTCTGATTCTCTCAATGTTTCAACTTAATGGCACTAATATTTTAAAGGTGTCCCTGATTGTTCCTAAATTTTTCTTGACTTTTCACCGAGTCTGTTCAAATATGTACCCGATTGGTTGAGAGGTCTGGCAGAGGCAGAAACACAGAGGCATATTAGCCTTTCTGCTGTTACACACTGTGCAAATAGCTTTGGAAGGAGTTTCGGAAGTATACCCTTATGTAGGAATACAACACTGAAATACAAATGGATGTAGCCATGTACTGGTAGCAACCAACTGTAACAATGCCATTGCTCTATTGCTGAAAATACCTGTGTGGTGCACAGAAAAAAATAGGCTATTCTCTGGCTATCGTGGATAGGTTCACAGTTGGGAGTTACGCAGACAGACTTCTTGCCTTGATAAACTAACATGTACACAGCAACCCTGTAAGTCCAGCAAGAAAAAATCCACACAATACTACTTACACTCTCTGTACTTCTGCAACCCTACCCAAATGTAGAATATACCTGTGTGAGCAGGGTCTACCAAGGATGTAGGTAAGCATACTTACAGTACTGAAATGTGTCCAGTTTTTCTGAGCAGCTTGTGCTAATGTCAACACTTAAAAAGCACAAACTGTTTAGAACTGAGTAAATGAATATTCACAGTATAGCAGTTCACAAACAATTCTTGTGCCAAAGAATACATCTCTATAACTAGCTCTGTATGGCAGTTAATTGTAACAGTTGAAAAGAAAGTACATCTTTCCATGTATCTTGGGGTAGCATTTCGAGGGGTGAGTACATTTCTACACTGACAAGTGGGTACTGGAAGCAGCAACATTAGGTCTGAGTACAAAATGTAAATCTCTGGCTACACCCCTGGCTTCTGATATAAGAACTATACCAACCTTCTGTCTTAAACAATGATGTCCACACCAAACAAGGATGATCTCCATCTTGGAAAACTGAAAGGGCCACGCCTACATGAGTCAGCAATTTATAGTACTGGGTTGCTATGACAGTGATTACTGCAATTACTTCACAGCAGGCTGCATGCAATTAGCAAATAGTGGCCACTAATTGGTACAGAGGCCATCACATGCTCATGTGCAAATTCCTACAAAAGCAGGCTGCAATCTCTACCAACAAACTCAATCACTATTGCAGAGACTGACAGAGAGAGAGAGAGACAGAGAAAAGGAAAAAATAAAGATTACCAAATTATACAAAGAAAAGGAAAGGTATGTGACACATATGTATTTACTGGCATGTAGTAGGTGTTATTGAAGAATATTCTACATAATGTGAAACATTCATATGTGGCAGCAGCACTTCTTTATGCACAGATGTTCTGCTTAACTACTGCTTTGGACAATACTGTGTGCACCTGTGGGCAGTGGGACATGCCTGTGAAATGTGTAGCTCAGCATTAAATGTCAAAGATCTGATCCATGTTATCTGTGTTCTGTACAGTAGTGTGGCCAATGGTTGTTGGGGGGATTAGCACTGACATTATATAAACATGGGTGTGACAGAACAACACATGCATGATAGTCATATTAAAGTGTAGCTTAGCATTGGCAACTGCTGTAGCAGTCTAGTATGCTTATCTAGCATCTGTTGCCATATATACCCCCCCCAATGTTAGTCTGTGTTCATATGTGACACCTGTTTGTGTTGCAGCAAGGCCCAACAATTCAGCTGTGAAGTCTAGGGACTTACAACAGTGTGGACCATGTGTGTGTATGCCACACACATACAGAGAATATATCTGTGTCATATATATTCACATCTGTATATGTGCATAGAGCAGGGGACATATTGCAACTGTTTGCGAAGGGGAGAGATATATATGTTGGTGAAGGTTAGTATGCACATATTTGTATGTAGGTTTTAGTGTGAGACAAACAAGACAGCATACAGTGCTGGTATATGACATGTGGTGGTTAAACACTGCGGGTGGTTGGTTCAGTTTGCAATGTTGAAGCCAGTAAGGCCTGCTACAGCTACCTGGGCTGTGAGCACCTTCAATGCATTTATCCCAAGACTGTGCGATTTTATTACATTACTGTACACCTTACATCCTTTGTATAATTGATATTCTCACTATGAAAGGTGAAATGTATATGTGCCTACATATATATGTATATGTAGACAGATGGATGTGTATATGTGTATATATATATATATATATATATATATATATATATATATATATATATATATATATATATATATATATATATACACACACTCATACACACCTACATCTACTTGTTGCAATAGATTCTCTGTACTGTTGACTGACTGTGATGATCAATATGTTTGTGAATACGTCAAAGATATGTATCTGTGGGATAGCTTAGTGGGAAACTGTTTATGTTATGGTATTATGGGTCCTTGCTTTGATCCTAGCAAAAGCTGTGTATTCTGTTGCTAGGCAGAACAAGTGCTATTGCATACAGTGTAATTAAGTCCCTTGATTTTAACTAGGGTGTGTCATTGGAGGTTAAAGCACTACATCTATGATTATTAATTGGTGCTGATGTTGAATGCAAATCCTGTGTGTACTGTAGTACTACTTGAAGCTCTGGGCCTGTACAGCAAAGTATGGTGTATGTCCACATTGCTTGCATCCACTGTTTTGTGTGGTCCCTGTATTCATCACAGATTACATTTCTCAAGATTAAGGTTGTGTAAGTACTGACACACAGTACTGTATAGTACACACTGAAATCTTATCTGGGTTGTCATACCTTTGTGTCCTGTAATTTTGTCTGACGTGTCTGTGGGTATGTCTGTAACATGGCCTTTGACATATGTGTGGTAATACATATAACTGCGTATCTAGCAACATTCATAGTGTACTGCAGCAGTATGTGACCTATATTCCCAATTGTGCACATATTTTGGCCACGGGTTTGGCATTAACAAGTTGTGTGATATAATAGTAATACATTTACTGGACCTTACACTGATTGTGATGGATGATATATTTCTTTACACATCAGCTTGATTTATATCTGCTGTGGCTAGGTGGTGCATCGTGTTGCATACAGTGTGCCAGGTACTCTTGTATAGTCTTATATAGTGATTTTATTTTATTGCTGTGCAGAACATGGTTCATCAGATAGAGAGTGAGCAAAACACTTTCAAGCAGTTGTGGGGTGAACAGTGATAAGTGGCAGTTACAGTGTTTCACTCTCGGTTAGCTTATAGGATGCTATATATGGCAGTTCAGTGATATCTGTACTGTATAATGTTAAATGTGCCATATGACTTGCTCAGACATATTTTTGTATTTATGTCTTGCAGGGATCATGGCCCACCACAGGAACCTGAGTTACAGTAGTGCTGAAGATGATATCATTACTAGCAGTATGATTCAGCACTACCATCTCATGTTCTCACGAACCAGCCAGTACCAGCAGGAGCATACTGCAATGTGGCAAGATGCTGTCCACAGGGTCAATGAGGCAGGCCTGCATAACCAGACATGTGAGCAGGTATGCCACCACTGCAGTGATCTTCTCAAACATGTCTGTCAGCATGCCACTGATGTGCGTAGACAACAGCTTGCAACAGGAGGTGGTGTTAATATCCATCCCCCCAAACCAGATGGAGGAGCTGCTTATTAGCCTGGTGGCACCTGCCCAAAAACAACAGCAGCAGACATACACCATGATGGAGGTTGGAGCCACCCAGCAAGCACACATGGAGCATGCAGGTAACATGGCATATCTGTAGACTACTGTTATCTGTATTAGTAGATCATGCATATGTGAGATGTGGAGTGTGTCGTTCAAAGATGTGGAGCCTGTTGTTGTGCAATACTGATCATTTGGAACATAATCTGTAGTCCTGTGAATGTAAACTGTTGTTATACTGTAAGAATGCAAACACACAGTAGCAATGCTACAGTTGTGGCCACTGACAAGCTGTCTCATCTCTATGTAGGTCCCTCTGGGGTGACATCAAGGCAGCGGACAGATGCTGGTGAGTGTGCTCTACAGTTATTATTGTAAATAAAAAGTGCATGTCATAGTTTAGGTGTAGGCCATGTACACATGTAACACACCTACCCATAATGCATGCTGTGCATGTTTGGTGTAAGAGCAATCACATTTCACTAATGTTATTATCTGCCTCAAACACATGCAATACCCAGGCCATCTCAAATGAATGTGGCTAGACTGTAGTGACCATTGGATAGGCACAGTTGATACTCAACATGCACATAACATACACATCTATGTCATACACAGAGCATTTTAACATGCTAAACATAAAGGATTCCCAAACCCTCTGTAAAGACACACTCCAGTATCCAAAATCTCATCCACACATTACACATAATATACCTGAGGGGTAGAGGCCTATCCTGGGGCATTTAAACACTCTGCAACACACTACACATTAATGTCAGGGAATGCTCCTTATTGGCCTCCTTACAAACTCACATAACAACCGGTTGGGAAATGGTGAATTTAGCCAAGGTAGTACAGTTCCAGCACAGCATGATTAGTGCTGGTTTGTGAAACATTTGTAGCCTTGAGTGACCACCTGATGCTTCATGATGATGACCTATGGTACTATGCCCCATACAGTTATTGTAACCGCAGTACTACACATAGCTGTCATTGCTGCACACCATAATGATGCATGTGTGCACACATATGCACCTCTAAACAGTATGCATACCAATCACCATTTCCACAACTGAAACATATATGTCTTGTGATGCTATTGAGTGTCTAAGTCATATGACACATATCGGGTATATGTAGTGTTTAAATATGCAGTTGTGTTTTAGCATGCCATGTCATGTATGAGACTGGCATGTCCACAATATGATCTACACTCACCTTAAGTACCATACATTGGGTATGTGGGTGAATGGTATTCCATCAATTATCCATGCACCACTGATGATTTTGTGTGAATATTCATCATGCATGTGGTAAAAATGTGTCCACAATTATTTGTTAAAGACACAGAGGCTGTAATCAGCATTGGATACCTATCTGACACACAGATACACATCCAGCAATGGTATGTACACCTGTGAGTTATAATGCACAGTACATCACCGGGTTATGAATACCTGCACAGCAATGTTGTGTCCATGTATGCATTGTGTTCCAGGGGGAGGGCCATCACCTAATAACAAAACACATGCATCAAAGCCATGTATACAGTTAGTAACAAGGACTGACTACACTTGCACTGCATGCTGTTGAGCAACACATGTCCTGCATGCTGACATGTGTGATATGACTGTTTTGCTTGTGATACTGTACCCCACCATCCCCTGCTATTGTGTATGTTCTGTGATTGCTGGTGTTGTGTGTGTCTGCTTTCGGGAGGAGTGTAGTTTTGTGTATGTGCATGTGTACATTTGCGCATGTGCGCATTTGTGCATGTGTGCATGTGTGCATCTGCGCATGTGTGCATGTAGTCTGAAGTCATGTTCAGGTCTTAAAGTGTGTTTCCTGTTTTCCTCTCACAGGTGTCGAGGTGGGGCTGGATCAGTACAGAAGGAAACCTGATGTCACTGAGATAGACGGTGATGATGAGGATAGGTGTGTTGAGGCACAGGCAGGTTTGTCAGGGGTCTGTTGTTGGGACACCAATTGACAGTACACAAGTCTCCACCCCATCCATGCACACAGTCATACTGCCTGTATATCCATCATCACCATTGCCCTTAGCTGAGGGACAGTGTACGGTTGGCACTGGCCAGGACAGTGTGGTATCTATGGCACAGCAGCCATAGCCAGATGTCTGGAATGGTACCACATAGGCAGATGACCAGGGGTTTTCATCAGAGCACTGCTGGTCATCATGCCCCTGGCAGACGTGCAATACCTCTTTCTACCACACGCATGTTCCAGGCTGTCATGGAGGCACAGACACGAATGGAGCGGTACACCAGACAGGGGCTAAGGGCACAGAGGGCTCATTACACCTCTGTAAATGACAGTATCCATGACCTAGCAGGTGCCATACGTAACTACACTGAGGTCATTGATAGACGTTGGGGTGAGACATTGGATGTCCTCCACAATGTCATGTCCATGTGTCAGGACAGTGCAGGATGGTTGAGACGTCGATGTGGACGTATGCCAGCAACATCACCAGCTGGAGGTAGCCGTGGATGTCCAGCAAGTCACAGCTGCTCCCATAGTGCCAGTACCAGCCTTAGCAATGTTTGGGGGGCTGTCCATAGACTATCCTAGCAGACCACGTGCACGTGGCTCTGGACAGTCCCAGCAGGGACCTGGATCCGGTGGACATATGTCAACCTCTTCAGATAGTACCCAATCTGGATTAGCACCTGATACTGTCTGTAGCACACCTGCCAGGCCCAGGTTCCATATCCGTGGCCAGAGACGGTGATCTGTAAAGCCTGCCAGGTACAGTCTGTAGCTGTCTCACAAATCCCCATATATGGCAGCCACATGGTGGAACTGTGTGCATGCAGACACACACACATAAACCAGAAACCTAGGGCAAACACATACCCGCACACATGGCAGCAACATTGGCCCATAACAGTACTCATGGCCCTCACACACACACTCACACACACATGTCGATTGTATGGCTCAGTGTAGGCCTCTGGCAAACCAACAACACACCCTGTGCATATGATGAAACCTGTGACACCTCCTGTCATCTGTAACATTGATGCAGGAACAGGCTAACATGGTGCTGATGCACAGGGTGACTTTAATAAAGTATAACAATGGTTGGATGTGTAGCATGTTGTCAGCAGTAAAGTGTAATGATATCCTTGAAGGTGTAGCTGAGCAGGCATGATGCATTAAAGCTGTAATTAGTAATGTTGTATTGTTTTCACCAGTGTTTATTCCAACTGTGTTTTGTTTGCCCATGTGCCACTTGGCTGTTGTGTGTAGTTGTGTCAGCATGCATTATACAGTGGACAGTAAGTGTGGGGTGTGTGCAACACATGTTTGCAGGTGTCCATTTGTGAATATGGTGGAGGTGCACTGTCTGCATGTACATGAGGGGTGGGCGATTGGCATAATGGTTAAGGTATTTGCTTTATAAACCAAAGGTGCAGGGTGTGATTCTCACATGGGGTAACTGGCTAGGCTTAAAAATGGCCCACAAAGGCAATTAGCCTAGTACTAATCTATGAACCTATGCATATTGGACACATGTGCAGGGTGACATGCCCTGTATTGGCCAGTGTTAACACTCCTTAGTTTCTATTGGTGGCCAGTGTGCATTGTACTACACACATTTTGGAACTTGAGTACACATGTGTGTGTATGACATGGGTTGACACTGTGCTGTGGGTGATGCTGTTGTTGCTATCTGTCATTGGTTTGCATTACTAAGGTTAACACTGTCCCAGCTGGATAATCCTTTAGTAATGCATACTGTTCACCTACAGGGTTGCATGGACCGTGCTATCACAAACACAAGAAATTCTCACTTATACAGTAAAAGTGCATTAGTCTCATGGACCCCTGCCATAAACTAAATATATAATAGAAGGTGTGAAGTTGTACCAAAAAAGAGTTACATACCAAAAAGGGATAACCTCTCCGGTCAGTATCATTGGGAAAATACAAGCCCTCATTAAACATACAAGGCAAGCTTCAAAATACAAAATGGCAAGGAATCCAAAGACAACACTAAACCTTTCTTTAGTGTTGTTTATAATCTACAGAGGAAATCTCAGATCGGGTCACAGTTAATGTAAATGGTCACAAAGTACACTTATCTGACTGACATTACCAATTTCTTGTCAGACAGTTTGAATGTGGATTTCACCACCCTGTCATTACACAAGGGCCACATTTCCAGACCTGAAGAATGTAAAACCTGATGATTCACAGACACTCTAGTTAAAACATCTCTTTATAAAAGTCCAAACTACAGTGGCAATGGTACTGGACAGTGTCCCTGGCTGTGTCATACACAAGCTGACATATGAAGTCACCATTCACCTAAACACTCTGTCCAGATCCAGCCTCTATACCGGTTACATACTTGTGGAATGACGCACGGTAATGGTGTTCACAGTCCACAAGGGTTGATCTACAATGTCTTCTTCTTCTTCTCCTTTCGGATACTCCCATTAGGGGTCGCCACAGTAGATCATCTGTTACCATTTCTTCCTGCCCTCTGCATCTTATGCTGTCACACCATCCACCTGCATGTCCTCTCTCACCACAGCCATAAACCTCATCTTAGACATTCCTCTTTTCCTGTTACCTGGCGGCTTCATCCTTAGCATCTATTTCACAATATACTCTGCATCCCTCCTCAGCACATATACAAACCAACGTAATCCTGCCTATCTGGCTTGGTCTACTAACCTTCAAACTTGGGCTGACCCTCTAATATACTTATTCCTAATCCTGTCCACCCTCGTCAAACCCAGTGCAAATGTTAACATAAATTGATTAAGGGTAGAACTACAACAGATCCTGGAAACTCTCTCCCTATAAGCCAGACAAATGTTATCTGGAAGGCTATGGAGCACAGCATTATGGAACTCATTAACAGAGACATTATGAACCTGCAAACACTGCACCATACCCACTTAGGTTCTCTAAAGGCCAGATCATGGCTCCTACACCTAGTAGACTTCAAGACAGTTAACAAGGCTATAGGTGAGTGAGGGGAGGTCCATACAGCCAAGCTATAGCTTGCAAGCAATTCATATCCATCCCACATTCTGGTATTATACATAACCTCAACAGACTGACCATAAATGATTGCTAGATGATGGATTGACAATTGACACACAGATGTAGGACACACAGTAACATTTGCAGCCTCCATGTACAATTCTATGCTAGTAACAAGTGGTATTCACCTGCACTCAGTCCTGGGACCACTCCTGTTTGGCATATAGCTTTCTTAGGTACAAGCAAACACAGTAGGGATATGTCTGCCCACGTTTGATGAAAATGCATACTGTGGGCTATAATTTATTCTCCAGATGACACACATCCTCCTAAAGGGTATCATAGAGACAGATACCTGGTGTCAAACTCATGCTGTAAAGCTATAAGCCAAAGAAAGCATAGTTATCCACTTTTAGAAAACAAAGTATCCCCAGAGTACCACATAGGTAGTAGCCCCCAAAATGTGGAACAGGTACTAATGTATACATAGAGCCATGTGTTTAGTCATCTCTCCTTTGATAATCACATTACCAAAGGGTTTTGGAAATCCCTCTGTGGAACACATAAGCAATAAAGGGTTCGCATGCAGATCCACAGAGGCTGTTGCACACCTATAATGATTAGTCATCTTTGCCAGACTTTGCTTGCTTTGGAACAGGTTTCAAATATACCTCAAGCATAAACCCTCACTCACACTCTTCAATAGAAACCGTGTTGAATGGATGTGAAACAGAAGACGTAGCCCAGGGATCACTGCAGTGACTAAGCTTGTCACTAGCATACAAAAGTGACCTAAGGTCTGGAAAGCGCCAGCACGCTCTGGCAAAGATAACACATGCATTCATGGAGAAAGCAGAGTACCCACCTATGAAATAATTTAGGTCACATGTATGTCTATGGCTTTGCCCCACAGCTACCTTACATGTGTAATGCACATACAGTTGTCGCTGTGATATGTCATACACTAGAAAAATCAAAACCCACCACATTGACCAATGGTGTCATACACCTGGAACACACACAGTCAGCAAGTGTGAGATTCAAACTTCTTCCTAACTACATTTTGATATTACAGCAGTACACATTTACACGATGAGCTATACACATTACTGAGATTTCACTTTTCCACAGGTATATTTGTAGGATGGTGACATCATCAGACTTGACAAAGATGAATATATCACTTTTAAGGGATGTGAGTAGTCTCCAAAGAGGTTGTTCCTCCCAGAGGGACACACACACTCACAGTTGGCAAGTGCAGGAATCAAACCCCTATCTAACTACATTATGATACTACAGCGGTATGCATTTACACAACGGGCTATACACATTACTGGGATTTTAACTTTCCGCAGGTATATTTGTAGGATGGTGACATCATTAGACTTGACAAAGATGAGTATACCACTTTTAATCGGTGTGAGTAGTCTCCAAAAAGATTGCTCTCTCCCCAGGGAGAGACAGACACACACACACACACACACACACACACACACACACACACACACACACACACACACACACACACAGTTGGCAAGTGCAGGGTTCTTAATCCAAACTAAGTACATCTTTACATTTCAGCAAGCAATATGGAGTTACAGGGTGCAATACAGACATTACTTGCTGACAGTTTGCCCAAAGTTTTTTTTCACATTTGCTAACCTCAGCAGGCTTATCATACTAGGTGTATTGTGAGTGTATTGTATGCATAGGCCATGACCATATCATATATGGGTTGATGCACCACATGCTGGCACACACAGGGTCAAACTGGTGGCTAAGCTCTGTCAACCCAATACTGGACAATACAGTCAAGAGGAGTAGGGTCATACAACCACAACACCAACAGTCTCACATAGACCCACAATATAAGCACCAGCAAAACACACACATAAATACACATTACCATACTCGGAGAATACAAATATTAATCTGAAAAAGTGAGAGCATCCTCCTAAGCAGACAAGCAAGCAATATGCACCTCCAAGCACACACCAGAAAATGCATGATACACCAAAGCAGTGTGCCTCACAGCAGGCCCTAAGGCAAAACAACATACCCAACACACTAGTAATAGGTGACTCCATAATCAGGTATACAGATGTTCCACTCACTCGGCTGGACAAGGGGAAGGTTACTGTCAGTTGTCTGTCAGGTGTTATGATCCGCCACATAACACAAGCACTTACATCACTCCAGAACAGGTACATATATGACGTGTTCTTTGTACATGTCAGTGTGAATGATCTGAGACATACCTCCCAGGACAACATGACAAGAGATATATAGTAGCTCTATGATCATGTAGCCCAGGCTGGTATGACCCTGACCTTGAGTAGCATCTTACCTTCACCTACATGATACTGCAATATAACAGAAAGACAATAAACTTCAACAATTGGCTGAGCTTCTGGTGTCATTCAAAGGGGATCCAGTCCTATCTGCCTGTGATGACATGATAGACAAGCCTCATTGCTTCGCTACAGATGGTTTGCACCTATCGCCCCTATGCTTCTGAATACTGGTCAAGACTCTTGCTGTCCCCATATTACCTTTTTTAGGCAAGGCTCAATGGTTCATAGGTAGGTACTAGGCTATTGGCCCTGGGGCCTATACAAGCCCAGCCAAAAAGGTACCCTAGCTTTTACCACCCAAGAAATTTATTTTCCTGTGACACTGTCGAACAGAGACACAAAAGTGATCCCCAGTGTGAATTTCCTATTTCCCATCCAATCATCAAGATTTTTCGTGAAGAGTGCTAATGAAGAGCTTTGTTTGATATTCATAGGTAGTTTGTTCCAGAGTATGGGATGTCTCTGTTACAGGAATATATCCCTCCAGCATGTTCTGTTTATTGTGGTGACAAGGTTTAGATCTCTAGAGAGTGTAGCTCGGAGGGATTAGGATTTCTTTAAGTGGAGCATGTCCAACAGCTCTGGGTTTGAGCTTTGTATGTTAGGCAGAGATCACCTCTGAGTAGGCGATATGTGACAGAGTAAAGATGGAGTTTTTTGAGACAGTCTGTGTAGGGCATGTGGTTGAGGCCAGTAATCCTCCTTGTGAGGTATTTCTGTGGCCTTTCCAGTTGTTGTAGATGTCTTGTGAGGTACATACCAAAAGGGGCGTTGTACTCTATAATCTAATGAGTGATGAGTAGAGGGGAACAATGACTTCCTTTTTTTCTACATAAGAAACCTTTTGTGATGAGGTGTGCCATGTAGAAGGATTTCCTGACTACTGTGGCAATGTGATTATCAAAGGAGAGACTACTGTCCACATGTGTCCCAAGGTCTTTTATCACACTTTTGGTGTTAAGTATACTACCGCCTATATTGTAGTTCATGGTTACAGAGCTTTTACCAAAGGGGATGAAAATGCACATTTTGGCATTGAGCTTCAGGCCATGGCTTTGACACCAAGCACCTGTCTCAGTGAGGCCCTTTTGTAGGATGTCCACATTGTTAGTAGTTTTGATTATGGCTCCTAGTTTGCAGTCATCTGCGAACTTCATTAGCCAAAGACCTTCTGTTTTAGCCTGTACTTCAGGGAAGTAGATACCAAACAGGACAGGACCCAGGACTGAACCCTGTGGTACTCCACTTGTCACTGGTCTAAAGTCGGATTTGGGGTCTGCTACTTTCACAGTGTGGGTTCTGTCAGTGAGCCAGTTAACAACCCATCTTCTGACATAGGGATTCATACCTAGTTTAATGAGTTTATCTATAATTCCAGAGTGAGGGATGGTGTTGAAAGCCTTGGCAAGATCTAGATAGGCTATGTGAACCACCTTACCCTTGTCTACGGCTTTGGTGACTGCTTCAAAGAAGTCTATCAGGTTTAGGAGACATGATCTGCGTTTAACAAACTCAAACTGGTTGGGGTCCAGAGTTTAGAGATTACCAATGTCTTTGTTTATAGGTTCTATGATGATACCTTCCATGGCCTTGCAGACCAGGCTCATCAGGCTAATGGGACGCTAGTTCCCAGGGTCTGTGGTGGCTCCCCGCTTGTGTAGTAGGATAACCGTCGCTGTGCGCCATTCAGCAGGCACAAAGCCTGAGGTGAGGCTATGATTGAACATGGTACTTAGGTGTGGTGCCAGTTCGTTCTGTAGTTCATGTAGAACGCAGCCTGAGATGTTGTCTGGTCCCATGGGTGCTGTGTTCCTGGCTTTGGAGAGTGTGGTTTTTACCTGTGCAGCCGTCATTACAGGAACTTTGCATTCTTCCGGTATAGAGATGGGCTCTTTCATGGGTGAGAGGGGGGTAAAGTTAGCAATGAACCTATCTGCCAGGATGTTGGCAATATCTGGGTCTGTATATTTAGTGCCATTGTGCTGTAACTCAAAGCAGATCTGAGTGTTGCCATTTAGATTCTTGACATAGCTATAGAATGCTTTGTGGTTGCCTTTAGAATTAGTGGTGATTTTGTTTTCGTAAGTAGCTTTGGAGGATTTTATCAGGGGATCGCAGCTTCTTACTGAGGCTGACCAGGGAGCTCCTCCACTCATGGGATTTTACTCTCTTTTGCAACAGTTTCTTCCTTCTGTTGTACAGTTTGTTTATGGCAGGGGACCACCAGATTGGCTTCCTTTTTTTGGAGGATAGCATCATGGTTCTGTTTGGGATAGCATGAGTCATGCACTCATGCAAGTGCTTATAAAGAGCAATTGTGTAGGATTCAGTAGTCGTAACTGTATTGTCCATCTGCATGGGTGTCATGAAGTTCACCACTTCTGTCTTAAGAAGCATGAAGTTGACTTTGGAGAAATTTTTTAACATGGTTTCCTTAATGGGGGGTGGGGGCAGAATGTGGATATGTAGGGTAATTAGCTTATAGTTGGATTGGACCAATGAGGCATTGACTTCAGGTGTAGAACACAGGTCACTCAGGACAAACCAAACCCTGTAACCAACACAAATAACCACAAAGTGAGCTAAATGCTTCTCATTGCCAGAAGTCTCAGCCTCCAAATGCACACACTCGAGGCACTACTCAGTATGGAGAATATTGATATCTGTGCAGTAACAGAAACCTAGTTCAAGGCTCCAGAGAGCACACCACCACTACCAGGATACTACTCATTCCATACCTTCCGGCATCAGAACCTGGATCATAGCACATAGGGCAGGGATGTATCCATATTCATCAAGGATACCTACACCTCTCTCTACATCCTCTCTACAGGATATGTACCCATAGAATGTTGCACAGCAATGTTCTTCCCACTCCTCAGGGGTGGGGCCACAAAAACCCCTTGGCATTCATGCTCTATGAGCCTGACGAGTGTGTTCTGCAAGGCAATGGAGCCAATCATAATGGAAGTCAACAATATTTTGAGTTTGAGGGTGGCTTGAATCAAAAAGGCAGACAAGGAAAAATGGGAATCCTTAAATGTGTGACCTGTTCACAGTGTCCACACATATACAATAATTCCTTTATAGAGATACAAAGTAGAAACAGGAAAATTATGAGTACATGTTTTTCTAATTGCAACACATGCGGTGTAGATTATCTTGCCACCTGCCAGATTTGTAACTCAGTTTATGTAGGGAAGATGGAAAGAAAACTAAAATTGAGAATCTATGAGCATTTTTATGAAATTAAAAAACAAAATGTAAATAATGCTTTATTCCGTCACAAACGAACATGTGAACAGGCGTCCTTTACATTTTTTGTATTGGATGTTGTACCCAAGGAGATCAGAGGGGGAATGTGGGAGGCCAAACTTGAATATTGTGAGTTACTTTGGCAGATCATTTTGGAAGCCACCAAAAGTTCAGGCTTGAATGATAAGCTTTCTGTTCTTCCAGTTCTCAAGTTGAGCTGTTAAACTGTAACTTTCCAAAAACCCACTACATGGCAGGCTTGCATTTTTAAATGTGTATAGTATATGTCAACACTATTGAGTTTATTTAACACTTTTAACATCTTTTTAACATTTTATATAAGGAAATGTCTACTATCAATTGTTTGTGATATAATGTCATGAAATATCACACAATGGTTGCTTATCTAATATTCATCTAGACATTTATTTTATTTTTAATGTTCAAAGGTTTTTCCATGGCAACACATACACAAGAAAAGATCTCCATTTGAATTTTCACAGTTATATAAAGGGTGAATTTCAATGGATAAAAATCTTACAAATCATTGTTTTTTGTATTAACAGGTACATATATAAACATTTAGTTTAATCACCAGGGGGTATTTGCATCTGATGAAGGTGTATAAAAACGTATTATTAAGTGGCAGTGTTAATGTAATTTGTGTTTCAGCATGCTTTTTTTCTTTGAATTGTGGAAATAAATATGTTTGCTTTTAACTCAGACTCGAGCCCTCATTTGGTTCTCCATCAAACTTTGGGACTTAGTTCTAGTTGGCTTTGACGTTCGCTTTCATCTCGCTTTGTGGTTTTCAGTTTTTTTATTTGATATTTATTTTAATTGCAGCTCTTTCATTATATGAAGAATGTTCGCTTTAAAAAACTATCAGGAGAGGAAGTATTCTTTGATGATAATGGTGAACCACCTGTAGTTTATGACATCATCAACTGGCAATTATCAGCTGATGGTAACCTGAAGTATGTCACCATAGGGACGTTTAACTACAGCCTTGACCTAGGTCCAACGTTTCAGCTCAATGACAGCGCCATTATATGGAACGGAGGTACCTCGGTGGTAAGCTCTTTACATATTTTACTTGCCGTTTTGATTAACTAGATAGTAACCACCACAAGGGACTAAAAACTGGGATGCTTTTATATTTAAGATAATACATTTTACAGTATTAATGAACTTCTACAAAGATAACATTAAAATATATTTTTTATTAGACTTTGCTACAGTGCTCATGAAGGTTAGGCTTGTAACAGGAGGACATCATGCTATAACGTACAAACATAGTGCATGATGGGAAAGGATAGGGCTGAGAAATGCACAGGTCAGACAGGTGTGCTGGTAGCTGTAGTTATTCACTCAATTAGAGTTGTAATTCTGCTGGGTACATGGTATGTTGGGACATTCATATTGCAAGAATCATGTGGTAGCATAGGTCACAACTTATGTCCTCGAGGATCATGTTCAAAGCCAAAAGTAATGGGGAGACAAAGGCCTAAAATCAAGGACAATTATTAAATATAACTCAATTTGCTCCAGAAGTCAATAGAGCAAAAGGTTTTACATCAACATGCTTTTTCTGAATAAGTATGAAACTGTAATATCTGACATTATTGACTGACTGTGATCTTCAGTGATTTACCAGAAAATCAAAACTTGTATGAACAACAGGCTGAAAACATATGGCAAAATCAGGGATGTTCTGCAAAATTTTAGACAGTTGTGAACACACAGACCCTATTGGGCATTACTGCTTGATTAAAAAATGGGGAACCTAACATTTCCACTCTGACTGGAAAACAAACATTTTCCAACAGGCTGTTAATGAACAAGTAATGCCTGCTGAAAAACGTCTGGCACTTCAAGGAAGTATATTAATCTGCTGTGGAGCTTGGACGGTAAGAAAGTTAACAGCCAGCATTATTTTATGCTTGTTAAGTAGCACTTTTGTTGTTTAGCGAATGTAAAATTAAAAGAAACAGATAAAAAACATACACATTGTGTGTGTGTGTGTGTGTGTGTGTGTGTGTGTGTGTGTGTGTGTGTGTGTGTGTGTGTGTGTGTGTGTATGTGTATTGGTGTGTGGCCATTAAATACTTACCAAAGTTATATTTTGGATGTACAATACTTTTGTTTACAACAGTTACTTATACTACAGTATATCTGAAACATTAGGTGGCGGAATTGTTTTTCATCAACAATATTATATATATGTAGATATTTCCATTGAAATATTCTCCAATATTGTGAATGGGATGTTAATTTAAATGAGAGTAAGATATTTGCCTTATCTTCTATTGATAGGGGAGTTTGTATACCTTTAGTTAAATAGTGCCAATAGGATACTTTAGGAGCTGTCCTATAAGCAATTAATACATTATATGCTGTTAAGTATGATAACTCGTTTTTTGTATTAGTGTTGTTATAGATAAACAACCAAGATATAAATTTAGGAGTAATTTTAAATGATGACTTGTTTACTGTTCTACATAGATCCTTAGAATATGTTACAACACTCTGCAACATTAGCCAATCGTTAGGTGTTAATCCATAGGCTGAGATTAAATTTTGTGTTTCCAAGACTTGTTTTTTTATACAATGAGACCAGCATATTTTCCCCATGAAGTAAAAATCTCTCTATGTACTTTATCAGGGAAATTTCTTGTAATTCTGAATGGAGTTAATAATGCAAACCAACGTTTTATATCTATATTCATATTGGCAAATTTCCTAAAGGCATCAAAAATATGGTTTATTGGGTTTAATTTGGTTGGTTTTGCTATATTATAGTGTAGATTTAGATTTATACTCAAATAGTACCACATTTTATTATCTTTACCTGTAACTATAAGATTTTTTGATAAGCCATTTTCATTGCTTAATATTATGGAATGTAACCATTTCCAATTAGAAGAATATTTAGGCTTTACCAAATCTATCGCAATTTTAAGTGTCGAAGTCCTTATGTATATTTCAATGTCTGGAAATTTTAACTCCTCTTGTTTCCAGTGTCTAATATGATGGGAATATGCCACTCTATTCTTCTTTGGATACCATAAGAACTTTAAAAATATATTTATGTAATTTTGTTAAGAAATCTTTTTTTCTGGTAATAAAATAAGAGCCTGGGAGATATATATACATATATATATATATATATATATATATATATATATATATATATATATATATATATATATATATATATATATATATATATATTACTTTAAGTAGTAAGACCATTTTTATCAACTGCAGTCTGTCTTCAAATGTTATAAACATATTGTTTCATTTGTTTACCAATGTTTTAATTGATTCTATGTTTGTATGATTGGTATTTAGAATCTCTACCATATTCATCCACAATACAATCCCAAATAGTCCAAGGTTGGAACTTGCTTACCAATAATATGATCTGTGGATACTTGTACCTCCTGTTTTTTATTTAACAACAGGAACTTTGATTTTGATTTACTAAAGTAGAGACTTGAGAGTTTTTGAAAGTTTCCTATTAATAAATCTACTTCATCCAATACTTCTTTAGACTTCGGTGAAATGAGAAGCACATCATCAGCAAAGAACATTATTTTGGAACTATATTGATCATATAGATATATCCCCCTTATTTTTGAGTTGCTACATATTAGGATTACAAGAATTTCTAGGCTGAATAAGGAGATGGTTACTGTTAGCTGCCTGTCGGGCGCCAGGATCCACCACATAACACAAGCACTCAGGTCACTACAGAACAAGTACAAATATAACTCTGTCATTGTCTATGTTGGTGTGAATAACCTGAGCCATACCTCTCTGGACTACATGAAAAGAGACATGGAAGAGCTCTCTGATCACATAGCCCAGGCCAGTATGACCCTGACCCTGAGTAGCATCCTGCCCTCACCAAGAATGATACCACGGTATAAAGAGAAAATTCTCAATTTCAACAACTGCCTAAGTTTCTGGTGTTATTCAAAGGGGATCCTGTGTCTGTCCGCCTGGGATGACATAATCGACAAGCCACACTGCTTCGCTAGAGATGGCTTGCACCTGTCACCCTTAGGCTTTCGAATACTGGCCAAGGCTCTTGTCACCCCCATAGTGCCTTTTTTAGGCAAGGCTCAAAAGACAAACCCACTGCCGTAAATAGCACAAGTAACAAAAAACTGAGGGTAGTGCTACCCAATGCCAGAAGTCTGAACCTATAAATGCACACACTCGAGGCACTCCTCAGTATGGAGAAAATTGATATATGTGCAGTAACAGAAACCTGGTTTAAGGCTCCAGAGAGCACCCCAGAACTACCAGGCTACAACTCATACCATAAATTTCGGCCACAGAACCCAAACCAAAATACAAAAGGCAGGGGTGTATCCATATTCATCAAGGATACCCACACCTCCAGGTTAGTGGCACAGCACGATGCTTCAGAGATCATCCACGTGCAACTAACAATGGGCAAAACTGCAATTCAAATTGTAGCTTGCTACGGATCACCCACCATGTCCCAGGACCCCCATTCTGCATTCGTGGAAACACTGGGAAACATAAAGGTCCTACCAAACACTCTAATATTGGGTGATTTCAATTATTCAAACATTAACTGGGAGAACTACTCAAGTACTAACTCCCTTGCCCAACATTTCCTAGAATTTATAAACTCAAACACTCTGGTTTAACTGGTCAACACTCCCACCAGAGGTGACAACATATTGGACCTGGTCATCACCAACATGGGTGACCGGTGTTCCACATCGGAGGTCAATCCCTTGCTGGTTAGATCTGACCATAAACAAATCACTTTGGATATCCACATTCTGCCCCACCCCCAGACAAGAAAACCACCGTGAAAAACTTTTCAAAAGGAAACTTCACATTACTTAAGACCGAGGTGGAAAGATTCAAAGCCCCCATGCTGAAGGATAAATTGTCCAAGCTGCAAAATTCTTTACTAATGCATTCTACGGGCACCTACAAGAATGCATGGATCATGCCATACCAAGCAAAACTAAGACTCACTCCTCCAAGAAAAGGAAACCATTCTGGTGGACTCCTGCCATAAACATGCTATAATGGTTGGGAGGGTGGCCTAATGGTTAAGGTGTTTGCCTTACAAACACAAGGTGCAAGGTTTGAGTCTCACTAGGGATAATTGGCTAAGCTTAAAATGGCTCACAAGGGCAGTTAGCTTAGTACTAACCTATGTCAGAAGCCTACAATAGAAGGAGGAAACTAGTACAGAAAAGAGTAAACTCCCAAGAAGGGAAAATATCCCTGATCAGTATCAGCACAAAACTATGATCCCTCATAAAATCATCCAAGGTGAGCTTTGAAAGAAAAATTGCCAAGGACTCCAAAGATAACCACAAGGCATTCTTTAGCTAAGTCAAGAATCTAAGTGGCAATGCTCAGATTTGCTCGGAGTTAGTGCAGAATGGCACAGAATGCACTGAACCGACCAATATCACCAGCATCCTGGCAGACAGATTTAGCGCAAACTTCACCCCCCTCTCACCCCCAAGAGGGCCCATAACCATACCAGAAGAATGTAGTGTCCCTGAAATCATAGACACTCAGGTTAAAACAGCCCTCTCCAAAGCCAAAAACACAACATCAATGGGACCGGACGGTGTCCCAGTCTGCATCCTACAGGAGCTCAAAGACGAACTAACCCCTCACCTAAACACACTTTTCAAACTCAGCCTCTCTACAGGTTACGTACCCATAGACTGGCACACAGAAGCGGTTATTCTGCTCCACAAGGTGGAGTCACAACAGACCCTGGGAACTATCACCCTATAAGCCTGACTAGCTTGGGCTGCAAGGCTATGGAGCGCATCATCATGGAACTCATTAACAGAGACATTGGGAACCTCCAAACACTGGACCCTACCCAGTTCAGCTTTGATAAGTGCAGATCATGCCTCCTAAACCTGGTGGACTTCTTTGAGACAGTTACCAAGGCTATAGATGAGGGAAAAGTGGTACACACAGCCTACCTAGAACTCGCAAAGACCTTTGGCACCATTCCCCATTCTGGTATTATAGACAAGCTCACCAGCCTGAACATAAACCCCTATGTCACAAGATGAGTTGCCAACTGGCTCACGGACAGAACCCACATGGTGAGAGTTGCGGGAGCTAGGTCCAACTCTAAATCGGTTACAAGTGGAGTTCCCCAGGGCTCAGTCCTAGGACCTCTCCTGTTTGGCATATACTTCTCAGAAGTCAGGCAAGCACAGGAGGACTATGGCTGAAAAAGTTCCAGACGACTGCAAACTAAGGGCTTTAATTGACTCTCTGGCTGACACAGACATCCTCCAAACGGGTCTCACTGAGATGGACACCTGGTATCAAAATCATGGCCTCAAGCTAAATGCCAAAAAGTGCATAGTCATCCAATTTGGAAAAAACAAAGTACCCACAAACTACCACATAGGTGGTAGTCCCCTAAGTACAGAAGATGTAATAAGGGATCTGGGGACCCAAGTAGATAGTAATCTCACGTTTGATAATCACATTGCCAAAGTGGTTAGAAAATCCTTCTACGTGGCCCACCTAATCACAAAAGGGTTCACATCCAGATCAAAAGAGGTCATTGTGCCCCTCTACTCATCACTCATCAGACCCATCATAGAGTACAATGCCCCATTTGGGATGTACCTTACAAGACACCTGCAACAGCTGGAAAGACCACAGAGGTACCTCAGCAAGAGGATCACTGGCCTCAAACAGATGCCCTATGCAGCTTGACTGAAGAAACTCCAGCTGTACTCGGTTGCATACCACCTACTCAGAGGTGATCTCTGCCTGACATACAAGGCCATGTCCAACCCAGAATTGATGGACATGCTCCACCTAAAGAAAACCTTTTCCCCGCGAGCCACACACTCTAGGGATCTAAACCTCACCGCAACAATAAATAGAACATGCTGGAGGGATAGTTTCCTGTCCCAGAAACTTCCCATGCTTTGGAACAAGATCCCAATCTACATAAGGCAGAGCTCCTCGCTAACACTCTTCAAAAGAAATATTGACAAATGGATGGGAAACAGAAAGTTTACCTCGGGGATCACTTCAGTGGCTGTGCTGGACAGAGGCACAGGGAACTAATCTAAGGGGGCAGCGAAAGCCAAAACATTCTGGCTAGGCTTATAAATGCCTTCGGGCAGATACCCTAGTACCTACCTATAAACCTATGAACCTATAATGCATACAAGACAGGCAACATGGGACATTCTTGCTAGTGTCTCTAGTGATCTGTATGGCTTCAGAAGTAAAAGGGCCTATTTTAACAAATGCTAAGTTATTCTCATAAACTTCCATTATAAATGTGATAAAAGAAACAGTAAAATCAAATATATTCAAAACATTAACTAGATAATCCCAGTTTAAAGAATCAAAGTCCTTTTCTATATCTAAACTATCAATGATTCTTGATTTTCTCTACTTAAATAATCAATTGATGTTAATATCTTTTTGATATTGTCCTGTGTTTGTCTATTATATATAAAACCCATTTGATCTTTATTAATTATATTGGACAGTGGGACTTTCATTCTATTAACTATAATTGACATAAATATTTTATAATCATTATTAAGCAAAGATATTGGTCTATAAGAATTGTAATATTTAGAGTCTTTATTTTCTTTTAAGGTAGAGGTAATTAAAGAATATCTCCATGAAGGGGGAATTATTGCTAATGACCGGACCTCAAGAAAGGTTTTATGTAGGAGAGAAGTTATATAATTGGGAAATAATTTATACATTTCTATAATTAAACCATCTATCCCTGGTGCCTTGTTAGATTTACTTTCTTTAATCCTGCCTAAAATTTCTTTTCTTGTTATTGATTTTTGCAACTCCAGCCTTAGCTCTTCAGAGATTTTTTTTTAATGTTGGGGGTTATATTATCTAGGTTGCAAATTTCATTTATACTTATTTCACTTTTATGGTGTTCTGCATAATGATATTTAAAGCATCTAACATGTCACCTATGTCTGAGACAGTCTTCCTTCTTCCTTCATGTAATATGCTACCAATATTATGGGTTTTTGATTGCATTTCAACTTTCAATGATAGATTATGCAGATGTTTTGGGGAAGTAGCATAAGAGTTTATTTTTAATCTTTATATGGCTAAGTTACTTTTATGGGATAATATTTTATTATATTTGTATTTGCTTCTTCTATTTTCTTTTTGTTTTCCAACTCACATAAGTTCTTATTGGATTTAAGTAATACAAGTTGATTTTGTAATTCCTGTAATTCTGATTCCCGTTCTTTAACTTTATTTTTGTATCAGGTTTTGCTATATATATATATATATATATATATATATATATATATATAAGCTTTTAATGAATCCCATACCATAAGTATATTTGTTTCTGGTTTGTAATTAATCTCTAGGAAAAAGTGAAGTTCAGAAGTTAATCGAGGATTAAATTCTTTGATTTTTGTAATGTATGATGGAATCCTTGAAGTAATAACAACTAATGATTTAAGTTGTGTGTAAATTTCCAATACCAAGGAGTTATGGTCAGAAAATGGACATGGCTGTATCGAAAAATTGAAAATTTTAGTATATAAATCTTGAGAGACATATATTTTATCAATTCTGGTTTGGGTTCCATGTCTATAGTCTTGATGTGAGAAAAGCAATGAATTAGATCCTATAGCATCATAAACATATTTTAGTTTAAACGTCTCTATCCATTTTTTTAATAGTTTAGCTGTGGATGATCGTCACGGGGGATTTCTTATTTGCGGTTTCCGTGACATCTGTAATATAATTCAGGTCACCTCCTACTATTATATTGCTTTTAGAGGTAGTTGTAATGAGGGCTAAGTGCTTCTTAGCTAATCCTACCCCCATACCAGGGAATCAATATAAATTCACTAAAGTTCATATTCTGTTGTTGAATTTTAATATAACTATAGCTGAGTCCATCCCTCTCCACATATTTATAGATACATTCTGGATTCAATGAGGTCTTTTTCCAGAGTACTGTTACTCCTCTAGTCTTTGATTTATAAGGGGATTGAGCTAGTATTCTGTAATTATTAGGATCACACTTAAATGTGTTGTTTATTTTAAAATGGGTTTCTTGAAGAAAGACTACTTGAGCTTTATTTAGTTTTAGGTATCTCAATAAGTTAGATTTTTTGCTTGTGTTGTTTAACCATTAGTATTTAAAGACACCAAAGTCAGTTCCATGTCAGGATTTTTTTAAGTTAAAAACAACTATGTATTAATAAAATCCTAGATATGTAAAACTCCTCTTGTATAATTAACTGTATGTTAATTAAATAGTTCCTAATTATCTTAATCAGCATTGTTTTTTTTTCATGAGGTTTAATAATAAACATTTTTGTCAGGCATTTTAAAACTAGAATAAAAGCCTATTAACAAAAGTTGCATAAGTCTAAATCTTAACCCACACTAACCGTAGACTGAAGAACATTCCTAGTCTAACAGACAAAAATAAATCTGTTAGACTAACCTTCTTAAACACCTTCTTACTCCTTTTGAGCCCATAAAACAATAAATATTAACGGAGAATAATTTAGAAAGTGAGTAACCGGTAATGTTTACTTTTCATCCATTCATACTTTAATTTCTCTTATAAATTAAATTAAGTCAACATCAAACGACTGTCATCAATGCATTGCTAAAGTAAAGATGACTTGTCACATTATATAAGAAACAAACAAGACAAGAATTCTTATAACTATTATATTTCAATTTAAAAGAAATAAAAGGAAAATAATGTTAACAAATACATTCTTAGCCGCTAACTTGATTTTCCATCTATTATTTATCTAGTCTTTATGTTAAATAAACTTAGTATTCAAAAGTATAGAATTGTATAAATGTAATGAAGCGAATGAACTAAATTAGTTCCAAAAAGTTCCTAGATTAATTTAGATCCTTCTTAAGACCTGAGAAAATTTAAAAGATAAACACCTCAAGTAATAATGTATGCTGGAGATGCCAAGAATCAGCTAATGCAGACTGGTCCCATGTTTTTATTATTGTGTCAGTATTAGAACATATTGGAATGAAATTAATACTTTTTTACAAGCTCTTTATACAGATACATTTATTTGGGCAAAATCTCTAAATTTACTGAATGTAATCAATAATCCTCACTTGAAGAAATTGGATTTGTATTTAATATGGACTATAGTAGCAATAGCTAGAAAATGTATAACCAGAAGATGGAAATCCAACAGAGTGCCCACCATGGAGGAATTTTTATATCTACTGAAGAAGTCTGTTTTAATGGAGATCAAAACTAAAGAACTGAGAATTCATCCCAAGCCATTAGTCAATAACCCATGGAAAAAAGTTTTGACATTGATTGACACCTTGCAATTGGAATCAGACTCTTCCTGATAATTTAATGTATGAACATCATTGTTTTTATACAGATCTTTTGTTATCTTAATCTATTTTCTGGCTAAATGTAAATATTATATATAGTTGAATATTTATTAATTGTAAACAATCATTATGTTTTAAATCAAAATAAAAAAATATTTGAGTAAATAAATATTACACACACACACACACACACACACACACACATATATATATATATATATATATATATATATATATATATATATATATATATATATATATATACATACAGTAATTAAAAATAAAAAAAATAAAGACAAACTCTCTAAGAGCAGTAATGCCTACCAGGGTGTGTGTCATTCTGTAACAACTCTAGGCGGGCATTATTTACATACTAACACACACCCTGTTGGGCATTACTGTTTATACAATATACAATCTCATTATATTCCCACTCATTACAAATTGTGTTCAAGAACACAAATTAAAACAAAAATGTTGTTTATTTGATTAATTAATGATTGGTGTTGTTGTCTTGTAACAGCTTACGTGTCTTAACATACTTTCACTGAAGGCCTGGGAAGAAAACATCCACAGTGAACTTACAATTAAGACAGTGTGAAAATACATAGTGTATAACATGTTCAGGTTATTTCAGTCAGGAACAGACGAAGTGTTGTACAAAATGTGTACCTAATATTTCTGAATGGCATAGATGCTATAACAAAGCATATCAGAAATAATGGCGGTAAATGTGTCACAAGCTGCAGAATAAAATCGTTAATCATCTTAATACCAACGATCCAACAACAGTCAAATCAGATGTCACATGTTATTGTCAGACTCAGACTGTGTCCAGCTTATGAAAACTGCTTTTCATCCACCAATCCTTTCCTAAACTTGTTACCCTTCTGACAGTTGCAGGGGGTAGCAAACTGAACAGGGCAAGCCAAGCCACACTTCCTTATCGTAAGCTACACCCCCAGGTCATCTTATGGGAGCCTTTAGAAATTCCAGCTAAACTAAAAGACATGCTATTGTTGGTGTGTCCTGGGTCTGGCTTTGCTAAAAAGCATCCTCTCAAAGAGCTCTGTGCAGTAAACTTCTGGTGGAAGACATCCAGAAGGCATCTCAACTAAGTACCCAAACCCGTTTGACTCCTCAGTCAGAAGAAACAGTAGCTTGAGTCTAAGATTCTCTTGTGTTGACAGTCTCATCTCTCTACCAGCCTTTAAGATCCTGCTGAGATGCTAATCTCCTCTCTAAGGAGAGTGAGATCAGCTGTCCTATGAAGGAGCCCAGCTCCTCCCACTTGAATCTGCGCTCTCATTCTTTTAGCCACTATTAAAAACTTGCGATTACAAGTAAAGATGGGTACGCAAACTGTGTGAAAATTCAGAGCTACTTCCAAGGACTTGGCTCTAGCTTCATTGCCACTGTCTTGTACAATTTTTTAGTACTTTCTACATCTACTTGTGAACAAGACCCCAGTAACTCCAGCTGGGGTAAATACCCCTCCCCTTAACTCCAGAGAGCAATCCACACTTTCCTAGAGAAGAGCCATTATCTGCAACTGGGAAATACATTGACACTCATCTTACACTACTTGTAAGATACTAGAACATTCTTCTGTTTTGCAGTTACTCTAGTACACCAAGCTTAGAGCATTATAGATTGCCATTGTGGCCGAATTTTTATTTCAGATAGATGACACATACAACAACTTGTGCCCTAGAAATCTTTTAATAAATGAAAGATTATCTTACTGAGCAGAGATAGGGCTCAGAACATAAAACAAACTGATCATGTTATTCTCAACACTGTCAATGTTAATGCTGTGATATTGAATTAGTATTTTTCTACCCAAATTACTGTGAAAATGGTGCATTTGTCAAGATCTCTGTGGTGGTTACCTTCTAGCCTAGGCAACTGTGGTTGTCCGTACTTTTGGAAATGACTAGGGGCAGGTACCCCAAGCTTCATCACAGACTACATCCAGTCACACAGGAATAGGGGTGTTTCATACACCCTGACATCAATCATCTTCAACTGATTGTGAGGGTGACAGGTCTTAATTCCTTTTAGGTACCTGTTTTCTGAGGATGTGCAGTAGGTAGTGATGGAGGCAGGACAGCCTACTGCTAGAAAATCATTTATTAGCAAATGGAAAAATGTTTTCTAGTCCATGCCAACATTTGTGTTGGTTACTGTCTTATGACCTTTTTTATTCCTCTGTCAAAGTTCATTTATCAGCCATTTTAGCATGCTTGCCCATGGATCCTCCTCTTTCAATCTAGTGCCATGTCAAAATGTTCTTGAAAGGGGTTTTGCATTAGAGGCTTCCTAGGAAACTGGTGGCCCTTCCTTGAGATCTTAATTTTTTGTTAGTGAAGCTAATACTTCCTTCATTTGAACCAGCTAATCTGGTTCATAGTTCATAGGTTAGTACTAAGCTAATTGCTCTTGTGAGCCATTTTAAGCCTAGCCGGTTATCCCTTGTGAGACTCAAACCCTGCACCTTGTGTTTGTAAGGCAAACACCTTAACCATTAGGCCACCCTCCCAACCCAATGTAAAGACATTGTCCTTGTACAACCCTGTTGAGCACTCATTACATTAGAATCCCTCAAGGTTGCATGCTAATTATTATACTTCCAACTGTGGACTATTTTGTTTTATCAGTGAATGCTAGAGCCACGATCACAATTCTTTTCTTTTTCTTCCACACACCACATCCTCTATACTAGGGTCACAATCTCACTTCTTTTCTTTTTCTTCCACACACCACATCGTCTATGCTAGGGCCACAATTACACTTCTTTTCTTTTTATTCCACACACCACATCCTCTATGCCTTTATATAACTATGGATTTTTCCAAAGATATTTTTCCATATCCAATATAACTTTTTACCATTGCTCACTTGCCCAGTCTCAGTTCCAGAACAACAGTTTCATCCACATACTTATTTATCCAGACCTCTAGTGAATGCTGGACTTCATCTTGTCTTCCTCTCTTAACCGTTATTGAGTGAGGAAGCATCTATGACCCACTTGCAAGTGAAGAATGAAATATTTTAGTAGCTCGTAGTTGCTTAGATGTTGTCCTCAGTATCTCCCATGTTTTTCTTCATGTTCATTTTTTGGAGTAATTTCATTATTGAATGACCTTTGTTTTTCCTTAATATCCCTGTAGATCAAAACACTGCCCTTTCTGAGCTGTATTGCATTTCAGCTAAAGTGCACAACTGACCTTCTCTTTAGCTCCTCCATGGAGGAACACTAATTCTGTTGAGCCACATCTCTTTTCGCTGTGCATAGCTCCACCATTTTGTGATATATATATAAGTGCTTCAGTCCATCTGACTCTGGGAATTTGACTTTCCACATCCCTAATGTTATAGCTGCTATTGCATATACATTTCACATTGTGTTGCCAAGTCTTCTAGTCCTATTGCCTGGTACGCATTCCTAACCTCTATATCTTATAATCCATTCACCTCCTTATATTCGTGCATCTCACTAAGCAATTTGTGTTTACTCAAGAACCTCTTCCCAAGCAGATTTAACTGTCTAGAATATATATATTAAACTTACCTGTTTTGACATCCATTTCATCACTTGCTGCTGTCTTTACACCAAATAGCAACTGTCATCCCTGCTTTAAGAACCAGCTTTTCATTAATTACTTTATACTGAAGGCCACAGCATAGAACTGAAACTGGCTCATGCCGTGCACAATAATTTCCTGTTAGGCTTCAGTGTTTCATTTGCTATTCTGCATTCTGTTTCCCTGTCTTCTTATGCTTCAAGCTTCCTTTGCAGACTTTTTATAAATTTCACATGAAGAGAAGTGAATTAGCATTTTCCAAATGCAAAAGAGAGAATTCCACTTCTCTAGTACAGGCTCCCCCATACATTTAAAGCAGAAGTCTTTCCTAACACTATTCAAGCGAAACCTGTACTATTGGAGGGGAAACCGGAACTACACCCCAGGTCTAGTGCCTATGTCTTCAATGGATAGAGGCATCCAATAAATATTGCCATAGCTTACCTACACCCATTAAAATAACTTCTAAAGCACATACATTTGCATGAAACAATTGTAATACATGGGTAGGCTTATAAAGGCCCCACTGGTTGTTAACCTACTACAGACCTATTGTAAGAATCGATAATACTGTACTGTACCGGTATCAGCTGGAAAGAGACTGAGAACAAAAGGCTTTATCTGTTAATTACCCAAACTCCTGCTGAACAGGTGCCTGTCTTTCCTTTATGGACCAAATCTTGTGGACTTTTTAGAATGAATTCTCCAAACACTGTAGTTCATTCAGTTAGGCTTTATTAGATATTCACAATATCAAAATACTGTCTTCATTAACAGTTCTGATAAACAATTAGTGTTCAAAGTTACACATCATATTCTGATTGTCCTGAACAACATAACTAACATAGTCTTTAGATGACCTGCCTTCTCTACTCAGGCTCGAGTGTCTGTCATCTTCTCTGAGGTAATAGGTTGAATAAACTTACTTACCTTAACTGAACTGCTATCCTGAATACAACATTATATTGCTTCAGTCCAGTAATTTACCTTATTTACTTGGCGTTTCGTAAAAATCTACTTGCCAATCATTAGCGGACCGGAGTTCCGCTGTGGCGACCCCTTACCGGGAAAAAGCCGAAAGACAAACAACTTTTCCTAACCTTGATCTCAGGCTTTGTCTCGTATGTACAATATTCCATTAAGGAACATTTTGTAGCTGGCAAGACTGTATCTTTCCCTTGAGATAAGAACATTGAGTATTTCTATATTTTTTACACACTTTTTGCTCATCTTTCCTTTATAATAAACTGTCTCGCTCATGCTTAACCACCAAGGTTATTTTTCTTTCTCCTTAACTACCTTTTATGCATAAATGAAACACAATTTATTTTACCCTTTAGCCTGTCTAATGTCTAATAACTACTTTAAAATGGAAATCCCTAATCTAACACCTATGAACCTATAACCATAATTTTTCATGTCCTTCCCAAATCAATAACTCATATTGCTGTAACCCCTCAGTAGAAGGGCATCCACTCTTGTCTGAAACTTATTAAAATTCCCCTGAGTGTACCCTAAGAAACAACATATCTCCAGTATTAATTATATGAGATAGATGATCCCTCATTTCACTCTGTCTGACCTTTACCTGACCAGGACAGTCTTTGTCTAGTTATAATATAACACGGCACATTGCCAAAGGTGTTTAAGCTGTCAGTACCTCTATTTAGGTCCTCCTCCACCTTCACTTTAGGCAGTTATCTGCAGAAAACCTAAGCCAGACTTTGCACCACCCCATTGGCTTACATCTTATGAAGTCGTCTGACTGACTTGGTTAGTTTCTTTATAAACAACCAAAAGTAACCAGGAGATTGCAGGTGATCCTGTCTCATGTTCTTCCTCACAGGGCCCCCATCTGACCCATATTTTCATAGGTTCATAGGTTCATAGGTGTGTACTAGGCAATGGCCCTGGAGCCTTTACAGTCCTAGCCCATAGAAGTGCCCTGGCATTGTGCCACCCAATATTAGTTCCCAGTGCCCTTATCAAGTAGAGCCACTGCAGTGATCGCCGGGGTGAACTTTCTATTACCCATCCACTCATCAAGATTTCTCTTGAAGAGAGCCAGTGAGGTGTTCTGCTTGACATGTATGGGAAGTCTATTCCAGAGCATGGGCAGTCTCTGGGTTATGAACCTGTCCCTCCAGCATGTTCTGTTGATTGTGGTAATGAGATTGAGGTCTCTGGAGCATCTTTAGATGTAGCATTTCAAACAGAGCTGGGTCAGACATGGCTTTGTAAGTCATACAGACATTGCCTCTAAGTAGGTGACAGCAAATAGCTGGAGTCTTCTGAGTCTGTCCATGTAGCGTATGTGTCTAATGCCTAGGATCCTCTTTGTGAGGTATTTTTGTGGCCTCTCCAGCTGTTGCAGGTGTCTAGTGCGGTACATGCCAAATGAGGCATTATACTCAATGATTGGTCTAATGAAGGAAGAGTAGAGAGAGATGATGACCTCTTTCTTCCTGGATGAAAAACCCTTGGTAATGAGATGTGCCACATAGAAGGACTTTCTGGCCACAGTGGCAATGTGGTGGTCGAAGGAGAGGTTGCTCTCAACCTCCATCCCCAGATCTCTTATAACACCATCAGTGTTCAGTGGGCTCCCCTCAATGTGGTAATTAGTGGTAACTGAGTTTTTACCAAAGGGGATGATGATGCATGTTTTGTCATTAAGCTTAAGGCTATGGTTTCGATACCAGTCACTGGTGTCAGTGAGGCCTTTCTGTAGGATGTCTGCATCACTTGGGGAGTTAATAAAGGCTCCCAGCTTGCAGTAGTCTGTGAACCTGGTCAGCCAGAGTCTCTTTGTGTTGACCTGGACTTCTGAGACATAGATGCCATACAGGAGAGGACCCAGGACCAATCCCTGTGGGACTCCACTCATGACTGAGTGGCAGTCTGACTCGGATTCCTCTACTTTCACCCTGTGTGTTCTATATGTGAGCCAATTTGCAACCCACCTAGTGATATAGGGGTTGATGCCTAGTTTGGTGAGTTTATCAATAATTCCTGAGTGAGGAATGGTATTAAAGGCCTTAGCCAGATCGAGGTAGGGTGTATGCACTGCCTTACCTTCATCCACAGCCCTGGTCACTGACTGAAAGAAGTCAACCAGGTTGAGCAGACATGATCTCCCTTTCACAAAGCCAAATTGTGTGGGGTCCAGAGTTTAGAGATTTCCTATATCTTTGTTAATCAGGTCCACAATGATGCTGTCCATAGCCTTACATATCAGACTCATCAGGCTAATGGGGCGATAATTCCCAGGGTCTGCAGTCGCTTCCCCTTTATGGAAAGGGTTGACTGTAGCAGTGCACCATTCGGTAGGGACAAAGCCTGGAATGAGGCTGTGACTGAACAGGGCATACAGATGTGGTGCCAGTTTGCTTTGTAGTTCATGTAGAACACAGCCAGTAGTCTGCATTTCCAGATGACAATAGTGTACCCTCTCCCTACATCACCATGTTCTGGGCTTTGCTGTCTGCAGTGCTTTACAAATTACAACTGCAGCTTCCTAGACCTTTCCTGTACAGTAAGTTTTTTCAAAAAGTCTACAATTTATACTTTGAAGTGCTACAGAAGTGTCTGTTACAATATGCACTGTGCAAACTGATTAATCACAGTGCAAATCGGAAAAGTTTACATCCTGTGATACGCATTGCAGTCCAGTTGGGAGCTAACAGCTGGTATTGGGAGCTAACACCTGGTATAGCTCACCAACAAGTCGGGTTCCTGAAATGCAGCACAGATTATTGCTGCTACCAAAAACATCAGAAAATTAATCCTTACTTTTCTCATTAATGTGATGCAAGTCACCTTTAAGTGATTTCAAGAAACAGCTAAAAAATAATTTTCATTTTATGAGCTGGTCATCTTTAAATATTAAAGTGTGCTGATCCTGAATATTAAAGTGAGTCTGATTATAATTAATCCCTTTGCCTTGCTTAACACGACTCTGAACCGCACGTTGTGAGTATGTCACTGTGCTTAGCACAGTCATTTCCTCAGTGGCTTCTGTAGTCACTAGTCAAAACAAAAAGAGTGAAAGGAAATGCATATTATATAACTGAATTATTTTTAAAAGGAAAAACATTTATTTTTTAAAACAATCCTTCCTTCCATCCATGCATCCATCAGCCAGCCCCTCCTCCATCCACAACCCTTCCCATTTTTGCACATGGGCTGTTCACTATGTTCATAGGTTCATAGGTAGGTACTAGGCTATGGGCCCTGGGGCCTATATAAGCCTAGCCAAAAAGGTACCCTGGCTTTCTCCACGCAAGAAAATTATTTTCCTGTGCCCCTGTCAAGCAGAGCCACAGAAGTGATCCCTGGGGTGAATTTCCTATCACCCATCCAATCATCAAGATTTTTCTTAAAGAGTGCTAATGAGGAGCTTTGTTTTATGTAGATAGGTAGTTTGTTCCAGAGCATGGGAAGTCTCTGGGACAGGAATCTATCCCTCTAGCATGTTCTGTTTATTGTGGTGACAAAGTTTAGGTCCCTAGAGCATGTAGCTTGGAGGGATTGGGATTTCTTTAAGTGGAGCATGTACAACAGCTCTGGGTTTGACATAGCTTTGTATGTTAGGCAGAGATCGCCTCTGAGTAGGCGATATGAGATGGAGTAAAGCTAGAGTTTTTTGAGACGGTCTGCGTAGGGCATCTATTTGAGGCTGGTAATCCTCTTTGTGAGGTATTTCTGCGACCTTTCTAGTTGTTGTAGATATCTTGTGAGGTACATACCAAAAGGGGCGTTGTACTCTATAATGGGTCTAATGAGTGACAAGTAGAGGGGAACAATGACCTCTTTTTCCTGGATGAGAAACCTTTTGTGATGAAGTGTGCCACATAGAAGGATTTCCTGACTACTGTGGTGATGTGATTATCAAAGCAGAGACTACTGTCCACCTGTGTCCCAAGGTCTCTTATCACACTTTCGGTGTTAATTAAACTACTACCTATGTAGTAGTTCATGGGTACAAAGTTTTTACCAAAAGGGATGACAATGCACTTTTTGGCATTGAGCTTGAGGTCATTGCTTTGACACCAGGCATCTGTCTCAGTGAGACCCTTTTGTAGGATGTCCACATCGTTAGGAGTTTCGGTTATGGCTCCTAGTTTGCAGTCATCTGCTAACTTCATTAGCCAAATACCTTCTGTGTTAGCCTGTACTTCTGAGAAGTGGATACCAAACAGGAGAGGACCCAGGACTGAACCCTGTGGTACTCCACTTGTCACTGGTCTGAAGTCAAATTTGGAGTCTGTTACTTTCACAGTGTGGGTTCTGTCAGCGAGCCAGCTGGGAACCCATCTTGTGTCATAGGGATTTATACCTAGCTTAGTGAGTTTATCTATAATTCCAGAGTGGAAGATGGTGTTGAAAGCCTTGGCAAGATCTAGATAGGCTGTGTGACCCACCTTACCCTCATCTACGGCTTTGGTGACTGCTTCAAAGAAGTCTATCAGGTTTAGGAGACATGATCTGCCTTTTAAAAACCCGAACTGGTTGAGGTCCAGAGTTTGGAGCTTACCAATGTCATTGTTTATAAGTTCCATGATGATATGTTCCATAGCCTTGCAGACCAGGCTCGTCAGGCTAATGGGGCGGTAGTTCCTGGGGTCCATGATGGCTCCCCCTTTGTGGAGTGGGATAACTGTCACTGTGTGCCATTCAGTGGGCACAAAGCCTGAGGGGAGGCTATGACTGAACATGGTACTTAGGTGGGGTGCCAGTTCATTTTGTAGTTCATGTAGAATGCAGCCTGGGATGTTGTCAGGTCCCATGGATGCTGTGTTCTTGGCTTTGGAGAGTGTGTTTTTTACCTGTGCAGCCATGACTACAGGAACTTTGCATTCTTCTGGTATAGAGATGGGCCCTTTAGGGGGTGAAAGGGGGGTAAAGTTAGCACTGAACCTATCTGCTAGGATGTTGGCAGTATCAGTTGGTTGTGTATACTTAGTGCCATTGTGCTGTAACACAGAGCAGATCTAAGTGTTGCCATTGAGATTCTTGGCATAGCTATATAGTACTTTGTGGTAGTCTTTAGAATCAGTGGCAATTTTGTTTTCGTAACTAGCTTTGGAGGATTTTATGAGGGATCTCAGCTTTTTACTGAGGCTGACCAGGGAGTTCCTCCAATCATGGGATTTTACTTGTTTTTGCAACAGTTTCTTTCTTCTGTTGTAGAGTTTGTTTATGGCAGGGGGCCACCAAATTGGCTTCCTTTTTTGGAGGATAGCATCTTGGTTCTGTTAGGGAGTGCATGATCCATTCACTCATGTAAGTGCTTATAAAGTGCATTTGTGTAGGATTCAGCAGTCGTACTTCTATTGTCCATCTACATGGATGTTGTGAAGTTTGCCACTTCTGTCTTAAGAAGCGTGAAGTTGGCTTTGGAGAAATTTTTTTTGGTATTTTCCCTAATGGGGGGTGGGGGCAGGATGTGGATGTCTAGGGTGATTAGCTTGTGGTCGGTTCTGACCAATGAGGAATTGACCTCTGGTGTGGATCATCGGTTGCCCATGTTGGTAATCACTAGGTATAGGATATTACTGCCCCGAGTGGGCTGTGGATAATTTGATCCAAGGCATTGGAATTTATGAATTCCAGAAAACGTTGAGCAAAAGAGTTGGTACATAGGTTCATAGGTAGATACTAGGCTACCGGCCCAAGGGCCTAAGTAAGCCTAGCCAACAAGGTTCCCTGGTTTACGCCACCCAGGAAAGTTAATTTCCTGTGGCCCTGTTGAGCAGAGCCACAGACGTGATCCCTGGGGTATTTTTCCTATTTCCTATCCACTCATCAAGATTTTTCTTGAAGAGTGCTAATGAGGAGCTTTGCTTGACATAGTTATTGCAGAGTATAGGAAGTCTCTGGGACAGGAATCTATCCCTCCAGCATGTCCTGTTTATTGTGGTGACAAGGTTTAGGTCCCAAGAGTGTGTAGCATGGAGGGATTGGAATTTATTTAGGCGTAGCATGTCCAACAGCTCTGGGTTCAACATAGCTTTATATGTTAGGCAGAGATCTCCTCGGATTAGGCTATATGCTACAGAGTAAAGCTGGAGTTTTTTGAGATAGTCAGTGTAGGGCATCTGTTTGAGGCCAGTAATCCTTTTTGTGAGGTACTACTGTTGCCTTTGCAGCTGCTGTAGATGTCTTGTGAGGTACAATCCAAAATGGGAATTGTACTCTATAATGGGTCTAATGAGTGCCGAGTAGAGGGGAACAATGACCTCTTTTTTCCTGGATGAGAACCCTTTTGTGATGAGGTGTGCCACATAGAAGGATTTCCTGACTATTGTGGAGATGTGATTATCAAAGGAGAGACTACTGTCCACCTGGGTCCCAAGGTCTCTTATCACACATTTGGCATTAAGTAGACTGCCGTTTATGTGGTCGTTCATGGCTACAGAGTTTTTACCAAAGGTGATGACAATGCACTCTTTGGCATTGAGCTTGAGGCCATGCCTCTGACACCAGGCATCTGTCTCAGTGCGGCCCTTCTATAGGATGTCCACATCATTTGGGGACTCGACTATTGTTCCTAGTTTGCAGCCATATGCGAACTTCATTAGCCAGAGGCCTTCTGTGTTAGCCTGTACTTTAGAGAAGTAGATACCAAACAGAAGAAGTCCTAGGACTGAACCCTGTGGTACTCCACTTGTCACTGGTTTGAAGTCAGATTTGGAGTCTGCAACTTTTGCAGTGTGGGTTCTGTCAGTGAGCCATTTGGCAATCCATCTTGTGACATAGGGATTTATACCTAGTTTAGTGAGTTTATCTATAATTCCAGAATGGGGGATGGTGTCAAAAGCCTTGGTGAGGTCAAGATAGGCTGTGTGAACCACCTTACCCTTGTCTACGGCTTTGGTGACTGCCTCAAAGAAGTCGGTCAGGTTCAGAAGGCATGATCTGCCTTTCACAAACCCAAACTGGGTGGGGTCTAGAGTTAGGAGGTTACCAATGTCTTTGTTTATGAGTTCCATGATGAAACATTCCATGGCCTTGCAGACCAGGCTCGTCAGGCTAATATGAAGATAGTTCCAAGGATCAGTGATGGCTCCCCCTTTGTGGAGTGGGATGACTGTTGCTGTGTGCCATTCATTGGGCAGAATGCCTGATGTGAGACTATGATTGAATATGGTGCTTAGGTGAGGAGCCAGTTCATTCTGAAGTTCATGTAAAATGCAGCCTGGGATGTTGTGGTGTTAGACAGTGCAGCTTTTACCTGCATAAATATGATTACAGGGACTCTGCATTCTTCCTGTATAGATATGGGCCCTTTAGGGGGTGAGAGAGGGGTAAAGTTAGCACTGAACCTACCTGCCAGGATGTTGGCAATATCAGTTGGTTCTGTAATTTTCATGCCATTGTGCTGTAACTCAGAGCAAATATGGGTGTTGCCATTGAGGTTCTTGACATAGCTTTAGAATGCTTTGTGGTTGTCCCTAGAATCAGTGGTGACTTTGTTTTCATAGCTAGCTTTGTAGGATCTTATAAGGGATCTCAGCTTCTTACTGAGGCTGACCAGGGAGATCCTCCACCCATGGGATTTTACCCTTTTGCAACAGTTTCTTCCTTCTGTTGTAGAGTTTGTTTATGGCAGGGGACCACCAGATTGGCTTCCTTTTTGTGGAGGATAGCGTCTTAGTTCTATTTGGGATAGCACAATCCATGCACTCGTGTGTTAAAGAAAATTCAAAGATCAATTCACGTAAGGTTCAGCAAGACATCCTTTATAACTTTCAGCAAAGAGACAAAGCATGTAGGTACAAGGTTTGTCTGATCTTCAATAGCTCAGCCTGCTACCTTTATACAGTTCTTTGCATGTACACAGCAGGTGCTTATCAGGTAGTTGCTGACCTACAAAACATTTCTCAAAATTCAGTTTGACAACTGGGCTTAACCTGTCAAACACAGTTTCTGAGTAATTGTCCTTTAACTGTCTCTTCTTGACACAACATTTATCTGTTGCTAGTGTGAGGCCCCTATCTCAACATTACATAGCAAGAACAACAGACTTTCAGGCATCAGCAGCTTTTACAGAGACCACCAATATTTACACATTTTACATAGAATAAATGTATTAACTCTTAACCCTTTAGGTGCAGGATTGTACACTATACAATTTGTACATTTCTCTAACATTTCCCCCCTTTTAATACTTTATTCTTATTGTTTAATGAGTCTAAAACAAGTCCATTTCATCTCTTGACCATTTCCACCCAGGGCCTTGCAGTCAGAGGGTCAGTCGGCTTAGGCTCAAAAAAACAATTCTTCCACTTCCAATTTTAGTAGTTCTTCATATTCAGTACTTTGTTGGTACAAGGTTGTTGTGACTGAGGCATCGATAGTGCTTTTTACCAGTCCACGCATGCAGGGGATGCAACAGCATCCACAAAACATCAATATCACTGCTCCAACGCAAATGGCGATCAATAGGTTCATCAGGACACTGCCCCATCCCCCAAACCATTTCTGGAAAAGTCTGTCAATGGGTTTTGACCTGGCTTGGTCAAGGCAGATACTTGCTGGATCACTTCGAGATGGCTATCTATTTTGTGCTCATTGTCTGGGATAAACGAACAGCATTCCTCTTGGATTAACGTGCAAGTACCTCCTTTTGCCACCAGGGTGAAATCGAGAGCCATACGATTTTGAAGCACTACTGCTCTTATAGCGGTCAATTGATCTGTCACCAATTCCAAGGCAGAAAAGGTTGCATTGCTCAATGTTTCAAGCAGCTTGGACAGCTTTCTCAGTTCCCAAATTGATTTTACTGCTCCTTACTGAGGTATTATGCCGGCCCACACCGAGAGCCATGTGGGACACTCCTTTATCACTGACGTGAGCCAGGTCATGGTGATATATCCATGATGCATCAGTTCGGCCTACTGGATTGGCAGGTTTTTTAACTTCTCAAACATTTCGGATTTTCCCTTGAGGTAAAGTTAACATGTGTCATATAGCTGGAACTAGGTAGACAAAAAGCAGCTTCCAGACCACTTTCTTGGTAGCCATTTATATGCCTTTCTTCCGCAAACAAAATAACAATCTTTCCACTTTAACGGTGATGTTGAAGTGATCCCCAAAGTCCTGCTGTCCTCAGAACATTTTCCAATAGACAATTTCCATTTCCTGGACAAAGTTACCCATAGAGTTTTTAACAAGTTTTCTTATAGATGAGAAATTTGCCACACAACCCAATTTGTCTGCGGTGCAGTTATAAACCACTGTTTTGTTACAATGGCTCCACCCTACCCTAGTTTTACCAAGTTTCTGAAAACATACAGTTCCGTTTTGATGGAGGGACAGCTGTAAGGCAACCGCATTTGCCGACGTAATATTAGCCGTGTTGCTCAACAGGCTTGTCCATGTCTTGGTAACATTTAGTGGAGACGCCACTAAAGGTAATCCTCCATGTGCAGTTGGTATAGCTGCACAGATCCAACAATTAGAAACATTAAGGGTATCTGCATATGCGTACTTGATAGCCTGATACGTGTTGAAAGCAGGATGCCATGCTGCACGCTTGCTAGGTTCAGTAAATGTGGTGGAAAAGAGAAATGGCCATAGCAGAAAAACAATGACCACAATAACAGTCAATGAGACTACCACACAATATTTTTGTAGAAAGGGTTGTCGTTCCAGTATTCTGTTTTCTTCGGTTTTCCCAAAAGGATGGAATTCAACTTTCTTTGGTGCAATCATGTCGCTTAATCTGGGTATTTTTATCTTATTCTCTACCCTATAGTACCTTAGCACCGATGATTGCTTCACTGGGTTTGAGATGGACCAGTTCCTATTGATCTGACCCCCCTTTGTAGCCAGACTTTTGTGCTTAGGGTCCCGATGGAGAGGTAAGATCTATACCCAATTCAAATTTCTTCACTAACTTGCAGTGTGTCAGATGGATCCACGAAGCTCGCTCTGCAATCTTGACTGCAGTCGGTGTCGAAAGAAGCACCTGGTAGGGACCTTCCCACTTTGGTGATGCCCAGTTCTTCCTCTTCACGATTTTGATCCACACCCAGTCTCCTGGCGTCACTGTTACTTCCGGCGTCTTAGTCTGCTCTAAACCGGAAAAAGAATTAGACTGCAACAGATGTTTAGAATTTAACAGTTTCTTCATATATTCAGCTAATGTAAGATCAGCTTCCTGGTCTGAAGGCATGAGAGGTTTCCATTGGGATGTACAATATGCCCTCCCATACAGTTTCTCATATGGGGTCAGCCCTTTTGCTGAGGAACTGTTCTCATGTTCAACAGTGCCAGGGGTAAACAGTACAGCCAGGTTTTCCCAGTTTCAGCCATTAGTTTCCTCAGTTTACTTTTAAGTATACTATTATGTCTTTCGACCAACCCTGCACACTGAGGATGATAAGCACAGCAATTTTTTAGAAAAATACCAAAAAACTTACTTAGCTGTTGTATAGTTTGGTTTACAACGTGTGTTCCATTGTTACTATATATTATCTCCGGAATGCCAAACCTAGGAACAATTTCTTTTACACGAACCTTTGCTACTGTAGCTGCATCTGGGTTCCTGGTTGGAAAAGCTTCCACCCACCTCGAGAACATATCTATAATGACAAGGCAGTACTTCTTATTTTCACATTTATTTAACTCTATAAAATCCATGCAAATGGTGTGAAACGGGTATGGAGGTGTGGGGAAACTCCCTTGACTGGGCCGTACTGCTCCTTGTGCATGATATTGATTGCAAATCTGACATGCTAAACAAAATGTTTTAGAGTAGTTTGAAAATACATATGCAGTGAACACCTGGTTCACTATCTGTACCATTCCCCCTGTTGAGACATGGCACTGCCCATGGCTCAATAATGCTGCATAACAAAAAAGATTAGAAGGTAATATTGGTTTCCCTTCTTTTGATATGTACAAACCATCTCTAAAGATGGCCCCCTGCTTTAACCAACACCTTTTTTCTACTTGTGTGGTCAATGATTGCATTGTTTGTAGCATGCCTAAATTTAGACTTTCAGAGGGTTCTAAATCTTCTACAAGGTGTAAACAAGCTTCTGCGGCTGCTTGCTTTGCAGCAGTGTCAGCTCTTGCATTATCTTTTGAGATAGCATCCTGCTGTTTTGTGTGAGCTGCACATTTGCAGATAGCTAAACATTGAGGTAATTGAATGGAGTTTAAAAGATCTAATATAAGCTGTGCATGATTTATGGGTTTACCAGTTGATGTAATCATACCTCGGTTTTTCCATTGCTGTGCAAACACATGCACTGTGGAAAAAGCATATTGACTGTCAGTAAAAACATTTGCACGCTTACCTTTAGCTAAAGTACATGCACAAGTGAGTGCAATCAATTCTGCCGCCTGTGCGAACAAATGTCGTGGTAAGGGTTTTGCCTCAATAACCTCTGTGTTGGATACTACAGCATAGCCCACTAGGTATTGTCCTGCTGGGTTCTTTTTGCATGAACCATCTGCATAATATATCAGATCAGCATCTGTTAAAGGGTTGGGAGGGTGGCCTAATGGTTAAGGTGTTTGCCTTACAAACATAAGGTGCAGGGTTTGAGTCTCACAGGGGATAACTGGCTAGGCTTAAAATGGCTCGCAAGTGCAGTTAGCCTAGTACTAATCTATGAACCTATGTCTGTGAGGTCTTCCCTAGGTAATGTTGTCTGCTCGATCTCCTGCAGGCAGTGATGTGGAGTACCATCTACAGGGGTAGGGAGCAGAGTTGATGGATTCAGGGTTGTGCATTGCTCAATTGTTGTATGAGGCTGGCTCAGCAAAACAGTCATACAGGAGAGATGTCTAGCCGGGGAAAGGTATGCTACCTTTTCTTGTAACAAAATAATTGCTACTGCATGAGGGACCCTTAGGGTAAGTGGGTGAAACAAAACCACTGAGGCCGAAGCCTGCACTGCCATAGCAGCTGCAACAACCGCTTGAACACAATGGGGTAAGGACCGTGCCATTGGATCTAACTGTGATGAATAATAAGCAATGGGACGTTGCTTATCCCCATGTTGTTGTGTCAGGGCTGATGTCATATAGCCGTGCTTACAGTCTACAGTTTGCAAAAAGCGCTTGTGATAATTTGGTAACCCCAAGACAAAAGAAGATGCTATTAACTGTTTTAAATTATAAAAGGCTAAATCCGCCTCTGGTGTCCAAATCACCAGGTCCTGTGCTGCCATAGGCTTTTTGTATATGAGGTCAGACAAGGGTGCCACTTCCAAAGCATAGTTTGGAATCCAACTTCGACAGAAGTTAGTTGTACCCAAAAAGGACATCATTTCCCTTTTGGTAATGGGTTTTGGAGCCTGCAAAATAGCTATTTTTCTGTCCTCATCCAAGGTTCTACCACCATCAAATATTATATAGTGCAAATACCAGACCTTTTCTTTCCAAAGTTGCAATTTTTCCTTATTTACCTTGTGTCCCTCAGCAGCTAAAAATCATAGCAATGCTAGCATGTCTTCTCAGCAAGCTTGTAAAGTGGGAGCTGCTAATAAAATATCATCTACATAAAGCAGGATTTGACTATTTTTCGGTGGGCTAAATCTTGCTAAGTTACTTGACATCTCTTGTGAGAATATCGTGGGGCTCTCACAATAACCCTGCGGTAGTCAAGTGTATGTGGATCTTTTACCCTGAAACGTAAATGCAAACCAGAATCTACTGTCTGGATGTATTGGAATTTAGAAAAATGCATTACTAATATCCACTACAGAAAAATATTTCTGCTGGGTTTTAACACATTTAAGAGTGTATGCGGATCAGATACCATAGGTGCCCTAGGTATCACTGCCTCATTTACAGCCTGCAGGTCTTGAACCATGCGCCACTCCCCATTTGCCTTTTTAACCGGAAACAAAGGTGTGTTACATGATGAATCAGGAGATTCAATTAATACACCACCTTTGAGGAGTGCAGCTATAATGGGCTTTATCCCTACCTCTGCATCTTTTCTCAGTGGATATTGACACTTTTGAGGTCTAAATGTTGATTATGGTGTAATCACCACTGGTCCTGCCGTGCGAATAAGGCCTACATTTGATTTCCCTGTGGACCACAGTTTGTCTGGAATACCTTTCAGAGCATTCTCTTCCTCCTTTAACAGGAGTGTTTGTCAAGTATTTTTGTGAAAATGTAGGTGTACTGTAGTTTGAGTTACCCAGTTCAATTTTTGTATCTGCACTCCCTGCTCTGAAAGTTCCTCCCTGGTCTGTTTATCCCATCTGGTAATCTTCCTGCCCAGCTCTACCCATTTTGTGTTTCTGTCTTTAGTGAGGCTTACATGTGGTAGGAGGTCAGATATGTAAAGTGCTGTTATTTCTTTAGGCAGAGAGCAGCTGGCTATGCTATTTTCCATTGTGTCCCAGTATAGGTTACGTAACACTAGCCTTGCTGTGGGATATTTAAACAGTTTATCTCTGTAGTCCTCATCTGACCCTTGTGTGTCCTGAAAATACAGGGTGCAGTGCAGTAACGGCTGCTTCTTAATATCTAACGATGGAAATTTACTAATGGCCAAATCCATTAATTCTTTGGTTACAGTCCCTGGGCCAGTAGTAATCAGGTCCTGACTGTACCAGTAAAACATCTCACCTCTTGGCTGCACTACACAGGTATCATGCACTTCACAGATATCAGTCTGTCATTGTGCTTGCATCCCTTGTATAGTCGAAACCACCGCTATGCCAAATAACTGCATCAAGTCTCTGCCTAGGAGATTTATTGGGCATTTTGCAGACACTACAATTTTGTTACAGGATCAGTGATTATAATTTTGTGTGAGAGAGGCTCCTGGTATAGCTGCCCATTTGCAGCCTTAACAAATATGTAATCTAAAGACCATGTACACTCCGGTAATTTGGAGGGATGTATCAGGGTCCGTGAATCCCCAGGATCACAGAAAAAGCTAACCTCTCTCCTTTCCACCAAAAGGGTGACTTCTGGCTTAATGTCTGCTAAAAAGAGTTCCAGGCACAGAAGTGCCATGTCTAATACCTCATCACTGTCATTTTTATTGTCATCCCTCCACCATCCTGTGCTTCCTCTATTTTTACTTCTACATTACTATTTATCCTGTTTTGTATTGTAACCCTTCCCTGCTCTTCCTATCATATAGTCAGTTATCACCTTTTTGTTCATCCGTCCTTGTCCTATTATTTCTTTTGCAATCCCTTGCCATGTGACCTTTTTTCCCACCTTTAAAACATTCTCCTCTCTTTTTACATCCCTCAAAATCTTCTAACCGTTGGTCAGACCGCCTACCTTCCTTATTTTTTCCCTTTTTTCCTGGATGTACCACGTATACCTCAGCCCCGTCTTTTAATGAAAATACCTGCATTTTCTTTTTCTTTTTGCTATTAAAGTGCCACTCAGCATTCCTTGCATACTCAAGCAGTGGTTGTAATCTGCTTGTCTGATGATCTACCACGTGTTTTGTAATAAAACTACTAATGGGAGCCCTGCTCCCCTTCAGAAAGGCATTTTTTAACTGTTGTTCATAGGGGGAGTCTGCTGTCTGGTTGTCAGGGATTTGCATCCCACAATGATTATTAAATTACTCTATGAGCCTAGCAAAATAGCAGTCAACTGACTCGCCTTCTTGCTGGACATACTGATTAATACAGGCCCAGTCTGCCCGTGGTCGCCACTTTTGAGAAATTCGGTCTGTGAGCCCTGTCACCTGGGCATCTAATCCTATGCTGTTATGTGGAAGGGGTCTCCGCTGAGCGTCACAAGGGTTCCAATCACCACAGACCATGTGCCAGTCTGGACCGATAATTTGTCTTACCACTTTCTCTATCTCCTCTCCATTTAGGTTATAGCTCAGCCTCATACCTTGCAGGTCCTCTGAACATTTTTGAAAATTGACCCTAGGGTGGGGAATACCCTCAGTGGCCTTCCGAATATCTTCGGGACTCCATGGTCTATATACTAATAAAGTAGGGTCTTGGTTATCCTGACCTGCTCTGGGATTAGGTACCTCAATAAGAGGACAGAGTTCTTCTTCTCCACTAGTTGTGGCCTGGGTTTCACTAAACAATCTCCAGACTTCGAGATTTTTATCATCATCATCTGTGTTTTTTGTTTTGGACCTAGTCCCTATTGGACCCCTAACTTTTACTAGCTTTATTTTTACAGAGTCCTCATCTCCTGTAACTACAGGATAAAGTGGAGGCACTCTGTGTTGATTACTTGCCCCGTATGCTAGTGGGGGAGGGGGTGCTGAAGCTAGTACTAGGTGGTTATCCTCTTTATCTAGAAACATTGTTTTAGAGTTTTTTTCTTTCTGGTCTCTTCGATTTGCTTCCTCCAGCCATCTGTGTGCCTGGGGAATTCCTAATTGTCGCTGTTTTTTAACTTGCCCCTTGGAGTCTGCTTTTAATTGCTTTATTAATTTGAGAAGTGAAGATTTATCTAATTTTCTGTCAAAATCATACTTAGTTACCCATTTTGCAAAATATCAAACATTATCTGCGTGCTGTACCTGCATATATTTACCATCTTCTGTTAATGGTGGGTCTTTTGATGTTTTTGCACCACAGTTATAATTACCCATTTGCTCACTACATAGTTACCTTTAATAATGTTATGTATTACCTTCAATTTTTACGTGTACCACGGATTTTGTTATAGTCTCTTCAGAATGACTGTCTAACCTCCTACTATCCTGTTCACCCAGCCTATAACAGAACTGCAGTTTTTCTCTGTCCCTGACTGAATAAAATACAACCTAACAGAAATAAATGCAGTTTCCTGTCCCTGACTGAATAAAAATACAGTCTAACAAAAATAAATGCAGTTTTCCTGTCTCTGACTGAATAAAATACAGTCTAACATAAATAAATGCAGTTTTCCTGTCCCTGACTGAATAAAATACAGTCTAACAGAAATAAATGCAGTTTTCCTGTCCCTGACTGAATAAAATACAGTCTAACAGAAATAAATGCACTTGCCTGTCCCTGACTGAATAAAACAGAATAGCAAAACCCACCTTACCTGAGCCTATGTGATTGACCACTGATTCACGGATACCCGTCTTTCAATCATAGATCAGAAGGTGACTGGCCTCTTTTGAGGACAATTCAGTCAGAGGTCTTTATATTGCAGAAGAACTGATTTGGTTTCTTCCCCGTATGGTTTCAGCCACCTGGCCGTCTGATCCAAGGTGAAGAGAGGGCTCCGGCTCGAAGGACCAATCTGTTAAAGAAAATTCAAAGATCAATTCACGTAAGGTTCAGCAAGGCATCCTTTATTACTTGCAGCAAGGAGACAAAGCATGTAGGTACAAGGTTTGTCTGATTTTCAATAGCTCAGCCTGCTGTTTTTATACAGTTCTTTGCACGTACACAGCAGGTGCGTATCAGGTAGTTGCTGACCTACAAAACATTTCTCAAAATTCAGTTTGACAACTGGGCTTAACCTGTCAAACACAGTTTCTGAGTAATTGTCCTTTAACTTTCTCTTCTTGACACAACATTTATCTGTTGCTAGTGTGAGGCCCCTATCTCAACATTCCATAGCAAGAACAACAGACTTTCAGGCGTCAGCAGCTTTTACAGAGACCACCAATATTTACACATTTTACACAGAATAAATTTATTAACTCTTAACCCTTTAGGTGCAGGATTGTACACTATGAAATTTGTACATTTCTCTAACATCATGTAAGTGCTTTAAGAGTGCATTTGCATAGGATTCAGCAGTTGTAACTGTATTGTCCATCTGCATGGGTGTCATGAAGTTCACCACTTCTGTCTTAAGAAGCATGAAATTGGCTTTGGAGAAATATTTTACCATGCTTTCCTTAATGGTGGGTGGGGGCGGGTTGCAGATATCTAGGGTGATTAGCTTATGGCTGGATCTGACCAACGAACAGTTGACTTCAGGTGTGGAACACTGGTCACTCATGTTGGTAATGACTAGGTCTTGGATATTGTTGCCCCTGGTGGAGGTGTGGATAAGTTGATCCAGGGCATTGGAATTTATGAATTCCAGAAATCATTGAGTGAAGGAGTTGGTACATGAGTAGTTTTCCCAGTTAATGGTGGGGTAGTTAAAATCGCCCATTATTAGCTTATTTGGTTGAACCCTAATATTTTCCAGTATATCAAGAAAAAAAGAGTGGGAATCCTGGGGCATGGTGGGGGATCTGTAGCAAGCTACAATTTGGATTGCAGTTTTGCCCAGAGTTAGTTGCACTTGGATAATCTCAAATGCATTATGCTGAGCAACTAGCCTAGAGGTGTGGATATCCTTAATGAATATGGACACACCTCTGCCTTTAGTGTTTCAGTCCAGGTTAGGTGGTCGGAAGGTGTGGTATGAATTATAGCCTGGTAATGCAGGGGTGCTCTCTAGAGCCTTAAACCAGTTCTCTGTCACTGCACAGATGTCAGTGATCTCCATTTTAAGGAGTGCCTTGACTGAGTGCATTTTGAGGTTTAGACTTCTAGATTTGAGCAGTATTACCCTCAAATTTTGCTTGTTTGTACCTGTTATGGTGGTGAGTTTGTCATTTGAACCTTGCCTAAAAAAGGCACTATAGGGCTGGCAAGAGCCTTAGCCAGTATCCAGAATCCCAAGGGTGACAGGTGCAGGCAATCTCTGGCAAAGCATTGTTGTCTGTCGATCATGTCATCCCAGGCAGACAGATACTGGATCCCCTTAGAATGACACCAGTAGTTTAGCCAATTGTTGAAGTCAATCATTTTGTCTTTGTACTGTGGTATCATTCTGGGCGATGGCAGGATGCTACTCAGAGCTAGGGTCATACCTGACTGGGTTACAAGATCGGAGAGCTTCTCCATGTCTCTTTTCATGTAGTCCAGGGAGGTACGTCTCAGGTCATTCACACCAACATGGACAATGACAGAGGCATATTTGTACTTGTTGTGGAGTGACCTGAGTGTGTGAATTATGTGTAATAGCAATATCTAAAACTAAGTTAATGCACGAGTTATATTTTTTCACTCATGGTGAGTATTACAGCTAGTTCAGTTACTCAGGGTTTAGGATGAATCTCTGAGACAAAAAAACCCAACTTCCACCCAAAAATGAAATATGAATTTTACATTCCCTGATGTACTTTATTTCAATATATCTGAAGGAATATGCTATTCTATTAGATATAGATAAAGTATGTCCCTGAATAATGAGTCTCCCAGCTTACAAAGGAAACATTTGCCTATGTACTTATTAGATATTCACTTAATACTGTTTTATCATTTTACTTACTTTGGTATAGATTTAATCATTTCTGTTGTAACATTACTGTAGTTAATGATCTGCAATTGTTATGCATATAATCTTGTAAAGTTCAAGTTATGCATATTGGTTGTGTATTAAGAAGGCCGATGTAAAGTTGTTGTACACTCTTGCAACATCATCAAGATATTAACTAATCTTTTGCCACAACTGCGGCAGAACAACGTCTGCAAGATTTCTATGCTAAACTGATTATAGTATGGGTCATATATAATTTTCTACTCAACATGATAGCTTAACTAACTATTCAAACTGGTATGGGTTTTACAATAATCTTTATTATTTATTCATCATTCACTTATTTTGTTGAAGAAGTCAATATAGTACACATACTGAAATATCAATATTTTTTTATTTTTGCTATAACTCAGGAAGACTATATTTTTGGGTTTTCCGATAACACTGAGGCAGAAGATGCAATTTAAACTCACATCTCTATCATTATGTAGCAGATTTTGTGCTGCACTAGTATATTTGTGGTTATTTCATCAGTAAGCCACTTTTCCTTGGTGAGAATCAAACCCTGTACCTCTTGATTGTGAGGGAAGCACCTTAACTAAATGCCAACCCTAATCCCCTAAAAAATTGTATTTTTATTTTTTTATAAGATATCTGTTAAACTAGTAAGATGCCCAGCTAGAAAATGCGAAGTGTTATTATTCTCTTAGGTCAGGGATAAGAGAATTATTTATATTTCAGCACTAACGTGTTTCTATATTTTATCTATCTAGATTCCTCAGTCTGTTTGCAGTTGTAGTTGTGCACCTGGATACAGGAAAGTTGTTCATCGAGGAAAGCCAGTCTGTTGCTATGACTGCATTCCCTGTCCCAAAGGAGAGACTGCCAATGAAACTGGTACATATACAACATGCACCTTCACATCTTTAGGAAGCCAGAGTTTACTTTGATTTTATGTAGTTTAAAAGCAGAAGTCTGAGAATATATGAGTGAATGTCATATTACTTTTAAGACAATATATGCTAGTTTAAGATGTTTTAATTTTAAAAGAAATAAAAAAATCCTTTTTTTGTTTATTAAGCATAGACACTGATAGTATGAAGCCATTTGGCATATGTTGACTGCTGCTGGGGGTATTGCATACCATATTTGTTTAACTTCATCTGTGCTTTGTATTTATTAAGGCTTCACTTTAACTTTTGCAAGGTTATCTGAGGTGCCATTTACCAGGCGATGTCCCATCACATCTGCTAAGATGAAATTGAATATTCTGACAACTTAACTGCTTGCGTATCACAGCTTAAATCCTTGCAAACCCATATTCACACCTCACTACAATCATTATCATCAATACCTTTTTCCCATTTTTCTGCATGGGGTCAGGATGTCGTATCACCTGCCTCATATCTCTTTATTCAGTACCACTCTCCTACCTTCCCCATCAGTCATAACTGGCCTTCTCTCACACAATTCATCCATTTCTTTGCTGGATGCCCTCAGATCTTCTTCCTTCTTCCTGTCTCTCCTAAATCTTCTTATTTAGATTTTCTGTTCTTCTGCACGTCTCCAAATCACCGGAATCTGTTCTCTTTTACCTTCTTTACAATTGGAGCTACTTGGGCTTCTCTGCTGGTGTGCTCATTTCTGCATGTATCCCACAGTATGCATCCTATCATCTATCTCAAGCACTTCATCTCCATCACTTCTAACTTCCTTGTCTGCTGTCTTTCCTGTCCAGCTTTCTGTACCATATATTAGTACTGGTTGCACCACTGTTTTGTACACCTTACTTTTCAGCTTCTTTGTCATTCTTCTGTTACACATTTAAAATTCTGTGCCAGCTGGTTGCAAACCCTCTGATTCTAACTCTGACCTCATTCAAACATCCCTTCCCCTCACCCACCCCAGCCAGATACTTGAAGCTTCTAACCTAATCTACTATTTTCCCTTCTATTTCATTTGTTAGCTTCTCCTGATTTCTCCCATTTGCTGCCATTAAAACTATAACAGTTTTGCGTACCATTCTCATATCCTTTGCTGAAGTTCTTGCTCACAGTCTGCCTGTAATGCCACATTGTCTGCATACAGTAACTCTATTGATCTGTCCCCTCAAGCCATTTAGTAATGTATTCCACCACCAGTATTTACAGCAGTGGGCTCAGAGCTGAACCCTGTTGCACTCCCACTCCAATTGACAACCCATCCTTGAGACCAAACATTGCGCATACTTGAGTCACTGGGTCCTTGTACATAGCCTGCACTAATTCTACCAATGTTTCTGGGACTTCAAACCACCGCAGTACTGCCAAGATCAGCTTTTTCTTGAGACCTTGTCATATGCTTTCTCCAAGTATATGAATTCATCTATTTGAACGTATTCCTCATCTTTACCTTCCTCTCAACTATCCTGTCTCACTGCAAACATTGTGTCAGTTGAGCTGAATCCTGATTTGAATTCAAACTGCTCATCCCCAATTTTACTTTCTATGACTCTGCATATTTATTTATCAATCACCCTATCCAGACCCTTTCTGCAACGTGACAGGAGTTTAATATCTCTGTATTGCCACAGTTGTGAATGTTACCTTTATTCTGTACAATGGTGCTACTACATACATACATGCATGCATATATACATACATACATATAATTATATCAAGCACGGGCATTCGTGCCCTTCTAGCTTGCCAATATACCAAAACACTTGTTCCAATAATGTGTCCAGGCTGTTCTTAAAATTATCTAAACTAGTACTTGCTTTAATGTAATTTGGTAGTCTGTGCCATGCATCAGCTATTCTGTCAGAGAACCAGTTAGTGCACTTCTCATTCCTATAGAATCTTCTACATAGGTTGTCTGATGATTCTCTAGTACTTTAATGTAATTTGGTAGTCTGTTCCATGCATCAGTTACTCTGTCACAGAACCAGTTAGTGCACTTCTCATTCCTACAGAACCTTCTACATAGGTTGTCTGATGATTCTCTAGTACTTTAATGTAATTTGGTAGTCTGTTCCATGCATCAGTTACTCTGTCACAGAACCAGTTAGTGCACTTCTCATTCCTATAGAACCTTCTACATAGGTTGTCTGATGATTCTCTAGTATTTTAATGTAATTTGGTGTCTGTTCCATGCATCAGTTACTCTGTCACAGAACCAGTTAGTGCACTTCTCATTCCTATAGAACCTTTTACATGGGTTGTCTGATGATTCTCTAGTACTTTAATGTAATTTGGTAGTCTGTTCCATGCATCAGTTACTCTGTCAGAGAACCAGTTAGTGCACTTCTCATTCCTATAGAACCTTCTACACAGGTTATCTGATGATTCTCTAGTACTTTAATGTAATTTGGTAGTCTGTTCCATGCATCAGTTACTCTGTCAGAGAACCAGTTAGTGCACTTCTCATTCCTATAGAACCTTCTACATAGGTTATCTGATGATTCTCTAGTACTTTACTGTAATTTGGTGTCTGTTCCATGCATCAGTTACTCTGTCAGAGAACCAGTTAGTGCACTTCTCATTCCTATAGAACCTTCTACATAGGTTGTCTGATGATTCTCTAGAACTTTAATGTAATTTGGTAGTCTGTTCCATGCATCAGTTACTCTGTCACAGAACCAGTTAGTGCACTTCTCATTCCTACAGAACCTTCTACATAGGTTGTCTGATGATTCTCTAGTAATTTAATGTAATTTGGTGTCTGTTCCATGCATCAGTTACTCTGTCACAGAACCAGTTAGTGCACTTCTCATTCCTATAGAACCTTCTACATGGGTTATCTGATGATTCTCTAGTACTTTAATGTAATTTGGTAGTCTGTTCCATGCATCAGTTACTCTGTCACAAAACCAGTTAGTGCACTTCTCATTCCTATAGAACCTTCTACATAGGTTGTCTGATGATTCTCTAGTACTTTAATGTAAATTGGTAGTCTGTTCCATGCATCAGTTACTCTGTCAGAGAACCAGTTAGTGCACTTCTCATTCCTATAGAACCTTCTACATAGGTTGTCTGATGATTCTCTAGTACTTTAATGTAATTTGGTGTCTGTTCCATGCATCAGTTACTCTGTCAGAGAACCAGTTAGTGCACTTCTCATTCCTATAGAACCTTCTACATAGGTTGTCTGATGATTCTCTAGTACTTTAATGTAATTTGGTGTCTGTTCCATGCATCAGTTACTCTGTCACAGAACCAGTTAGTGCACTTCTCATTCCTATAGAACCTTCTACATAGGTTATCTGATGATTCTCTAGTACTTTAATGTAATTTGGTGTCTGTTCCATGCATCAGTTACTCTGTCACAGAACCAGTTAGTGCACTTCTCATTCCTATAGAACCTTCTACATAGGTTATCTGATGATTCTCTAGTACTTTAATGTAATTTGGTGTCTGTTCCATGCATCAGTTACTCTGTCACAGAACCAGTTAGTGCACTTCTCATTCCTATAGAACCTTCTACATAGGTTATCTGATGATTCTCTAGTACTTTAATGTAATTTGGTGTCTGATCCATGCATCAGTTACTCTGTCAGAGAACCAGTTAGTGCACTTCTCATTCCTATAGAACCTTCTACATAGGCTGTCTGATGATTCTCTAGTACTTTAATGTAATTTGGTAGTCTGTTCCATGCATCAGTTACTCTGTCACAGAACCAGTTAGTGCACTTCTCATTCCTATAGAACCTTCTACATGGGTTATCTGATGATTCTTTAGTACTTTTTGATAACCCCAAACATTCCCAGAGGTGGATGTCTCCTATATACCTGAATAAGATCTCCTCTTAGATATCTATAAGAGACACTGTACAAGTTCAGATATTTTAGTTTTTCATAATAATTTAAATTTCTACAGCTATGAATGCTCCTGGTGTATTTTCTCTGTACTCTTTCCAGTTTACTCATTCTTAGTTTGTTATGTTTCCATATTGTTATTCCATACTCAAGTGTGGGTCTAATGTAACTAACAAAGACTTAATCATTTCTGATCTCTTAGACTTTATAAATCTTTTTATACAACCTATAGTTCTACAACTATCATTAACCAATTGGTTGATATGATCAGAAAAACTCAGAGCTGACTCTACCCATATACCCAGGTCCTTAAATGAGTCTACAATTTCAATCACTGTGTGCTGTATTAAATATTCATCTTTCAGTTTATGTCTCCCAAATCTCATATGCTTAGTTTTCAATGTATTTGTCAGCATATTATTTTTCTCTGCTCAAATGATCAATTTAGTCAAGTTATTTTGCAGACATGCCTTATCTGTAACACGTGTAATCAGTTTAGCCAGTTTCAGGTCATCTGCATATAGACTGTAGAACACCTCAGATAAAAAGTTAGGTCTGAAAGATACAATCTAAACAAGTAAGGGCCTAGGACAGAGCCCTGTGGGACACCCTGACTGTAACCAAGGATTTCACCTGTCCAGTTGCTATATAATATTTGCCAAGCCCTATTTGTAAGCCATGCAGCTATCCATCTATCCATCTTATCAAGAGTAAATCAATATCTAGTTGTTCCAGTTTATTGAACAGTGTTGTATGTATAACCCTTTCAAATGCTGAAGTCAAATCTATATAACTGACACATTAGCACAATTTTTCATTCATGGCTGCCATTATATTGTTACAGAACATCATGTTTCCGGTGGTAATTTTCAATATATGCATGCTGATATATGGTTTCAAGTCCCAACCTTTCCAGTTCTGAAAATAACTTATCCAGTATTACCGTCTCCATTAGTTTTCCACAACATAAAGGTAGACTTAGGGGTCTGTATGACTCTGGGTTCACCCTGCTCCTTTTTCCTTAAGGACAGGTTTAATAAACACATGTAGACTTAGGGTTCTGTATGACTCGGGGTTTGCCCTGATGTCTTTCCCTTAAGGGCAGGATTAATAAACACACGTAGACTTAGAGGTCTGTATGACTCTGGGTTTGCCCTGCTCTCTTTTCCTTAAGGACAGGTTTAATAAACACACGAAGACTTAGGGTTCTGTATGACTCTGGGTTTGCCCTGCTCCTTTTTCCCTTAAGGACAGGTTTAATAAACACATGTAGACTTAGGGTTCTGTATGACTCTGGGTTTGCCCTGCTCCTTTTTCCCTTAAGGACAGGTTTAATAAACACACGTAGACTTAGAGGTCTGTATGACTCTGGGTTTGCCCTGCTCCCTTTTCCCCTAAGGACAGGATTAATAAACACACGTAGACTTAGAGGTCTGTATGACTCTGGGTTTGCCCTGCTCTCTTTTCTTTAAGGACAGGTTTAATAAACACACGTAGACTTAGGGCTCTGTATGACTCTGGGTTTGCCCTGCTCCCTTTTCTTTAAGGGCAGGTTTAATAAACACACGTAGACTTAGGGCTCTGTATGACTCTGGGTTTGCCCTGCTTCTTTTTCCCTTAAGGACAGGTTTAATAAACACACGTAGACTTAGGGGTCTGTATGACTCTGGGTTTGCCCTGCTCTCTTTTCTTTAAGGACAGGTTTAATAAACACACATAGAATTAGGGTTCTGTATGACTCTGGGTTTGCCCTGCTCCCTTTCCCTTAAGGACAGGTTTAATAAACACACGTAGACTTAGGGTTCTGTATGACTCTGGGTTTGCCCTGCTCCCTTTTGGACAGGTTTAATAAACACATGTAGACTTAGGGTTCTGTATGACTCTGGGTTTGCCCTGATGTCTTTCCCTTAAGGGCAGGATTAATAAACACATGTGGACTTAGGGCTCTGTATGACTCTGGGTTTGCCCTGCTCCCTTTTCCCTTAAGGACAGGGGTAATAAACACACATAGACTTAGGGTTCTGTATGACTCTGGGTTTGCCCTGCTCCTTTTCCCTTAAGGACAGGTTTAATAAACGCACGTAGACTTAGGGTTCTGTATGACTCTGGGTTTGCCCTGCTCCCTTTCCCTTATGGACAGGTTTAATAAACACACATAGACTTAGGGTTCTGTATGACTCTGGGTTTTCCCTGCTTCCATTTCCCTTAAGGACAGGTTTAATAAACACATGTAGACTTAGGGGTCTGTATGACTCTGGGTTTACCCTGCTCCTTTTTCCCTTAAGGACAGGTTTAATAAACACACGTAGACTTAGGGGTCTGTATGACTCTGGAGTTGCCCTGCTCCCTTTTTCCTTAAGGACAGGTTTAATAAACACATGTAGACTTAGGGTTCTGTATGACTCTCGGTTTGTCCTGCTCCCTTTTTCCTTAAGGACAGGTTTAATAAACACACGTAGACTTAGGGGTCTGTATGACTCTGGATTTGCCCTGCTCCCTTTTTCCTTAAGGACAGGTTTAATAAACACACATGGACTTAGGGTTCTGTATGACTCTGGGTTTGCCCTGCTACCTTTTCCCTTAAGGACAGGTTTAATAAACAGATGTAGTATTAGGGTTCTATATGACTCGGGGTTTGCCCTGATGTCTTTCCCTTAAGGACATGTTTAATAAACACACATAGACTTAGGGCTCTGTATGACTCTGGGTTTGCCCTGCTCCCTTTTCCCCTAAGGACAGGTTTAATAAACACATGTAGACTTAGAGCTCTGTATGACTCTGGGTTTTCCCTGCTCCTTTTTCTTTAAGGACAGGTTTATTAAACAGATGTAGTATTAGGGTTCTATATGACTCGGGGTTTGCCCTGATGTCTTTCCCTTAAGGACAGGTTTAATAAACACACATAGACTTAGGGCTCTGTATGACTCTGGGTTCACCCTGCTCCCTTTTTCCCTTAAGGACAGGTTTAATAAACACACGTATACTTAGGGGTCTGTATGACTCTGGGTTTGCCCTGCTCCCTTTTTCCTTAAAGACAGGTTTAATAAACACACGTAGACTTAGGGTTCTGTATGACTCTGGGTTTGCCCTGCTCCCTTTTCCCTTAAGGACAGGTTTAATAAACACACGTAGACTTAGGGTTCTATATGACTCGGGGTTCACCCTGCTCCCTTTTTCCTTAAGGACAGGTTTAATAAACACACGTAGACTTAGGGTTCTGTATGACTCTGGGTTTGCCCTGCTCCCTTTTCCTTAAGGACAGGTTTAATAAACACACGTAGACTTAGGGTTCTGTATGACTCTGGGTTTGCCCTGCTCCCTTTTCTTTAAGGACAGGTTTAATAAACACACGTAGACTTAGGGTTCTGTATGACTCTGGGTTTGCCCTGCTCCCTTTTCCCTTAAGGACAGGGGTAATAAGTGCATGTGTCTCCAATATTGAAGAATCTCCTCATTATCTTTACAACCTAGTAAATAATATTTTCACACTGAGCTAATCGAAGGAAGGACACTGAGCAAACTCAGATCTATAATATATAACATTAAGTATCCTGTTATTTTGCTTATTGTTTCAAGTTAATTATAGATTTTTCTGTACTGTATATTTTTCTAGCTAGTTTCACTGTGTGTGAGGTATTAACTGGAAATTGTCTACTTTTATTAAGCATCTGTTGGGTTGTTTGTTTCTGATAACTTTTTGCAGTTAAACGCTTTCTATAGAGGCTCCTTTAGCTGTTTAAAACTTTCATTTAAAGGCTCACTGCTGCTTTTCTACTGTGAGAAACATTTCTCAGTTTGTTTCTAAGTAGTGTGGATATTTGCAGCATTATCCATATTCAGGCTTGTATTTGGGCCTAGTGTTTGTGGAGGCTGTGTATCTGAGCACATATTCAGGGACATCTTGGTTTAGCCAAAGCCATCAGGCATTTCAATGAGAGAGAATTGTTTAAAGTCCTTGACTGACTGAGGTCACCTGGACTACAGCTTAGACTAAGCACCTCATTGGTTTTTTTGAGCTTTTTGTTTCTTAAAAGTTGTCTCAGGTTTCAACTTTCTGTTACCTCAGAAGTTCAGTTGTGAGTGTTTCTGCCATTTCACACTGAGCTAATCGAAGGAAGGACACCGAGCAAACTCGGATCTATTATATATAACATTAAGTATCCTGTTTTTTTTCTTATTTTTTCAAGTTAATTATAGCACTTTGTGTACTGTATATTTTTCTAGCGAGTTTCACTGTTTGTGAGGTATTAACTGGAAATTGTCCACTTTTATTAAGCATCTGTTGGGTTGTTTGTTTCTGATAACTTGTTGCAGTTAAACACTTTCTATAGAGGCTCCTTTAGCAGTTTAAAACTTTCATTTAAAGGCTCACTGCTGCTTTTCAGCTGTGAGAAACATTTCTGCAGTTTGTTCTAAGTAGTGGGGATATTTGTAGCATTTCCATATTCAGGTTTGTATTTGGGCCTAGTATTTATGGAGGCTGTGTGTCTGAGCACATATTCAGGGACATCTTGGTTTAGCCAAAGCCATCAGACATTTCAGTGAGAGAGAATTGTTTGAGGTCATTGGCTGATTGAGGTCACCTGGACTACAGCTTAGACTAAGCACCTCATTGGTTCTTTTGAGATTTCTTTCTTAAAAGCTGTCTCAGGTTTCAACTTTCTGTTACCTAAGAAGTTCAGTTGTGAGTGTTCTGCCATTTCACACTGAGCTAATCGAAGGAAGGACACTGAGCAAACTCGGAGCTATAATGTATAACATTAAGTATCCTGTTTTTTGTTTATTTTGTTCTTTAGTTCTTTGTTATTTATAACACTTTGTGTACTGTATATTTTTCTAGCTAGTTTCGCTGTGTGTGAGTTATTAACTAGAAATTGTCCACTTTTATTAAGCATCTGTTGGGTTGTTTGTTTCTGATAACTTGTTGCAGTTAAACGCTTTCTCTGGAGGCTCCTTTAGCTGTTTAAAACTTTCATTTAAAAGCTCACTGCTGCTTTTCTGCTGTGAGAAGCACTTCTGCAGTTTGTATCTAAGTTGTGTAGATATTTAAAGCATTATCCATATTCAGGCTTGTATTTGGGCCTAGTGTTTGTGGAGGCTGTGTGTTCTTGGGCTGGCCCAGCCCATTGGCTCAGCAGGTTTGTGTTAGGTTTTTAAACTGGGAAGTGAATAGTTTTTACTTGTGTGAAGAAGCTGAAGTATTTTGTTCATTGAAAGCACTTACGTACAATAAACAGTTGGATATTCCATTGCCTGCTCGTTTTCTTTTTTTGTTCCGGTTTTGCCAGTTTGGATTTGTGTTTTTTAGATGTAGGGATTAATGCCCAGCTTAGTAAGTTTATCTATGGTTCCAGAGTGGGGGATGGTATTGAGGGCCTTGGCGAGGTCCAGATAGGCTGTGTGGACCGCCTTACCCTCGTCCACGGCTCTGGAGACTGATTTGAAGAAGTCAATCAGGTTGAGGAGACAAGATTGGCCCTTTACGAAACCAAACTGGGTAGGCTTCAGTGTTTGAAGGTTGCCAATGTCTTTGTTTATAAGTTCCATGATAATGCTTTCCATGGCTTTGCAGATCAGGCTTGTCAGACTGATGGGACAATAGTTCCTGGGATCCAAGGTGGATTTCCCTCTTGTGGAGTGGGATAACTGTAGCTGTGTGCCACTCAATGGGCATGAAGCCTGAGGTGAGGCTATGATTAAACATGACACTTAGGTGAGGTGCCAGTTCATTTTGTAGTTCATGTCGTACACAGCCTGGGATGTCATCTGGTCCCATGGATGCTGTATTCTTAGCTTTGGAGAGTGTGGTTTTACCTGTGTGGCCATGATTACCAGAATTTGGCAATCTTTTGGTATTAAGATGGGCCCTCATAGATGGGGTAGTTAGTTCTGATCTGTAAAGTACATCCATCTAACCAAGGACAATTGAGGCAACCCAGAATTAACATGGCTAGGCTTATAAAGGCTCTAGGGCTGCTAGCCTAGTAACCTCATATAAACTTGTGAACCTATACAACCCTAACCCTACATAGTGGAGTACCACAGGGTTTAACACTGGTTTAACACACATTACTAACCTGCACCACCTTAGTAATGGACACTAACCCTAATCCTTCCCCTGTCCCCAATACTAACCCTAGACCTTACCTTAAATAACCTTTCCTGTAACACTACTGCTACACAAAACAACCTTGGGCACGCAAAGCAGTACACACTATAAACATTACAACTATCCCCTCACCTAACCCATGCCCTAACCCTAATCCAGACACGCTTAAACACACACATACACACACAAGCTAAAACTAGACCCTCATGTAACTCTTACCCTAACTCAAACACATAAACACTCCACCCCTTCCTAATCCCACTTACTAATGCCAAAAAACAGATATGTAAGATTTTTAATGTTCAACAATGTGAAAATTCAACAATTTTACCACTGCTTGTATTTATTGAACAAATGCACATTTGATAAAATGCAGGGGAAACATATACCCAACTTAGTAATGCATGCTAACCTTGCTCCTAACGCTAATGTGCAGTTTACCGTAAAAAAATTCCTTCTCATAATACAATCACTTTTCAGACAAAAACTGAGCTGAATGTGTGCAAAGGTTATGAGTATTATATCAGAAGGGTTCATAGGTTCATAGGTACTAGGCTAATGGCCCTGGAGCCTTTACAAGTTTAGCCCATAGAAGTGACCTGGGATCGCGCCACCTGATGTTAGTTACACATGCCTATATCAAGTAGTGCCACTGGAGTGATCCCCGGGGTGAACTTTCTATTACCCATCCACTCATCAAGATTTCTCTTGAAGATGGATAGCAAGGTACTCTGCTTGACATGTATGGGAAGTCTATTCCATAGCATGGGCAGTCTCTGGGTGAGGAACCTGTCACTCCAGCATGTTCTGTTGATTGTGGTAATGAGGTTGCGGTCTCTGGAGCATGTGGTGCAGAGGGATTGGAATTTCTTTAGATGTAGCATTTCTAACAGAGCTGGGTCAGACATGGCTTTGTAAGTCAAGAAGAGATCTCCTCTAAGTAGGCAATCTGCGATCTGAGACAGAATAGCTGGAGTCTTTTGAGTCTGTCTGTGTAGGAAATTTGTTTAATGCCTAGGATCCTCTTCATGAGGCACTTCTGTGGCCTCTCCAGCTGTTGCAGGTGTCTAGTGAGGTACATGCCAAATGGTGCATTATACTCGATGATTGATCTAATGAGGGAAGAGTAGAGGGAGACAATGACCTTTTCTTCCTGGATGCAAAACCGTTGATAATGAGATGTGCCACATAGAAGGACTTTCTGACCACAGTGGCAATGTGGTGGTCAAAGGAGAGGTTGCTGTCAACCTGCATCCCCAGATCTCTTATAACACCTTCAGTGTTCAGTGGGCTCCAATTTATGTGGTAATTAGTGGGAACTGAGATTTTACCAAAGAGGATGATGCATTTTTTGGCGTTAAGCTTAAGGCCATGGTTTTGACACCAGGCATTGGTCTCATTCTCAGTGAGGCCTTTCTGTAGGATGTCTGCATCACTTGGGCAGTTAATAATGGCTCCCACCTTGTAGTCATCTGTGCAGTTGGTCAGCCAGAGTCCCTTTGTGTTGGCCTGGACTTCTGAGAAGTACAGGCCAAACAGGAGAGGACCCAGGACTGATCCCTGTGGAACTCCACTCATGACTGGTCGTCAGTCTGACTTGGATTCTGCTACTTTCACACTGTGTGTTCTGTGAGCCAATTTGCAACCCACCTAGTGATATAGGGGTTGATTCCTAGTTTGGTAAGTTGGTATCAAAGGCCTTGGCCAGATTGAGGTGGACCGTATGAACTGCCTTACCTTCACCCACAGCCCTGGTCACTGACTCAAAAGGATGCCACAGTGGTGCAGCGGTAGCATTGGTGCCTCACAGCAAGAGGATCTCCAGTTTAATTTTTTGGCAGGGGTGCCTTCTGTGCAGAGTCTGCATGCCCTCACTGCTTTTGTGTGGGTTTCCTTTGGATGCTCCGGTTTCCTCCCATGTTACAAAGACATGCGTCTGGAGTGTTTTCCCTGGACCTCTGGTGAAAATTGGCTTTGTTCCAAGTCAGAGTTTCCCAGTAAACAAATGTTAAACAAATAAATAACTACAACAAAGAAGTCAACCAGGTTGAGTAGGCATGATCTCCCTTTCACAAAGCCAAATTGTGTGGGGTCGAGTTTGGAGATTTCCTATATCTTTGTTAATCAGGTCCATGATGATGTGTTCCATAGCTTTACATATCAGACTCTTCAGGCTAATGGGGCAATAATTATGAGTATTATATCGGAAAGGTTATGACTATTACATCAGATAAGGAAATGTATTTCTTTTTTGGATGTACAGTTAGTCTCTCTTCTGTGTTACCACTTTAATGGATGATCAATGTGGTTTTGTCAATGTTTTTTCTGTCAATCATGAACCGCTCATCCAGCTACCTACTTAACTGAATAAACTTCTACAAACTTCAACAAGGTGTCTTTATTCCTGCCATAGGGAGCTATCAGTGAGAGAAAGTCTCCTAGATCTGCAGCTAAAGTGATTTTATCTGGAAAAATCCTTTATATCCTGTTTCTTGTTGGTCTTGTCATCCTCTGTGTAACAGGTGAGATACCAGACTTCAGTTTACCCCACTGGATTACCTCTGTTTTATATACACAATAAATGTGTTTTCAGTAGCAGTGTGTTAAACCACTTATGATTTCAGTAGTAAAGTGGTAAGAAAGAACAACAGGTATGTTAAAACTAAGTAAGGTAGAGTTGTACTACATACAAAAGTAACATGGAGTTGTACCACATACAACGTATACGATCCAGATTAAGTAACGTGGAGTTGTACCACATACAGTACAACTATATAGATGTATATATTTTCAAATCTAGGTGCGTAGGATTTCCCTCTCTCTTCTCCCCTTGGCTGACCTGGTGTGACTTAGTTTGAACTCTACATTTACCTACAAAACGGAGTCTACAGGACTGCAATTGGTCACCATAACAAAATCAGTTTCTCTCAGCATTTAAGCAGATTGAACTCTACATTTACCTAAAAAACGGAGTCTCCAGGACTGCAGTTGGTCACCATAACAAAATCAGTTTCTCTCAGCATTTAAGCAGATTGAACTCTACATTTGCCTATAAAACAGAGTCTCCAGGACTGCAGTTGGTCACCATAACAAAATCAGTTTCTCTCAGCATTTAAGCAGATTGAACTCTACATTTACCTACAAAACGGAGTCTCCAGGACTGCAATTGGTCACCATAACAAAATCAGTTTCTCTCAGCATTTAAGCAGATTGAACTCTACATTTACCTAGAAAATGGAGTCTACAGGACTGCAATTGGTCACCGTAACAAAATCAGTTTCTCTCAGCATTTAAGCAGAGTTGATTGCTCACAAAAGGCATTTGATAAGCTTTCACTTACAGTGCTGTGTAATTAAGCGGGTCACCATTTTGGTCAGCCATAGGGCTCTTTTTTTCTATTTGAGTGTTTGCCTCCTTTCCCTGTAACTTAAGTAAACTGACTCTTACATTAAGAGCTATAATACTTACCTTATAGCTTTAGGAAACCTTAGGAAACCTTGTAAACTGCAACAGCCTGACATTTGAACAAGTAACCCTTGTAAAAATTATCAAAATTGTATACTGTTGGTCTGTCTTTCCAGCTAAACATAAGTGAAATTACAGTGCTGAATACAAGTAACATTAAAACTGAAGTGCTGAGTGCAAATAACATTAAAGTGCTGAGTGCACATTCTAGGCTCTTACATTCAACTTGCCTCTGGTGTGGTGTCTTGAGTCAATCAGGGTATTCCCTGTAACCACTCCTACTGCCTTCTCTTTTCCCCCACCCCTTCTTTCCTCAAACAGGTTAAACTGCTACAATTCAGTACAGGCATCATTTTCAAATCTAGGTGCTTAGGATTTCCCTCTCTCTTCCCCCTTGGCTGACCTGGTGTGACTCAGCGTACGTTTCTTCATTGTATGGATCTTTTACTGTTTGTTATGTAACTGAATGACTTGCTGCTAAATTCTGATTCTGCACAGACTGCTCTATTTTATTGCAGAGGCTCTATAAGTAGCTAGTGACTTTACTGCATTTCTGTGGTAATATTTGTGTTTAAACTGAACCTGAATCACAGCTCCTACTTGTTGCATGTGTTTTTAATGTTTAAATTGCACACACACATTGAAGAAGTGCTTTTATGACCTGAATAAGTTGGGCTAGCTATACCTGAAGTGCTTTTACTGGCAATTTCCAGTTGTACAATTGTGAACAATTGATTTTGTTTTTCTGGTATATCTTTAAAATCTGGCAAGTGTTTATTTACTGCATTGCTCTCTTGCTTAGGTTTCTTAGCTATAAATCTTGGTTTATTCCGAAGTGTACAACCGATAAAAGGAGGCTCGACTGAATAAAACAAAAACAAATCACCAAAAAGGTTCAGTTGGAGGCAGATAACCGCAACCACACAAGGTTTATTGTAGTATTAATGCCAACTATGTCTCAATAAAAACATTATCGTCTGGGAATACTCTCTAACTTCTTCAGATAATACAAATAAGACCCCTGAATGCCATATAAATACTAGTCACATGAACTACAAAATAGACTAATTAATTGACAATCATCTGTTAAAGTAACAATGTCTGCCTTATACATATATTTGATAATATGTAATAAAAACAAAATAGTTTGAACTGTAATACCAATGTAAAATAATGCAAGAAATATAGAAAATAAAAAATGTATAAGAAATGTATTGCAAAATTGCTTTATATATAAAAACAGCTAATAATAATCCCATACTGGCAAGCTTGCTATAGAGCATTTTAGACCCATAACTAATGAATAATCTTGAATAAATTCATAAAACATTAATGTATATGCACACATAAACAAATATTAAAAATATATACATAAAATAATAATATATAAAAAATATAAAACATCTAGTATATAGAATATACTTGCTTAAAGTAAACATTAGCAAAAAAACTAACCTGGAAAGCCTATATACATATATAATAGATGTGCTTCACAATTTAGCTGCTCTTAACCTAAGTAGAGGGGCAATAGATATATTATCATTCAGCACTGGTATTCTGTTAGCTTCCAGTATTATTTGCCGATAGGTCTCTCGATACTCCAATTTGGTTTCCCAAGGGCCACCCCTGGCTTCCCTGGGGAGGGTTTCCAAAACAAAGAACAAAAACTTTGCTCGGTTACATACTAAAGTATGTTTGTATAGAACATTTTTAAAATTTTGTTCTGCATCTTAATTGTCTCTCGGTTTTTCCGACATAGAACCCTTCATACATCTCGCACATAGCAATGCATACTAGCCCTTGGGTATTGCAATCGGAGTAAGAAGATGCTGTAATCCATCTATTTCTAGCTGAAATAATATTTTCTCTGTTTGGGAAATACTATTACATTGGGAACAGGCCCCACACTTGAATGTACCCTTACGTTGATTAGAGAACACATTGACTTTTTCCCCGTATTCAAGTATGTTTTTGATATTACTACCCTTACGGAAAACAGTTTTTACTGACTTCTCTTTTAAATTGGGCAGGTCAGTAAAATCACTAAATTTCACCCATTCTTTTTCCACTTTGCTTCTAATAATACCAGCATTTACGCTGTAATCAGTAACAAAAGCTCTTTGTAGCCCTGCTGCTATTTTTTGAACGTTGTTGGAACCTGTTGGAGGGTGTATGTTCCCAAGGAATTTTTGGATAAAATAACACCTGAACTAAACGTCCCTAATCTTTTATTCCTTACTATTGATGTGGTAGACCTTTTTTCTACTATACCCCATGAAGTGGGTCTAGCTTGGTTGGAGGAAGCACTCAGAACTACCCCAGGTACTACGGGCAATTATTTTTTTTAAGTTTGGAATTGGCTGACCTTATTCTCCACAATAATTTTTTATATTTTTCAGGAGAATATTTTAAACAAGTAACAGGGGTTGCCATGGGGGCTAATTGCATCCCCACATATGCAGATATTCTGTATGGGAAAAAAATATGTCATCAATAGTGAATTTAATAAATATTGGAATTTATATACTAGATTTTTGGACGATATCGGCATTTTTTGGATTGGCACCCAAGGGCAATTACAGGATTTCATTACTTATTTGAATCAAAGACTAGCTTCTTGACATTAACCTATCAGGTTACAACACAGAAAGTTAATTATTTAGATGTGTCTTTAATCATTGATGAAACAGGCTACAAATCTACTATTTACAGGAAGCCTACTTTCTCTAATACCTATACCGAGTACACTAGTTCCCATCCCCTACATCAAAAGAAAGGGATAGTCGAGGGGCAATTTGTTCTGGCTTGGCAAGTGACATCTGATGAGCATGATTGCATCTTAGAGCGCCAAAACTTAATAAAAATGTTTACGGAAAGGGGGTACCCAGGGGATTTCATTATCAATATACAGAATGAGGTGGGGGAAGGTAGGAACAACAAATATAAACCCATTTTAGGCACTGGGAACATACACCCTCCAACCGGTTCCAACAACGTTCAAAAAATAGCAACAGGGCTACAAAGACCTTTTGTTACTGATTACAGCGTAAATGCTGGTATTATTAGAAGCAAAGTGGAAAAAGAATGGGAGAAATTTAGTGATTTTACTGACCTGCCCAATTTAAAAGGGAAGTCAGTAAAAACTGTTTTCCGTAAGGGTAGTAACATCAAAAACATACTTGAATACGGGGGGGGGGGGGCAAGTCAATGTGTTCTCTAATCAACGTAAAGGTACATTCAAGTGTGGGGCCTGTTCCCAATGTAATAGTATTTCCCAAACAGAGAAAACCTTTATTTCAGCTAGGAATAGATGGATTACAGCATCCTCTTACTCCAATTGCAATACCCAAGGGCTAGGTATACATTGATATGTGTTAGATGGGTGAAGGGTTCTATGTCGGAAAAACCGAGAGGCAATTAAGACGCAGAATATATGAACATAATTACGAAATTCAAAAACAAAATTCTAAAAATGCTCTGTACAAACATACTTTAGTATGTAACCGAGCAAAGTTTTTGTTCTTTGTTTTGGAAACCCTCCCCAGGGAAGCCAGGGGTGGCCCTTGGGAAACCAAATTGGAGTATCGAGAGACCTATTGGCAAATAATACTGGAAGCCAACAGAATACCAGGGCTGAAAGATAATATATCTATTGCCCCTCTACTTAGGTTAAGAGCAGCTAAATTGTGAAGCTCATCTATTATATATGTATATAGGCTTTCCAGGTTAGTTTTTTTGCTAATGTTTACTTTAAGCAAGTGTATTCTATATACCAGATGTTTTTCATATGAGTATGTTTACAATATATATTTTTTATATATTATTCTTTTATGTATATATTTTTAATATTTGTTTATGTGTGTATATACATTAATGTTTTATGAATTTATTCAAGATTATTCATTAGTTATGGGTCTAAAATGCTGTATAACAAGCTTTCCAGTATGGGATTATTATTAGTTGTTTTTATATATAAAACATTTTACAATACATTTCTTATACATTTTTTATTTTCTATATTTCCTGTATTATTTTACATTGGTATTAAAGTTCGAACTATTTTGTTTTTATTACATATTATCAAATATATGTATAAGCCAGACATTGTTAATTTAATAGATGATTGTCAATTAATTAGTCTATTTTGTAGTTCATGTGACTAGTATTTATATGGCATTCAGGGGTCTTATTTGTATTATCTGAAGAAGTCAGAGAGTATTCTCAGAAGAAAACGTTTTTATTGAGACATAGTTGGCATTAATACTACAATAAACCTTGTGTTGTTGCGGTTATCTGCCTCTGACTGAATCTTTTTGGTGATTCATTCTGAAGTGTGCTACTTTACCCCCCACCCCCACCCTCAAACCTTTCTGAATGTATTATTATAAAATAACTGCCTGTTGTTGCCTTCATGCTTACCTGAAATCTCTGCTTTTCTCTTTTCCTAGTTGAACTCTACATTTACCTACGAAACGGAGTATACAGGACTGCAATTGATCACCATAACAAAAACAGTTTCTCTCAGCATTTAAGCAGAGTAGGTTGCACACAAAAAGAATTTGTTAAGCTTTCTCTTACAGTGCTGTGTAATTAAGCAGGTCACCATTTTGGTCAGCCATAGGGCTCGTTTTTCTACTTGAGTATTTACCTCCTTCCCCTGTAAATTAAGTAAACTGACTCTTACATTAAGAGCTATAATACTTACCTCATAGCTTTAGGACACCTTAGGAAACCTTGTAAACTGCAATAGCCCTGCTACGTTTGCCCTCACTATGCTTGGGCTCTCTTTGCTCCCCTCCATGCCCCCAATTCTCTCCCGCCCCCAGTACCTCTAAATGTATAGTACTATAGCCACTCCCCCACTTTCTAGATCATATCTGTTTTCATCTGGGATAATTCCTCCCACCCCCATTCTTCTACCTACATTTTAATAACACCTATTAGCTTTCATCTGGCATTCTCCCTTCCCCCTTCCAGTACCTTTTCCTCACCACTTTATCTTCTGGTGTTGCATCACCAGGTAAAACAGTTCCTTAACTCACTAGCTGAATCACAAATAATGATATACTCCTCTTTACTACCCCTCTTGTTCGCACCATACCGCCTTACCTTGTATGAAAATCAGTTTCTCATGGGATTTCAGGTCCTGAAAGACCATACTATCACCCCAGCTGTAAATCCTCCCACCTTCAACGATACATACAGTACCAGGTCCTATCCAACATCTTGTTCAGTCTATCAACATCTCAACCTCAGGCACATTAGCTCTAGATCCAAACACTACCACAAACTAATAAACAAATTCCTGAAGTTCATCACCAAGTATAGACTTAACCTAATACTTGGTGATATTCACCCCAACCCTGGCCCACCCACTTCAGATACACATACCCCCTCTACTTGCAATCTAAGCTACAAACCTGCAATTAATGGGCCAACTAACAATCTCCTAGCCTGTCATCTCAATATTAGAAGCATTAATAACAAGGTACATGAATTGCATGCACTTCTGGATGTCCACTCTCCTGAGATTCTCTGTTTATCTGAAACCTGGTTAAAACCTAACACTACAGACAATGAAGTGTTACCACCTGGGTACAACATACACAGGCTGGATCGTGCTTCCAGGAAGGGGGGGGGGTAGCTGTACTCTATAAATCTGAGTTGAATTTCACCATAGATGTAATATAACCATCTCAGATTAATAACTCAGAGATTCTTGCCACCAAATTGCAACTTAATAAAAATGAATGCATTAATATCATCTGTATGTACATTCCCCCAGGTAACAATATATCTACACTTAAAGATATCCTGCACTGGCTATCATGTCACTACCCCCAAGAAACCCTACTACTTGGAGACTTTAACATAGACTGGGGCACCTGTTCCTCAGAATCCCCAACCACCCATATTAACCTGCATGCATTTACACAAAACATATCCACCCCTACCAGGATGGGTAAACCCAACCAAAAAGAAAGCATACTTGACTGGGTACTCATAAATAGTCACCCCCAACTGTACACCTCTGGTACCCTCCCTGATGGCCTAAGTGATCACCTTCTCACATATGTAATTAAGCACAAAGCCATTAATTCCCAACAACCTTTACTCAGAAAGGTTAGAAACAATAAAAACTTCGACCCTGCCAAATTCCAACAAGAACTAAACTCATGTAATTGGTCTATTCTAAGACACCTCCCCTTAGAGAAAGCAGTAGCATACTTTAACAACAAATTCCTTGAGATCCTTTATTTGCATGCACCTGTTCATTCAAAGAGAACAAAGGCAAAAAGTGCACCATGACTTTCTAAAGAGTCTGTTGTTGTGTCTTTCGGCTTTTCCTGGTTAGGGGTCGCCACATAGGAACTCCGGTCCACTAATGATTGGCAGTAGATTTTTACATGCCGAGTTGCCGGCCCTGACGCACAACCTTCAACGAAGGTACGCCCATTCACGCATGTCTCCACACAGAAGACGCTCTAGCTGAGAATCGAACAGGACAACGTCTTACTGTGAGGCGACAGCGCTACTGCAGCACCACCACCGCCGTGAAAATTACCCTTAGAAACAAAGCATGGGCTTTATGGCATTCTTCTAAAGACCCCCAAGATCTCATTAAATACAGGCAATCCAGGAACTAAACTAAAAAATCCATTTTACAAGACAAAAAAACAATACTACTGTAATTTATAGACAGTAAATCAAAATAACCCTCAGAAGTTTTGGGCAGGTTTAAATAATCTACTACATCCTGGACAAACTTCAACCCCAATTCCTGCTGCTACTATTGATAAAACCCCTGAAGATGTTTCTGGCAGTTTTAACCGATTCTCTACTGAGACAATTCAAGCCCTAGCTAGCCGACTATCTCCTAGCTCCCCTGGTCTGGAAAGTACCACCCCTAGAAACCTACTTGTGTTCAGCTTACAACCAGTCGCCACTTCACTTATCCTTACCTTGATCAAAAAATTAAAACCCACTACACTTTCTGCTGATCAACTCCCTGCTGAATACCTACAAAAATCAGCTGATACTATTGCTTACCCCATCTCAATACTAATCAATTGAACCATAGTAGAAGCTAAAATTCCCACCATCTGGAAAATATCCTATGTAATCCCACTTCACAAAGGAGGCAGCTCTACTGAATTCTCCAATTATAGGCCAATAGCTATACTCTCTCCACTTGCAAAGATTATGGAAAAATTTATTCATAGACAACTCATGCACCACCTAATCCAGAATTACCTTATGGCAGACACTCAGCATGGCTTCCATCCTCATCACAGCACTACTTCAGCCCTACTAGCCTTACTAAAACCATAAACCATAATCACAACAATAATTATATATCCTCAGCCCTCTTCTTGGATCTTTCCAAGGCATTCAATATGGTTGATCACCAACTTTTAATCCACACCCTGCAAACATTCTGTCTAGATACTAGAGCCTTTCAATGGTTTCAATCCTACCTGAATGGTCGACAGCAGGCTGTCCTCTGACAGAACAAACTCTCTAACCTTCTACCTAACACCATCGGAGTACCACAAGACTCTATACTAGGGCCCTTGCTGTTCTCCATCTTCACTAATGACCTTTATACTGTCATCCCAAAAGTCAGCTGTATCCAATATGCTGATTACTCTACACTGATTTGCTCAGCCACATCTCCAATAGAGTTATAGTCAGCTAGCCAGACCACCTTTAATACAATAGAAAACTGGCTTTCTGAATGTCGTCTGATCCTAAATCCCCAAAAAACTAAAATGCTGTTATTTTCACCAACACGTAGGTTTACCACTTTCACCTTTACCATAAATTCAAATGATGGCACAATAATCTCCCCTGACCCCTCTACAAAACTATTAGGTGTCATCCTAGATAATAATCTAAAATTCGACCTACATGTTAACCAAACTATCAAAACCATCAATAAAAAACTAGGGTCACTTTACAGAATAAAAGCCTTCCTAACCCCTCCAGCTAAAATTGCCATAGCTCGCTCTCACCTTCTTTCAACCCTTCTGTATGCATCCCCTCTACTCTCAAATTTAAACAAGACTGTCCTTAACAAACTCTCAATTTGCTACAACCACAATGCCAGGTTTGGCACTGGGCTGCCTTTTAGGATCATCATTGCATCAATCTAAATCAGCTTGGGTGGCTTGAACTACCCAGCCTAATCCAGTATAACCAACTGATTATGGCCTATAAAATCCTCTATAATCCGGACAATACTCCTGCACTTAAAAATATTATCACCCCTTATAACAATCCTAGACCGCTTCGATCCTCTAACAAACTACTAATTCAGACTAGCAAAATTAATAACACAGCTGGTGATTCTCTCTTTGCAAACTCTGTAAGTAGATCCTGGAACTCTCTTCCAGCTGATATTACCTTACTTCCTACCTTAGGTCAATTTAAAACTAGACTCAAACAACATGTGTCACTTAACTGGCTATGTCAATGTATCAAGCCTGGCTAACTCTCTCTAGAATGTGTAAAAATCTGTTAACCAGTTTACTGTGTAATTTAATTTAATCCTGACTTACACTCGGGATTAACTCTAACCTGTGGAACATGTTTAACTTGCTTACTTATGTAATCACTGTAAATAGTCTGTTTGTAATATGTAATGCTGGTATTATGTAATGCTGTATCTGCTTACCCTTGGAGGTTTTCTCCCCAGGCCTCCGCTGAAAATGGACATGCATCCAGCCAGACTATCCCGGTCAACAAATATAAAATAAAAATAAATAAAATAAAAATACAAAAGTAACGTGGAGTTGTACCACATACAATATACACAATCCGGACTAAGTAACATGGAGTTGTACCACGTACAAAAGTATCGCGGAGTTGTACCACATACAACGTATATAATCCGGACTGCATAACATGGAGTTGTACCACATACAATGTATGCAATCCTGACTAAGTAAGATGGAGTTGTATGACTTGCAATGTATGTACTCCAGACTAAGTAATGTGGAGTTGTACCGGATACGATGTATACATTCCAGACTATGTAACCCACAGTTGTACCACATATGAAGTATACAGCCTGGACTAAGTAACATGGAGTTGTACCACATATGAAGTATACAATCTGTACTAAGTAACATGGAGTTGTACCACATATGAAGTATACAATCTGGACTAAGTAGCGTAGAGTTGTACCACATACATTGTATATAATCTAGACTAAGTAAAGTGGAGTTGTATGACGTGAAATGTGTATACTCCAGACTAATTAATGTGGAATTTTACCACATACGATGTATACAATCCTGATTAAGTAACATGGTGTTGTATGACGTGCAATGTATATACTCCAGACTAAGTAATGTGGAGATGTACCGGATATGATGTATGCAATCCAGACTAAGTAACCCGCAGGTGTACCACATACAAAGTATACAATCTGGACTAAGTAACATGGAGTTGTACCACTTACATTGTATACAATCCAGACAAAGTAACATGGAGTTGTGTGATGTGCAATGTATATACTCCAGACTAAGTAATGTGGAGTTTTACTACATACGATGTATACAATCCGGACCGAGTAACATGGAGTTGTACCACATACAATGTATACAATCCAGACTAAGTAACATGGAGTTGTACCACATATAATGTCTATAATCTGGAGTAAGTAACATGGAGTTGTACCACATCCAATATATGCAATCCTAAGTAACATGAAGTTGTACGACGTGCAATGTATATACTCCAGACTAAGTAACGTGGAGTTGTACCACATACAACATATACAATCCAGACTAAGTAACACACAGCTGTACCATATACAAAGTATACAATCTGGACTAAGTAACATGAAGTTGTACCACATATGAAGTATACAATCTGGACTAAGTAATGTGAAGTTGTACCACATATGAAGTATACAATCCAGCCTAAGTAACTGGGAGTTGTATCACATACATTGTATACAATATGGACTAAGTAATGTTGAGTTGAACAACATACAAGGTATACAATCCGGACTAAGTAATGTAGAGTTGTACAACGTACAATGTATGCACTTCAGACTAAGTTACATGGAGATGTACCACATACAATATATACAATCCATAAAATCCATACAGTGTATACAATCCATACAATCCATACATTGTATGGATTGTATACATTGTACCACACACAATGTATACAACCCATACAATGTATATCATAACACCAAACCAGTCCTGGCTTGCACAGTACCAAGACATCTACAGAGCTGAGCAGGCACTGACTTATTTATTTTCAGTGAGTCTGTGTATTTTATATGTGCAGATTGTTAGTCCATGTCCCAGAAATAATCAACCATTGCAAATGACTTGCTGTAGGGTGATCTGGCTGGGTGATAACTTGTTTTGTTGTTTAATTGCCCTTGAGGGTTCGTTTGTGTTGTTTTTACATTATGAGGAGCAGATCATCCATCTTGTAGCAGAAGTTGTGATCATCCATCTTGTGGCAGAAGTTGTGATCATCCATCTTGTGGCAGAAGGTGTTTGTCTGGGCTTTGTGGGTTAGAAATCCCACTAGAAATGCTCAAAGTGTAGTTGTTTTCTGGTCATGGGGCTCAGGAGTTAGATTTCAGTTTCTGTCTTTTGCTATAAATTAGGAGCACTTACCTGGAGCTGCGCACTGTCCAATGGTGGTTGGCAGTGCCCTGTACAGACACAAATTCTTGGACAGTAAAGTTTAACTATATAACTACTATTAAGACTATAACTTGTAACTCAGTGGTACACTGCATGGAGTTAAGCTTAGAGCAACTACCTTATACATCTAACTTCACTAATACCATATCATAGCACTATCTAACTCTAGTCCCTAACCCCAGGAGACCTATACATAATCTAGTCCTCAAACCATAAAAGCCTACCCTAATACAGGCCTGGACAACATGAATATGCAATTTCCAAATGTCTCTGTAGCCAGCTTGGTAGATATGGGCATCCTGAGGCATTGTAGCAATTGTTTCATATTCACTGACAACCATTTAAGCCTTAAAGAAACCAATACAGTGTGATAGTGATGTACATATACAATTTCATTTGAGGCAAAAATCTCGCTTACAATCAAGGTTGTCAAGAGCATACATACTACATCCACCACACATGGTGTTCACCACACACATAGACCATCTTATGCTAAGGACCAAAAAGCAATCTTCCCAAACCTCAAAGACCTCCAAAGCCTACAAACAGCAATGCTCGTCCACACCAATCTTTAACCACACACCGAAAGCAACACCAAACACCACACATACACCTTCACCCAATGGAACTCCAAGAATGAAGCCCATAAGGCTAGCAAACACTTTACTCAGGACTCATGTCATAGGGGACAACATTGTATGACACACAGATGCCTCACTATCCAGGACTCTTGTCATAGGGGACTCCATTGTATGATATACAGATGCACCACTCACTATACTGGACAAGGAGAAGATAATGGTTATTTGTTTACCAGGGACCAGAATCTGCCAGGTTATGCATGTTTTATTTTTTTTTTATTTTATTTTACATTTATTGACCGGGGTAGTCTAACTGGATACATGTCCATTTTCAGTAGAGCCCTGGGCAAATAAGCTCCAAAATTAAGCTAATATATAACAGGACTACAAATGAAAATAAATCAAAACAGTAAAATTATTACATAAGCAATAATGCACGTTAAAAGAAAATGCAGTTACACCAAAATGTATAGTTTAATTTAGTTATAAAATAACTTCAAACAGCAAAGATTCAAAATGGTAAGTAATAATTAAATTCAAAGTAGGTTTAGGTTAGCATAGAAGGAACAAACAACAAGAGAGAAGGATAAACGAGGGTGTTGGTTAAGTGGTAGTATGAGACGTATATACAAAAGGTATAAAGTCAGACAACAATAGTGAGGAAGGGGGGAAGGTTTCTGTCTCATTATTATGCTTGCAGGGCTTTGCGTGAAATGACATAGGAGTCATAGGTACTAACACTGACAGAAAATATCAGGAGGAGGAGAAGGGGTTATAGGAAAGTGAAGAGTAAGTGTCACGAAGTAAGACGGAAATAAGAAAATTACAGTATTGGCTAAAAAGAGGGTGTATTTGCACCCTAGTGGGAAATAGAGGGGGTAAAAAGGAAGTATGCTAGATGACCTGAGAAGTACCTCAATGGAGTACATGACAAGAGATATTATAGATCTGTCTGAATATATGTCTCAGACAGGTATGTGCCTTGCACTGAGCAGCATTCTACTTCCACCAAAGATAATGTCACATTATGAACAAAACAATGTTTATTTTAACAACTGGCTTAGTTCCTGGTGTCATTCCAGAGGGATGCAATACTTAGCATGGGAAGACATAGTTAACAGATCATGTTGCTTTGCTAAAGATGGTCTACAGCTGTTCCCAGGCCCTTCTGGATATCGGATACAACTTTATCAGTGCACTTAGGGCCTTTTGTAGGCAATAATAACTTGACAAAATTGTCAGCAAATAAACCCTAGAGGAACCTACAGGTGATACTGCTCATTGCTAGGAGCCTTAACAAGAAGCTCCAAACCTTACAAGGTCTCCTCACCCTGGAGAATATAGACACCTGTGCCGTTACTGAGACATGGTTTAAACCTGCAGAAAGTACTCTATCAGTCCAAGGTTTCAATGCCTTCCACACATTTAGATCACTAGCCACACTGACAGAGACTAAAGGTGGAGGAGTCTCAATCTACATTAGCAACAAGTATAACTCTAGATTGGCTAAAAAGGATGATGCCCTGGTGTTTTCGACCAGCTGGATGCACTCACTATCCAACCAAATAATCTATTCATGGGAGACTTCAACTACCCCTCTATAGACTGGGAAACATACACTGCCTCCAACTTGCAGGCACAATGTTTCCTGGACTTTAACACAAATAACTCAAATACCCTGGACCAGATAGTGCACAGTCCAACCAACCAGAGGTCCGAACATACTAGACCTAGTACTCACAAATTTGGAAGAATGCTGCACTACTCCCATGTCACAGCCTCGCTGGTGAAGTCAGATCACAAAGTTGTCTCCTTCAATATAAAAATCAACTTGGAAACCCCAATTGAACCTGTAACAGTTAGGAACTATTGTAAAGCAAACTACATCCAATTAAGAGACAGTTTGTCAAAAATCCAGTGCCCCTCTGAACCCAAGTTTTCCCAGCAACCTACACAGAATTGTTCACAGAAACCTTGTATAACCATATAGATGGCTCTATAGAAGCTAGTTAACCTACCAGAAATAAGCTCAAAACATCTTTCCCCCCAAACAAACCTCATAGGATAGAATCCTAACCCTATCAGTATATAAAAGGAAAAAGGTCATGGCCAATATTAGAAACAGCAACTCTCATAACGACAAGAGCTCACTAATCAAATGAAACAAGAAGCTAAGCATACTAATTAAATGTACCAAAGGTGACTGCATGGTCAAGATGGCCTCTCAGGCTAAGGCAACCACAAGGCCTTCTACAGCTATGTCTGAAACCTTAAAGGTAACATGCAGCCGTGTGACAAACTGGAGGCAAATAGTACCACCTTCACCATGTGGGAGTAAATAGTACCACCTTCACTGTGTGGGGGTAAATAGTGCCACCTTCACCGTGTGTGAGTAAATAGTACCACCTTCACCGTGTGTGAGTAAATAGTACCATCTTCACCATGTGGGGGTAAATAGTACCACCATCACTATGTGGGGATAAATAGTACCATCTTCACTGTGTGTGGGTAAATAGTACCACCTTCACCATGTGGGGGTAAATAGTACCACCATCACTGTGTGGGGGTAAATAGTACCACCTTCACTGTGTGTGGGTAAATAGTACCATCTTCACTGTGTGTGGGTAAATAGTACCATCTTCACTGTGTGGGGGTAAATTGTGTAATAGTGGCATAATGAATCTGCTGGCTGAAACATTGAGCTCTAACTTCATCACCCTCATTCCCCACTGCACCCCCTCATGAAATCCCTACTGGTATAACCACCCCCACAACTATTAGCAGGGAGCAGATCATGGTGGCACTCACTAAGGCCAGAAACACAGCTTCAATGGGCTCTGGCAGTATCCTGGGTTGTATCTTAAACGGCTTGAGACATGATTATCAGGACCACTTGAGTCATTTTTCAACTGCAGTCTCAAAACAGACTACATACCACATGAATGGAGTACTGAAATGGTTATCCCTCTTCAGAAGGGTGGACCATCAACTGACCCCAGAAACTACAGACACATTAGTCTGACTAGTCTAATATGCAAAGCCAAAGAACAAATTATCATGGAAGTGATTAACAAAGACATTGGCAACTTACATACACTGGACCCATCCCAGTTTGGTTTTGTCAAAGGAAGTTCATCCCTAATTAACCTGGTGGACGTCTTTGAGAGGGTCATCAAGGCAATGACTGAGGGGAAGGCAGTGCCTGCCACCTACTTAGATGTGTCTGAGGTGTTTGATGCAGTACCCAACTCATGCATTGTTGACAAACTCACCGAGCTAGTCATCAACCCCTACTTAAGTTGCTGGATTGACAGCTGACTTACAGATAGGACTCAAGAAGTCAGGATTAGTGAGACCACCTTCACTAAGAGACCGGTCACCAGCAGAGTACCTCAGGGCTCAGTGTTGGGCCAGCTCTTGTTTGTCATCTACTTGTTGGCGGCCAAGGCTAATGTCAAGGGCCTCTGGATCACCAAGTTTGTAGGTGACTGACCTATCATAGATTCCCCATATGAAACTGATATCCCACAAGATTGTCTAACACAGACAAATGAATGGTGCCAAAGCCATGGATTAAAACTCAATGCCAAGATGTGCATTATACTGCCTTTTGGGAAAAAGTCCACCCAGGTTAATTACTCCATCAATATGACACCTGTAAGAGATGGCCCAACAGTAAAAGTAGTTAGGGATTTCAAACATATGCAGACAGTAATCTGACCTTTGATCAATATGTAGGTTTTAAGCAAATCTTAGAAGTTGCCCAACTTGTAAGTAAGGGTAGGACATTCAGGTCCAAGTAAGTTATCGAATTACTTTACTTGGCCCTTATCAGGCCCATTATTGAGTATAATGCCCTCTTCAGCATGTACCTGACTGTATGCAACAGCTGGAGCACCCACAGAGGTTCCTCACCAAGAGAATCAAGGGTATTATTACGTTGCCCTATGCAGATCATGTTAAAGCCCTATGTCTATACCCAGTCTGCTGCACATTACTAAGAGGCAATCTATGTCTGCCGTATAAAGCATCCACAGATGCAGCCCTGATGGACTTTTTGCACAGCTGCAAAACAAATAGCACCAGAAACACTAGATCCAAGGATTTAAGCTTTGCTTGTGACATAAATAGAACATGATGGTGAGATGGACATGTGTCTCAAAGGAGCCCATGATTTGGAATAGGCTACCCATCCATGTGAATCAGAGTCCATCCCTAACCCTTTTCAAATAAAACTTTGTCTGTTGGATGGGAAATCAAAAATTCACCCCAGTCTGGCCTCCATGGCAGAGGCCAACCATAAATATTCCCAAGCAAACACACCCCTCCAAATAGATGCTCATGTTACATGGGGACACAGTTGGGTTGGGATGTGTTGCTAGGCTTATAAACATCCTGGCGGTCATTAGCTTAGTATATACTGTACCTATGAACCTATTAGTGAATTAAAGATGGTGTTCTCAGTTTATAGATGCCTGACGCTGGAATAATTTATTTCATTTATTTATTTATTTATTGCATAACCTTTTAATACTGAGAAAGTCTGACCGGTTATGATACATCTTTACAATGGAGACCTGGGGAGAAGAGCTCCACATTAAGGAAGCATGCAGCACACAAGCATACAGAGTTTCATAGTATTATTTAACCAGAATAAGGAAATATACACACAAAGAGCATTCAGTAGAAATATGTTCAAAAACATGCCATTGGCTTTAGATAGCATTTCACAGATAGATCTATATTTAAATAATATATATATATATATATATATATATATATATATATATATATATATATATATATATATATATATATCCATTTACGGAGAGATTTTCATGGTTTGAAAATACCATTTGTTTAATGATCAGACAAGACAGAGTGGTATAATATGGTCCTGTTTACACAGAGAATATCTCTTCAAGAGGATGTTCTGGTCATGATCTAGCTAGAGCTTTTCATTATGGGTGGGGGAAAGTAGTATATTATATTTTAGGTAGTGCATTTGTAAAGGGGAGAATAGTCGTACTGAGTGTTGATAGTGCCAAGGTAGAGGGCATTGTGTGATAGCCTAGATAGAGACCCTCATGTAATCAGTCATCACTGTTAGGCAGTGATGACCAGTGAGAGTTTTATTATTATAGGGGTGATTTTACCATGGGACGTAGGAGCACTGGCAAAGCCACAAGTTATTAAGGTGACATTTTAGATTTACTTTCAAGCTGTGAGGGTTAATAGTTTGTGTTATTCCACTTGGAATATAAATCTTAACATTTAGATATATTTACAGAGAAAAGGGCTTTGTCAAGGTTATTATAAGCTTTGTGAGTTAAGACTTAAATACTGATCCTTGAATCTTAGGTGTCTGGCAGGGGTACACCACTGGAGCAGGTGTGCAATGGCTTGAGCTCATACTGATTGCTGTAACAATTTGAAGTCTGTTTTTATTTGTATATCGATAAACAAGTTCAGAAGATCTAGTCATTTCTGAGAGCAGAACAGTGCTGAACTATGGAATTTAAGTCAGTAGCGAATTTGGCAGTTTTGCTGGACAGGTGTGCAGACTACTGATTCTTGATGACTGAGGAATCAGAGCAGACTGGGTGATGGAAGACAGATTGCCACAGACTACTGACCATGATGATTGAGGAATCATAGAGCAGACTGGGTGATGGAAGACAGATTGCCACAGACTACTGACCATAATGATTGAGGAATCATAGAGCAGGCTGGGTGATGGAAGACAGATTGCCACAGACTACTGACTATGATGATTGAGGAATCATAGAGCAGATTGGGTGATGGAAGACAGATTGCCACAGACTACTGACCATGATGATTGAGGAATCATAGAGCAGACTGGGTGATGGAAGACAGATTGCCACAGACTACTGACCATGATGATTGATGACTGAGGAATCATAGAGCAGACTGGGTGATGGAAGACAGATTGCACTGGTTATTCTACTTTGGTTAATGAGTCAGAGCTTTGCCTTGTGTAAAAGGCCATGTTTCCGACTGGTCTTTTGCACAACTTATCAAATTGTAAGTTTTCATCAATTATTTCACGTTGTAGTTTGTATTGCTGACTTGTTCATTACTGGTGTAATTAGAGAAATTTATGTTTAATGTTAATATTTGTGGTGACTGCCAGCTTGGCAGAAAAGTATTATTATTATTATTATTATTATTTATTTATTTATTTATTTGAGTTTAAAAGTACTTGTTTTTTTGGAGCTAGGTCTCCATACATAGGAAAGCTTCTTGTGTTCTAGTTTGCTGGCGGGAATGACTGTGGGTTGAGCAGACCAATGATGCGTAATTCATCTATTCTTTAATATTAGCTTGTTTTGACAATTAGTACATTATCATTAATAAATGTGTTGACAAGGAGTGGACACAGCATGGGGCCTAGTAGGCAGACTTGGAATCCTGACATTTTGCATGGTGACTTTTATCAGTAAGGTAACCTTGAACCAAGTTAAGTGTTGTTTCCTTTGAAGCCAAGCATGTTCAGTCTCATGTAATGGAAGTTGTCAGGTACTGTGTTGAAGGCTCTGAGCCATATATATACGGGTATGTCTAAAATAATCCAAATTCAAATGTCAATGTCACTAACGTCAACAACAAATGGATGACAATGCAAATGTTAGCACATCACTAAAATGTGTTGAGGAATACATGCAAAGCACACAAATAAAATGACAAAAACGTCTCAAACAGCATCCCCTGTACCTTTCCCACACTCTGAGACTGCACAATATTGAGGAAAGGGGCATATTCCCCTACCCTTAGAACTGTGCAATCTCACACACCTGTTAACATGTCTTTAGTCAACCAAATTGTGTTAAATAAATGGCTGTTGTCTCATACAGAGATTATATACATATATGTATATATATATATATATATATATATATATATATATATATATATATATATATATATATATATGGGTCTAGGACGACTGAACGAAATCACCGAATCCACTTTAGCGAAAGTGCTTTTTGCCAAAAAAGCACTTTCGCTAAAGTCCCTAAGAAATACTAAAAAAAAAAAAACTTAAAAACACAAAACTAATGTTTACACAGGGGGGCAAGCCCCCCTTCACACATGCTCCCCACCCCCCCACTTTTATATTCTCACTCCAATATTGCACTACAGTGGGGAAAAGGGAATATTCCCTTATCCCCACTGTACTACGGTCTCAGCAACAGCCATTCCCCCATGATTTCCCTTACCTTTTAGCATACTTGCGTGAAAGTGCTTTTTCGGCAAAAAGCACTTTCGTGCAAGTATGCCCGGGTGTTTCAATTTTGGAGAAACTGCCATTCGACAAACTGTCTGGGACCCTATATATATATATATATATATATATATATATATATATATATATATATATATATATATATATATATAAACACACACACACATACATGTAGATAGATAGATATAGGTATATATTTACATGCTTTCCTTTCTGTTAATTTTCTTACATGCATAGTTAAATGTTTACATGTTTATTCATTTTGTGCATGTACTGCTTTATGCGTTGTGCAGATTTGTGGCCTGGGAAGTGACTGAAAAAGACCTTTTACCAGCCTATCATAAATAAATGCATAGATTAAGCTTGCAATGACTGTGCATATGTAATACATAATAAAGCAATTCTTGCATGTTTGGGAAGGCACCAACCCTTGCAGGAATGTGAGTGTGTTAAGCCATGGTATGGCCTCTTCTGGTGCTACAGAACCAGCATGGTGTGAGATGTTACATGCATTGGCTACATGCAGTCAGGTCATCATGTGATTCACACCTCAAACACCACCATGGCATGCAGTTTATGTGTCACTATATGGTGGCATCACACAATGTTCTAGTGCTATGCTGCCTGGCAATACAGGTCATGTGATTTCGACAAAATCCATTAATGTGAATGTGCTACCATTTTCCTAAGCATTGTAACCTGTGATGTGTCAAGGCATCTGAGAATTCAGGTTGTTATAGGGCCCCACTGGTACAGGAAAGAATGTACAATCTTTCTTCATTTCATGGACACAGGCCACTGAGATCACCTCTTATTAGGTTCCCTAGCACAAGGTGGCTGCTAACACTGCCTTGACATTGCAGTTAGTGATGTCATGGACATCAGTCGTGCTGGTAAGTGTAGTGACCTGAAGATGTATCGCTATAACCTTCTTCACCAATTGGAAGAGGAGGCTAGAGAATGTGCTCCAGAGGTCTAGAGTAAGGACTCATGACAGGTACATTGTATTGTAATTTAGTCTTAACTGCCCAGCCAAATGCATGACATCTGATTCATGAAGTTTTCCTTTTCTGTCGTGTTTTCATCGGTTGGAGAGATTGAGGATAACAAAATGACTTTGTATACTTGTACAGAAAGCCATTTTAGCTGTAGCAGGACATAAACACTAATAATATTATAGCTGCATTATTTTTAATACTTATTTATATTTATTTATTTTATTTTACATTTGTTTACCGGGAAAGTCCGACTGGATATATGTCCATTTTCAGCAGAGGCCCGGGGCGAAAAGCTCGAGTAAGCAGAGTACAATTACATTAGGAACAACAGAAACATTTAGAGATAAGTATAATATGCAGTTTTCAGTAGGGTTACAAACAGATAAAACTAGGAACAATAGAAACATTTAGAGATAAGTATAATATGCAGTTTTCAGTACGGTGACAAACAGATACAACTAGGGTTAAAACAGATAAAACTAGGACCAATAGAAACATTTAGAGATAAGTATAATATGCAGTTTTTAGTAGGGTGACAAACAGATAAAACAAGGAACAATAGAAACATTTAGAGATAAGTATAATATGCAGTTAGTAGGGTTACAAACAGATGCAACTAGGAACAATAGAAACATTTAGAGATAAGTATAATATGCAGTTTTCAGTAGGGTGACAAACAGATAAAACTAGGAACAATAGAAACATTTAGAAATAAGTATAATATGCAGTTTTCAGTAGGGTTACAAACAGATAAAACTAGGAACCATAGAAACATTTAGAAATAAGTATAATATGCAGATTTCAGTAGGGTTACAAACAGATAAAACTAGGAACAATAGAAATATTTAGAGATAAGTATAATATGCAGTTTTCAGTAGGGTGACAAACAGATACAACTAGGAACAATAGAAACCTTTAGAGATAAGTATAATATGCAGTTTTCAGTAGGGTTAAAACAGATAAAACTAGGAACAATAGAAACATTTAGAGATAAGTATAATATGCAGTTTTCAGTAGGGTTACAAACAGATAAAACTAGGAACAATAGAAACATTTAGAGATAGCATAATATGCAGTTTTTAGTAGGGTTACAAACAGATACAACTAGGAACAATAGAAACATTTAGAGATAAGTATAATATGCAGTTTTCAGTTGGGTTACAAACAGATAAAACTAGGAACAATAGAAACATTTAGAAATAAGTATAATATGCAGTTTTCAGTAGGGTTACAAACAGATAAAACTAGGAACAATAGAAACATTTAGACATAAGTATAATATGCAGATTTCAGTAGGATTACAAACAGATAAAACTAGGAACAATAGAAACATTTAGAGATAAGTATAATATGCAGTTTTCAGTAGGGTTACAAACAGCTAAAACTAGGAACAATAGAAACATTTAGATATAAGTATAATATGCAGTTTTCAGTAGGGTTACAAACAGATACAACTAGGAACAATAGAAACATTTAGTGATAAGTATAATGTGCAGTTTTCAGTAGGGGTACAAACAGATAAAACTGGGAACAATAGAAACATTTAGAGATAAGTATAATATGCAGTTTTCAGTAGGGTTACAAACAAATAAAACTAGGAACAATAGAAACATTTAGAGATAAGTATAATATGCAGTTTTCAGTAGGGTTAACAACAGTGAATATGAATGTGTAAATAAGGAAATTGTCCCTAAAGGACTGAGGTTGTGGAAATTTCCTAACAATGTTATTGCTGGCTCTGGGTTTCATAAAGAACTTTTAAATGTGTTTAACAATTGTGGTTTGAATGTTTTGAAATCAATGATTAAGGAAAATAATAGGGTTTTGGATATATTACACAAAGATATTTTAGAACTTGATCAATGTATCAAAAATGATTTGATGTTTACTGTGAATGAAGAAAAAATCAAATATTTTAACATTAGGAAGGATGTAGACAATAGTTGTAATGAAGTGATTCATAGAAAATTAAAGAAGTTAGAAAGGGATGCTTTGGAATATGAAAATGAAACTTGTTATCCCAAACCACTGCATAAAAACTTCCTTAAGGAAAGGGATATACCCTTCAATAATTTTAACAACAAAGGTGGAGGGGAAAACAGATTTGATACTGGGAATGTTTTTGATAATGACCAAGTAGCTTATGATCAAGAATTCCCGCCATTAAGGAGATCCGAGAGGTTATTAAATAGGATGGAACATCCACCAGAACAACAACATTTTCAGGGGAGGGGAGGAAGGAGAGGGAGAGGACGTTATTAAACATGGCTCAATTGGATACCCTCTCCATCCCCGCCACCCAGAATATATTTACGCATAATGGTATTAAGTTCATACTTAATAATTTTGCTATATACAACTTCAGTGGTATACCATTAGACAAGGGACATTTTGATTTACTATCAAAGGGACTAAAATTTATTCCCTTTAAAACAGGAGATATAGCTAGATCATTAATGGATATAAAAATGTTCCTAAGAAAGGTAAATCTTGACATTTTGTTGCCTAGTACTAATCACAACTCTAAAAATGAATTAACACGGAGAACAAAATATAACCCACCCCTTCACCCTCAATTAAAAAATTTAGAACAAATTCTTGAAAAAGAAATTAGAAAGGAACAATATAGTTACAGGGCTCATAAAGACAATCTAAGTAAGGAAGAGAAAAACTGTTTAGAAAACCTTAGAAAGAACACTACTATAAGAGTGATGAAGCCTGACAAAGGGGGAGGGGTGGTTATTATGGATACTATACAGTATGAAAGCAAGATGAATAATATTCTTTGGGAAGAAGGGAAATATTCCTTTGTTTCCAACAACGAAGTAAATATAGCCTATAATAAAATAGATTCCAATTTATTTGACATGATACAAGAAGAACTGATCGATTATAATACCTACAAATATTTGAAAATGGAAAAAACAAGAATTCCTTCATTATTTGGAATCCCAAAGATTCATAAGAATGAAACCGACCCACCTTTTAGACCTATAGTTTCTGCTGAGGGGTCTAAGACCCATCCCTTGGCAAAATATTTAGATACTAAACTAAAAAACATTTGGATGGGGAAAACTTTTGTTCTAAAGGATTCCTGGGATTTATTGAAAAATCTCACACCAGATTTATATGATGAGAAATTAATCTTTGTAACCACAGATATCATAGATTTATTTTCCTCCATTCCCTGGGTTGAAGGAATGAAGATGTTTGAGGACATTATATATAAGGAAAACAGTTTGCCTTTAAAAGACAAACTGACCTATACATGGTTAATGGATATAGTACTGCAAAACAACTTTTTATATTTCAAAGGTGAATGCTATCAGCAGAAACAGGGTGTAGCTATGGGGGCAACATGTGCCCCCACTTTCGCCAATATTGTTCTTACTAAATGGGAAGATGATAATATAAATACAACAGAATTTAAACAGTATTGGAAATTGTATCGCAGATTTTTAGATGACATTATAATTTTATGGAATGGTGGAAGGGATAAACTTAATGAGTTTCTTGAATGGTTAAATAAAACATGTTCATTTCTGAGGTTTACCCATAACATTACAGAAAACAGGGTTGAATATTTGGATGTTGAGATATATAAATGGAATCACAAACTAGAAACAAAAGTATTTAGGAAGAAAACATTCTGTAATTCATTCTTACATTTCAACAGTGCACACCCCCTACACTGCAAGAGGAATATTGTAAAAGGGCAGTTTTTTACAGTTTTTTTTGTTTTTTTGCAGGGGGAGTCGAATGACTAGCAGAAATGAAGATTTTGAGGAAGAATGCAATCTTTTAGAATCCATGTTTAAAGAGAGAGGTTACCCGTCCAAGTTTGTTAAAGACATCAAGGAAGAAGTTTTAAAAGGTAGAAGGGATAGGTTTAAACCTATAATATTAACAAATGATTTAAATGGATAGACAATTTTACAGAAAGACAATAGTAGTTTGAATTTTGGAAAAACTTTAGTGTTAGAATACAATGGGATTAACAATATAACAAAGAAAAAATTCTTAAAGGAATGGGAACGTTTTACGGCCATTACAGACATAGAAAAAAATACCCAAAGGTCCGCAGAAAGTTACATATAAAAACTCAAGTAATTTGCGGTTATTACTAGAAAATAAATCCAAAAAAGTGGTTAGGAACAAAGTGGGAACCTACAAATGTGGTAGGTGTAACCAATGTCAATATATAATAAATACAGACAAATTTTATTTGGAATGTAGAAAAAAATGGGTGGTTGGTAAAGAATATTATAATTGTGATTCAAAAGGGCTTATTTATTTAGCAGTTTGTATAGTTTGTAAATCCTTCTATATAGGTAAAACTGAGAGAAAACTCAAAAGAAGGATTTACGAACACTATTATGAAATTTCTTCTAAAAAAGACACTAACGCACTTTATAAGCACTCCACCTTATGTTCAGAAGCTAAATTCACTTTTTTTGGTTTTAGAACAAGTAAAATGGGATGGCAGGGGTGGACCATGGGAGGAGAGAATTGAGTTTAGAGAATTGTGGTGGCAACTCCCTCTAGATGCGGGTAATGAGCCAGGTTTAAATGAGTATATATCCATCTTACCCATACTAAAGTTGAGATCTGCCAAATTATAATAGACCACCCACCCACCCCTGGTAAATGATGGAGGGTAAACAGAATAGTTCACAAATATATTTGTTTCATGTTTTCATGTTTTTTTAAAAAAACAATTTTTTAAAAAAATAATTTTTTAGCAAACAACAACATATATATCTTTTAAGAAATAATATTCACTTCATAAGTAAAACAAACACTATATATTTATCTACATTTTTACATTCCTATTTTTTAAGAACATTTATTTATATAATACATAGGTTTACAATATTAAAATTACTTAATAGGTAACACTATACATTTTAAGGATTCCCAGAGAAGGTCAATTTAAGTGACAAAAGATAGGTTTTAAGCATCCATTTTTGCCCAGAGACAGATTTCATTCAATAAATAACACTAAGGAATTTGCAGCAAGAGACTACCATTAAGAGGTATGTTTTAAGGAAGTGAATTGTAATTAATTATTCATGATTTTGATACAAAGTAGGCAATACATTGGCTACTTTAAATTAATTGGGAAAAAAATTATTGGTTTTAGATAGAACAATTAAGTTACGTATGATATATATATACATGACTGTTTTTGAAAATGTGTATCTGATGAAGTCATTTCGAATTGTGAGACAAAAACATACTGTGTAAAGTGGAGACGTTAATGTGGTTTGATTCTTGGAATAAACAGTTTTCAGTCCGTTGGTTTCCAGTCTTTTGACTTTGGTTATTTGGCTTTTTACACTGGAAGTTGTCTTACTGCGAGTTATAGGAACAATAGAAACATTTAGAGATAAGTATAATATGCAGTTTTCAGTAGGGTTACAAACAGATAAAACTAAGAGCAATAGAAACATTTAGAGATAAGAATAATATGTAGTTTTCAGTTGGGTGACAAACATAGATAAAACTAGGAACAATAGAAACATTTAGAGATAAGTATAATATGCAGTTTTCAGTAGGGTTACAAACAGATACAACTAGGAACAATAGAAACATTTAGAGATAAGTATAATATGCAGTTTTCAGTAGGGTGGCAAACAGATACAACTAGGAACAATAGAAACATTTAGAGATAAGTATAATATGCAGTTTTCAGTAGGGTTATAAACAGATAAAACTACGAACAATAGAAACATTTAGAGATAAGTATGATATGCAGTTTTCAGTAGGGTGAGAAACAGATACAACTAGGAACAACAGAAACATTTAGAGATAAGTATAATATGCAGTTTTCAGTAGGGTGACAAACAGATACAACTAGGAACAATAGAAACATTTAGAGATAAGTATAATATGCCGTTTTCAGTAGGGTTACAAACAGATACAACTAGGAACAATAGAAACATTTAGAGATACGTATAATATGCAGTTTTCAGTAGGGTTACAAACAGATAAAATTAGGAACAATAGAAACATTTAGAGATAAGTATAATATGCAGTTTTCAGTAGGGTTACAAACAGATAAAACTAGGAACAATAGAACCATTTAGAGATAAGAATAATATGCAGTTTTCAGTAGGTTACAAACAGATACAACGAGGAACGATAGAAACATTTAGAGATAAGTATAATATGCAGATTTCAGTAGGGTTACTAACAGATAAAACTAGGAACAATAGAAACATTTAGAGATAAGTATAATATGCAGTTTTCAGTAGGGTTACAAACAGATACAACTAGGAACAATAGAAACATTTAGAGATAAGTATAATATGCAGTTTTCAGTAGGGTGACAAACAGATAAAACTAGGAACAATAGAAACATTTAGAGATAAGTATAATGTGCAGTTTTCAGTAGGGTGACAAACAGATAAAACTAGGAACAATAGAAACATTTAGCGATAAGTATAATATGCAGTTTTCAGTAGGGTGGCAAACAGATAAAACTAGGAACAATAGAAACATTTAGAGATAAGTATAATATGCAGTTTTCAGTAGGGTTACAAACAGATACAACTAAGAACAATAGAAACATTTAGAGATAAGTATAATATGCAGTTTTCAGTAGGATTACAAACAGATACAACTAGGAAAAATAGAAACATTTAGAGATAAGTAAAAAGATTTAGAGATAAGTAAAAAGACCACAGTGAAGAACTTCTCTAAAGCAAACTTCACACTACTCAAGACTGGTGTGGTATCCTTCAAGGTCCCCGAGCCAATGGAAACCACAACCCAAGCTGCGGAAGCCCTTACAAATGCCTTCTACGAACATCTCCAGGACTGCATGGATCAGGCAATCCCTAATAAAACCAAGACTCTTTCCACCAAGGGCAAACGTCCAGTCTGGTGGACCCCAGCCATAAACAAACTTTACAATAAGAGGAGAAAGCTGTTACATGATAGAGCAAAATCCGTAAAAGACGACACCCTTGATCATTATTAGTAAAAAAATACGAGCACTCATAAAATCATCCAAGGCCAACTTTGAGAGAAAAATTGCAATAGATTCAAAAGACAATCATAAGGCCTTCTTCAGCTATGTTAGAAACCTGGGTGGAAACTCCCAGATATGCAGAATTAGTCCAAAATGATACAAAAATCACTGAACCCACAGACATTGCCAACATACTGGCAGACAGGTTCAGTGCAAACTTCACCCCCCTTTCCCCCCCCAAAGGAGAGATAACTATCCCAGCGGAGTGTAGCCTCCCAGACATCTTAAATGCGCAGGTGAAAGCTGCTCTCTCTAAAGCTAAAAACACAGCATCAATGGGACCGGATGGTGTCCCCAGCTGTGTGCTACACGAACTCAACGAGGAACTAAACCCGCATATAAGGCAGCTGTTTAATCTTAGCCTTACCACAGGATACGTGCCCAAGGAGTGGCGTACGGAAACTGTGGTCCCACTCCACAAAGGCGGTACCTCTACGGACCCTGGTAATTACCGCCCCATAAGCTTAACAAGCCTGGTCTGCAAAGCTATGGAGAGGATCATAATGAAACTCATAAACAAAGATGTAGGGGACTTGCAGACATTGGACCCGACCCAGTTTGGCTTTGTCAAGGGCAGATCATGCCTTTTGAACTTGGTCGACTTCTTCAAAACAGTCACCAAGGCCATTGATGAGGGAAAGGCAGTCCATACAGCCTACCTTGACCTTGCAAAAGCTTTCGACACAATACCCCACTCAGGTATTATAGAGAAACTTACCAGCTTAAATGTAAACCCATATGTCACAAGATGGGTTGCAAACTGGCTAAAGGACAGAACCCACAGGGTTAGAGTTGCTGGCGCCATGTCAGACTCCAAGCCGGTCACAAGTGGTGTCCCACAGTGCTCAGTCCTTGGCCCCCTGTTGTTCGGCATCTACTTCTCAGAAGTACAGGCAAACATAGGAGGACTATAGCTGACAAAGTTTGCAGATGACTGCAAACTGGGCGCCATAGTGGAAAGTACATCGGACACAGATATCCTTCAAAGGGGTCTCACGGAAACTGATAACTGGTGCCAGAGCCATGGCCTGAAGTTAAATGCCAAAAAATGTATAGTCATACCTTTCGGGAAAAACAAGGTAATCCCAAGCTACCATATAGGTGGCAATCCATTAAGCACAGAAGAGGTTATCAGGGACTTGGGAACCCAGGTTGACAGTGGCCTTTCTTTTGACACTCACATTGCTAAAGTGGTTAGAAAGACCTTCTACATTGCCCACCTGATCATGAAGGGATTCACATCCAGATCAAGTGAGGTCATTGTTCCCCTGTACTCTTCACTTATCAGACCAATGATCGAGTACAATGCCCCATTCGGGATGTATCTCACCTGACACCTGCAGCAATTGGAGACACCCCAAAAGTTCCTCACCAAAAGGATAAAGGGACTCCAAAATCTGTCATATGCTGCCAGACTGAAGAAACTCCAGCTCTATTCAGTCGCATACCACCTGCTCAGAGGTGACCTGTGCCTGACATACAAGGCCATGTCCAACCCGGACTTAATGGACATGCTCCACCTCAAAAAATCCAAATCTACCAGATCCACTAGAGCAAGTGACTTAAACCTTAGCACGGATATAAATAGGACATCCTGGAGGGATAGATTTGTCACCCAGAGACTCCCTATGCTGTGGAATAAAATCCCGGTCCATGTGAGGCAGAGCACCTCGCTGGCTCTGTTCAAGAGAAATCTTGACCAGTGGATGGGAGATCGTAGGTATACCCCGGGAATCATCTCTGTGTCACAGCTGGACAGAGGCACAACAAACTAATGGGCACAGTATTTTTTAACATAAGGGGTGGCGTAAGCCACAAAACTTTGGGCTAGACTTATAAATGCCTTAGGGCAGATAGCCTAGTATAAACCTATGAACCTATGAACCTATAAGTATAATATGCAGTTTTCAGTAGGGTTACAAAGATACAACTAGGAACAATAGAAACATTTAGAGATGAGTATAATATGCAGTTTTCAGTAGGGTGACATACAACTAGGAACAATAGAAACATTTAGAGATAAGTATAACATGCAGTTTTCAGTAGGGTTACAAACAGATAAAACTAGGAACAATAGAAACATTTAGAGATAAGTATAATATGCAGTTTTCAGTAGGGTTACAAACAGCTAAAACTAGGAACAATAGAAACATTTAGAGATAAGTATAATATGCATTTTTAGTAGGGTTAAAAACAGATACAACTAAGAACAATAGAGACATTTAGAGATAAGTATAATATGCAGTTTTCAGTAGGGTGACAAACAGATAAAACTAGGAACAATAGAAACATTTAGAGATAAGTATAATATGCAGTTTTCAGTAGGGTGACAAACAGATACAACTAGGAACAATAGAAACATTTAGATATAAGTATAACATGCAGTTTTCAGTAGGGTTACAAACAGATACAACTACGAACAATATAAACATTTAGAGATAAGTATAATGTGCAGTTTTCAGTAGGGTGACAAACAGATAAAACTAGGAACAATAAAAACATTTAGAGATAAGTATAATATGCAGTTTTCATTAGGGTTACAAACAGATCAAACTAGGAACAATAGAAACATTTAGAGATGAGTATAATATGCAGTTTTCAGTAGGGTGACAAACAGATACAACTAGGAACAAGAGAAACATTTAGAGATAAGTATAATATGCAGTTTTCAGTAGGATTACAAACAGATAAAACTAGGAACAATAGAAATATTTAGAGATAAGTATAATATGTAGTTTTCAGTAGGGTGACAAACATGGATAAAACTAGTAACAATAGAAACATTTAGAGATAAGTATAATATGCAGTTTTCAGTAGGGTTACAAACAGATACAACTAGGAACAATAGAAACATTTAGAGATAGTAAAATATGCAGTTTTCAGTAGGGTGACAAACAGATACAACTAGGAACAATAGAAACATTTAGAGATAAGTATAATGTGCAGTTTTCAGTAGGGTTACAAACAGATACAACTAGGAACAATAGAAACATTTAGAGGTAAGTATAATGTGCAGTTTTCAGGAGGGTTACAAACAGATAAAACTAGGAACAATAGAAACATTTAGAGATAAGTATAATATGCAGTTTTTAGTAGGGTGACAAACAGATACAACTAGGACAATAGAAACATTTAGAGATAAGTATAATATGCAGTTTTCAGTAGGGTTACAAACAGATAAAACTAGGAACAATAGAAATATTTAGAGATAAGTATAATATGCAGTTTTCAGTAGGGTGACAAACAGATAAAACTAGGAACAATAGAAACATTTAGAGATAAGTATAATGTGCAGTTTTCAGTAGGGTGACAAACAGATAAAACTAGGAACAATAGAAACATTTAGCGATAAGTATAATATGCAGTTTTCAGTAGGGTGACAAACAGATAAAACTAGGAACAATAGAAACATTTAGAGATAAATATAATATGCAGTTTTCAGTACGGTTATAAACAGATACAACTAAGAACAATAGAAACATTTAGAGATAAGTATAATATGCAGTTTTCAGAAGGATTACAAACAGATACAACTAGGAAAAATAGAAACATTTAGAGATAGTATAATATGCAGTTTTCAGTAGGGTTACAAAGATACAACTAGGAACAATAGAAACATTTAGAGATGAGTATAATATGCAGTTTTCAGTAGGGTGACATACAACTAGGAACAATAGAAACATTTAGAGATAAGTATAACATGCAGTTTTCAGTAGGGTTACAAACAGATAAAACTAGGAACAATAGAAACATTTAGAGATAAGTATAATATGCAGTTTTCAGTAGGGTTACAAACAGCTAAAACTAGGAACAATAGAAACATTTAGAGATAAGTATAATATGCATTTTTCAGTAGGGTTACAAACAGATACAACTAAGAACAATAGAGACATTTAGAGATAAGTATAATATGCAGTTTTCAGTAGGGTGACAAACAGATAAAACTAGGAACAATAGAAAAATTTAGAGATAAGTATAATATGCAGTTTTCAGTATGGTGACAAACAGATGCAACTAGGAACAATAGAAACATTTAGAGATAAGTATAATATGCAGTTTTCAGTAGGGTGACAAACAGATACAATTAGGAACAAGAGAAACATTTAGAGATAAGTATAATATGCAGTTTTCAGTAGGGTGACAAACAGATCAAACTAGGAACAATAGAAACATTTAGAGATGAGTATAATATGCAGTTTTCAGTAGGGTGACAAACAGATACAACTAGGAACAAGAGAAACATTTAGAGATAAGTATAATATGCAGTTTTCAGTAGGATTACAAACAGATAAAACTAGGAACAATAGAAATATTTAGAGATAAGTATAATATGTAGTTTTCAGTAGGGTGACAAACATGGATAAAACTAGTAACAATAGAAACATTTAGAGATAAGTATAATATGCAGTTTTCAGTAGGGTTACAAACAGATACAACTAGGAACAATAGAAACATTTAGAGATAGTAAAATATGCAGTTTTCAGTAGGGTGACAAACAGATACAACTAGGAACAATAGAAACATTTAGAGATAAGTATAATGTGCAGTTTTCAGTAGGGTTACAAACAGATACAACTAGGAACAATAGAAACATTTAGAGGTAAGTATAATGTGCAGTTTTCAGGAGGGTTACAAACAGATAAAACTAGGAACAATAGAAACATTTAGAGATAAGTATAATATGCGGTTTTCAGTAGGGTGACAAACAGATACAAGTAGGACAATAGAAACATTTAGTGATAAGTATAATGTGCAGTTTTCAGTAGGGTTACAAACAGATAAAACTAGGACCAATAGAAACAGAGATAAGTATAATATGCAGTTTTCAGTAGGGTGACAAACAGATACAACTAGGACAATAGAAACATTTAGAGATAAGTATAATATGCAGTTTTCAGTAGGGTTACAAACAGATAAAACTAGGAACAATAGAAACATTTAGAGATAAGTATAATATGCAGTTTTCAGTAGGGTGACAAACAGATACAACTATGAACAATAGAAACATTTAGAGATAAGTATAATATGCAGTTTTCAGTATGGTTACAAACAGATACAGCTAGGAACAATAGAAACATTTAGAGATAAGTATAATATGCAGTTTTCAGTAGGGTGACAAACAGATACAACTAGGAACAATAGAAACATTTAGAGATAAGTATAATTTGCAGTTTTCAGTAGGGTTACAAACAGATACAACTAGGAACAATAGAAACATTTAGAGATAAGTATAATATGCAGTTTTCAGTAGGGTTACAAACAGATACAACTAGGAACAATAGAAACATTTAGAGATAAGTATAATATGCAGTTTTCAGTAGGGTGACAAACAGATACAACTAGGAACAATAGAAACATTTAGAGATAAGTATAATATGCAGTTTTCAGTAGGGTTACAAACAGATACAACTAGGAACAATAGAAACATTTAGAGATAAGTATAATATGCAGTTTTCAGTAGGGTTACAAACAGATACAACTAGGAACAATAGAAACATTTAGAGATAAGTATAATATGCAGTTTTCAGTAGGGTGACAAACAGATACAACTAGGAACAATAGAAACATTTAGAGATAAGTATAATATGCAGTTTTCAGTAGGGTGACAAACAGATAAAACTAGGAACAATAGAAACATTTAGAGATAAGTATAATATGCAGTTTTCAGTAGGGTTACAAACAGATAAAACTAGGAACAATAGAAACATTTAGAGATAAGTATAATATGCAGTTTTCAGTAGGGTTACAAACAGATACAACTAGGAACAATAGAAACATTTAGAGATAAGTATAATATGCAGTTTTCAGTAGGGTGACAAACAGATAAAACTAGGAACAATAGAAACATTTAGAGATAAGTATAATATGCAGTTTTCAGTAGGGTGACAAACAGATAAAACTAGGAACAATAGAAACATTTAGAGATAAGTATAATATGCAGTTTTCAGTAGGGTTACAAACAGATACAACTAGGAACAATAGAAACATTTAGAGATAAGTATAATATGCAGTTTTCAGTAGGGTGACAAACAGATAAAACTAGGAACAATAGAAACATTTAGAGATAAGTATAATATGCAGTTTTCAGTAGGGTGACAAACAGATAGACTAGGAACAATAGAAACATTTAGAGATAAGTATAATATGCAGTTTTCAGTAGGGTGACAAACAGATACAACTAGGAACAATAGAAACATTTAGAGATAAGTATAATATGCAGTTTTCAGTAGGGTGACAAACAGATAAAACTAGGAACAATAGAAACATTTAGAGATAAGTATAATATGCAGTTTTCAGTAGGGTGACAAACAGATACAACTAGGAACAATAGAAACATTTAGAGATAAGTATAATATGCAGTTTTCAGTAGGGTGACAAACAGATAAAACTAGGAACAATAGAAACATTTAGAGATAAGTATAATATGCAGTTTTCAGTAGGGTTACAAACAGATACAACTAGGAACAATAGAAACATTTAGAGATAAGTATAATATGCAGTTTTCAGTAGGGTGACAAACAGATAAAACTAGGAACAATAGAAACATTTAGAGATAAGTATAATATGCAGTTTTCAGTAGGGTGACAAACAGATACAACTAGGAACAATAGAAACATTTAGAGATAAGTATAATATGCAGTTTTCAGTAGGGTTACAAACAGATAAAACTAGGAACAATAGAAACA
>NC_056726.1:1084078156-1084263156 GCF_019279795.1 Protopterus annectens
ATAAAACAAAAATAAAAAATTTTTTTAGGGTGACAAACAGATACAACTAGAAACAGAAACATTTAGAGATAAGTATAATATGCAGTTTTCAGTAGGGTTACAAACAGATACAACTAGGAACAATAGAAACATTTAGAGATAAGTATAATATGCAGTTTTCAGTAGGGTTACAAACAGATACAACTAGGAACAATAGAAACATTTAGAGATAAGTATAATATGCAGTTTTCAGTAGGGTTACAAACAGATAAAACTAGGAACAATAGAAACATTTAGAGATAAGTATAATATGCAGTTTTCAGTAGGGTGACAAACAGATACAACTAGGAACAATAGAAACATTTAGAGATAAGTATAATATGCAGTTTTCAGTAGGGTTACAAACAGATACAACTAGGAACAATAGAAACATTTAGAGATAAGTATAATATGCAGTTTTCAGTAGGGTGACAAACAGATAAAACTAGGAACAATAGAAACATTTAGAGATAAGTATAATATGCAGTTTTCAGTAGGGTTACAAACAGATACAACTAGGAACAATAGAAACATTTAGAGATAAGTATAATATGCAGTTTTCAGTAGGGTGACAAACAGATACAACTAGGAACAATAGAAACATTTAGAGATAAGTATAATATGCAGTTTTCAGTAGGGTGACAAACAGATACAACTAGGAACAATAGAAACATTTAGAGATAAGTATAATATGCAGTTTTCAGTAGGGTGACAAACAGATAAAACTAGGAACAATAGAAACATTTAGAGATAAGTATAATATGCAGTTTTCAGTAGGGTTACAAACAGATAAAACTAGGAACAATAGAAACATTTAGAGATAAGTATAATATGCAGTTTTCAGTAGGGTGACAAACAGATACAACTAGGAACAATAGAAACATTTAGAGATAAGTATAATATGCAGTTTTCAGTAGGGTTACAAACAGATACAACTAGGAACAATAGAAACATTTAGAGATAAGTATAATATGCAGTTTTCAGTAGGGTTACAAACAGATAAAACTAGGAACAATAGAAACATTTAGAGATAAGTATAATATGCAGTTTTCAGTAGGGTGACAAACAGATACAACTAGGAACAATAGAAACATTTAGAGATAAGTATAATATGCAGTTTTCAGTAGGGTTACAAACAGATAAAACTAGGAACAATAGAAACATTTAGAGATAAGTATAATATGCAGTTTTCAGTAGGGTGACAAACAGATACAACTAGGAACAATAGAAACATTTAGAGATAAGTATAATATGCAGTTTTCAGTAGGGTTACAAACAGATACAACTAGGAACAATAGAAACATTTAGAGATAAGTATAATATGCAGTTTTCAGTAGGGTTACAAACAGATAAAACTAGGAACAATAGAAACATTTAGAGATAAGTATAATATGCAGTTTTCAGTAGGGTGACAAACAGATACAACTAGGAACAATAGAAACATTTAGAGATAAGTATAATATGCAGTTTTCAGTAGGGTTACAAACAGATAAAACTAGGAACAATAGAAACATTTAGAGATAAGTATAATATGCAGTTTTCAGTAGGGTTACAAACAGATACAACTAGGAACAATAGAAACATTTAGAGATAAGTATAATATGCAGTTTTCAGTAGGGTGACAAACAGATACAACTAGGAACAATAGAAACATTTAGAGATAAGTATAATATGCAGTTTTCAGTAGGGTTACAAACAGATAAAACTAGGAACAATAGAAACATTTAGAGATAAGTATAATATGCAGTTTTCAGTAGGGTTACAAACAGATACAACTAGGAACAATAGAAACATTTAGAGATAAGTATAATATGCAGTTTTCAGTAGGGTTACAAACAGATACAACTAGGAACAATAGAAACATTTAGAGATAAGTATAATATGCAGTTTTCAGTAGGGTGACAAACAGATACAACTAGGAACAATAGAAACATTTAGAGATAAGTATAATATGCAGTTTTCAGTAGGGTTACAAACAGATAAAACTAGGAACAATAGAAACATTTAGAGATAAGTATAATATGCAGTTTTCAGTAGGGTGACAAACAGATACAACTAGGAACAATAGAAACATTTAGAGATAAGTATAATATGCAGTTTTCAGTAGGGTTACAAACAGATACAACTAGGAACAATAGAAACATTTAGAGATAAGTATAATATGCAGTTTTCAGTAGGGTGACAAACAGATAAAACTAGGAACAATAGAAACATTTAGAGATAAGTATAATATGCAGTTTTCAGTAGGGTTACAAACAGATACAACTAGGAACAATAGAAACATTTAGAGATAAGTATAATATGCAGTTTTCAGTAGGGTGACAAACAGATACAACTAGGAACAATAGAAACATTTAGAGATAAGTATAATATGCAGTTTTCAGTAGGGTGACAAACAGATAAAACTAGGAACAATAGAAACATTTAGAGATAAGTATAATATGCAGTTTTCAGTAGGGTTACAAACAGATAAAACTAGGAACAATAGAAACATTTAGAGATAAGTATAATATGCAGTTTTCAGTAGGGTTACAAACAGATAAAACTAGGAACAATAGAAACATTTAGAGATAAGTATAATATGCAGTTTTCAGTAGGGTGACAAACAGATACAACTAGGAACAATAGAAACATTTAGAGATAAGTATAATATGCAGTTTTCAGTAGGGTTACAAACAGATACAACTAGGAACAATAGAAACATTTAGAGATAAGTATAATATGCAGTTTTCAGTAGGGTGACAAACAGATACAACTAGGAACAATAGAAACATTTAGCGATAAGTATAATGTGCAGTTTTCAGTAGGGTTACAAACAGATACAACTAGGAACAATAGAAACATTTAGAGATAAGTATAATGTGCAGTTTTCAGTAGGGTTACAAACAGATAAAACTAGGAACAATAGAAACATTTAGAGATAAGTATAATATGCAGTTTTCAGTAGGGTGACAAACAGATACAAGTAGGACAATGGAAACATTTAGTGATAAGTATAATGTGCAGTTTTCAGTAGGGTTACAAACAGATAAAACTAGGACCAATAGAAACATTTAGAGATAAGTATAATATGCAGTTTTCAGTAGGGTGACAAACAGATACAACTAGGAATAATAGAAACATTTAGAGATAAGTGTAATATGAAGTTTTCAGTAGGGTTACAAACAGATAAAACTAGGAACAATAGAAATATTTAGAGATAAGTATAATATGCAGTTTTCAGTAGGGTGACAAACAGATACAACTACGAACAATAGAAACATTTAGAGATAAGTATAATATGCAGTTTTCAGTAGGGTTACAAACAGATACAACTAGGAACAATAGAAACATTTAGACATAAGTATAATATGCAGTTTTCAGTAGGGTGATAAACAGATAAAACTAGGAACAATAGAAACATTTAGAGATAAGTATAATTTGCAGTTTTCAGTAGGGTTACAAACAGATACAACTAGGAACAATAGAAACATTTAGAGATAAGTATAATATGCAGTTTTCAGTAGGGTGACAAACAGATACAACTAGGAACAATAGAAACATTTAGAGATAGGTATAATTTGCCGTTTTCAGTAGGGTTACAAACAGATAAAACTAGGAACAATAGAAACATTTAGCGATAAGTATAATTTGCAGGTTTCAGTAGGGTTACAAACAGATACAACTAGGAACAATAGAAACATGTAGAGATAAGTATAATATGCAATTTTCAGTTGGGTTACAAACAGATGCAACTAGGAACAATAGAAACATTTAGAGATAAGTATAATATGCAGTTTTCAGTAGGGTGACAAACAGATACAACTAGGACAATAGAAACATTTAGAGATAAGTATAATATGCAGTTTTCAGTAGGGTTACAAACAGATAAAACTAGGAACAATAGAAACATTTAGAGATAAGTATAATATGCAGTTTTCAGTAGGGTGACAAACAGATACAACTACGAACAATAGAAACATTTAGAGATAAGTATAATATGCAGTTTTCAGTAGGGTTACAAACAGATACAACTAGGAACAATAGAAACATTTACACATAAGTATAATATGCAGTTTTCAGTAGGGTGACAAACAGATAAAACTAGGAACAATAGAAACATTTAGAGATAAGTATAATTTGCAGTTTTCAGTAGGGTTACAAACAGATACAACTAGGAACAATAGAAACATTTAGAGATAAGTATAATATGCAGTTTTCAGTAGGGTGACAAACAGATACAACTAGGAACAATAGAAACATTTAGAGATAAGTATAATATGCAGTTTTCAGTAGGGTTACAAACAGATACAACTAGGAACAATAGAAACATGTAGAGATAAGTATAATATGCAATTTTCAGTTGGGTTACAAACAGATACAACTAGGAACAATAGAAACATTTAGACATAAGTATAATATGCAACTTTCAGTAGGGTTACAAACAGATACCACTAGGAACAAAAGAAACATTTAGAGATAAGTATAATATGCAGTCTTCAGTAAGGTGACAAACAGATAAAACGAGTAACAATAGAAACCTTTAGAGATAAGTATAATATGCAGTTTTCAGTAGGGTTACAAACATAGACAAAACATAGTAGACAACATCAGAATCATGCAGCTTCAGTTTCAGACAATAATACACGCAGTTATGGGCTAAGTCCTTTCAAGAATTCATACACTTATTACAGCATATGATTGAAATGCTTAGGGAGAATTTGTAGGATCAGCGGGTGGTGATTATTCAGGGTTTAAAGGAGGGACATTGCCAATGCTGTTGGAAGTGTAGTTTGAGGCATTTTTTGAACTGGGTTAGGCAGGATTGGTGAGTAAATTTGGCTGGTAGCATATTCCAGGTTTTGCCTACTGAGATGGCGAGTAGAGAGTCCCCAGCCACATTTATGCTTTTAGTTGTTTGTCCCAGCAGTTTGTCAGCACAGCGTAGTGACTTTAGGTTGCTGTATGGTTTGATGATCTTATTTAGTTGTTGTTGTTGTTGGTCTTTCGGCTTTTCCCGGTTAGGGGTCACCACAGCAGAACTCCAGTCCGCTAATGATTGGCAGTTGTTTTTTATGGTGTCGAGTTACCAGCCTGATGCCCAACCTTCAACAAAGGCATGCCCATTCAACTCATGTCTTTCAAACGCCCACTCGACCGCGGGGAGGACATGCAGACTCCACACAGAAGGCACTCTCAGCCCAAGCCGAGAATCGAATGGGAGAACCTCTTGCTGTGAGGCAATAATGCTACCGCTGCACCACCATGGAATACTTGATGATCTTATTTAGTGCTGGTGATTTTTTGGGTTGGTATAGGATTTTGTGGGTTATTATCAGTTGGTTGTATCTGAGAAGACTGGGCCACTCAAGCCATCCTAGTTGAGTTAGGTTGATACATTGGTGGGTCCTAGAAGTATCACCTGTAGCAAATCTAGCAACATGGTTGTAACAGCTAGCAAGTTTGGTAAGGGTGGCTTGATTCAGGTTAGTGAAGAGGGGGGAGGCATAGAGCAGGGTAGAAAATAGGTGGGACTGAGTGATAGTGATTCTTGCAAAAGGAGTGAGGAAAGGTTTGATCCTGTATAGGGAGCCCAGTTTTTGTTGAGAGATTTGATGGTTTGATTGACATGCATATCATATTGTGTGTGCAGAACTGTGTATTGTTACAGTGTTGTTACTGGTGGACGCCCTCCTTCCACTATTACATTGTTACAGTGTTGCTAGTTATGGAACCCATAATTCCACTGCTACATTGTTACAGTGTTGCTAGTTGTGGAACTCATCATTCCACTACTACATTGTTACAGTGTTGCTAGACATGGAAACTCCTCCTTCCACTACTACATTCTCCCTGACATACATGCACTGTACATTCAGGCTGCTGTGCTCTCCTGCTCCCTCTACCACTGTCTAGTGCCAGTGCTGTCCAGATGTTGATCAATGGCCTGTCGCTCAATGTCCCTCCAGCATGCTCTCCGTCATAACCTACATAGCACCTGTTGTTTCCCTCCCTTTTGCCATAGCCTTGACCACCACACAGAATCACTGGTTTGCCTGCATGACATAATGCATAGAATGTCTTTTCCAAGTCCCCGACACTGCCAGTCCTAAATGAAGCACCCTCAGCTTGCCTTATAGTGTACTGTACAGTGTATTGGAGGTTAGCAATTGTCACAGTATGTGAGTGCAAACTGTTGTGTGCAGCCCTGTTTAGGCTACTGTTTTTGCATCTGTGGCTATGCCATCATGGCATGGACCATGTGTTGCACTGCAGGCTTCTGTATGGTAGGCCATGTGCAGCATCACCTTGCATATTTCTTGACCACATGGTCCACCTTCCATGGCCTGTACAGTCACTCATTGTCCCAGATGCAGTTTTCTTCACAGATGGGAGGCTTGATTAGGCCCTGTCCTCCTGCACCATGAAGCACACTGCATGAAACACTTCCCTTTGGTGTACATTGGCATTTCTGCCCAACAACATTTTACTCCTCCAGGTATGTTTATGTGTAGCAGGATTATACAGTTTTGCTGATGTTTTTCCCTAGTTTGTGCATGTGTGTGTGTGTGTGTGTGTGTGTGTGTGTGTGTGTGTGTGTGTGTGTGTGTGTGTGTGTGTGTGTGTGTATCTCTCTTTATGACTGTTCTTACATTATATTTATTTGCTGTTTATTGTTTTATTTGTCTTGGGTTATGTTTTTAATTTATGCATTGTCAGTCACAGCTGTAGTTGCAGTGTGACAGCAGTTGTTTCACTGTTGACTTGCCCACTCATTTCTAGATGGGTCTGCAAGCTGCCTCCAGGCCTGTAGTGCTGAAGTTGATGTAGGTCATGTAGCAGGATGAAACCTGAATTATTCAGTGTTGACCTGTCACTGGATTGGGTGTAGAGCAATACCTCTGGGGGGGCAGTACTGGTTGATCATGATATGTAAGTTGGCATGAGCCATAGGCTGTGATGATGGCATTGGTCTGGGGAACACACCCTTGTATGACCGTCAGAACATACTACTACCTACCACTGTCTATTGGACATCCAGTGGTGATGGCAGTCAAAGATGTGACATAATAGGGTTGGGAGGGTGGCCTAATGCTTAAGGTGTTTGCCTTGCAAACACAAGGTGCAGGGTTTGAGTCTCACAAGGGACAATTGGCTAGGCTTAAAATGGCTCGCAAGGGCAGTTAGCTTAGTACTAATCTATGAGCTTATGAACTCTGGGTGTGGTGCTGGACAGCACAAATGTCAGGTTTCACCCAACCTATCCCTAATTATGGTGTTTCATTTCCTGCATGTGATTCTCATTCCCATTTACCACCCAGTCTTCCTCATCACTATGTGTTCTCCTGTTATTTGGCCTTGCTTCTCCATTGTGTGTCTTTCTTTTGCGGCAGCATCTCCCGATACATCTTTGTGTTTTGTGTTTGTTCCTGATAACATCCCTATATCCTCTTTTCTGCCCAGTCTGTGCCCTTTCTAGTTCCCTCTCCATCTTTCTTGATAAAAATAGAAAATGACTCGTATCACACAGAAACACACCTGCTCCTCTGTCCTGTCCCATTTTTCCCCTTCATCAGGCACATCTGTGTGTTCCTTTACTTTCTCTTCCACCTTCCTTACTGTCCCAGACACCCATTTTCTTCTCATTTATAACAATGTATTTGTGGGGACTTTGCTGTGAACCCCTTATTATGGCTCTTAGTTGTTGTAGTAGCAGAGAGACATTGTGAGTATGAATGCACAACATTGTAGACATACTGCATGCACATTATTGGGCTGCTACACTCATGTGTCTCCTGTCACACAGTGCTGTCCCTTACATGACCTGTGGTATTTTCACCAGAACATTCCTTAATTTGTTCACTGCCTTCTTGCTATGTGGTTCCTATGTAATTGTTACAGGTTGACCTGTGGTGTTTTCACCAAAGCATTCCTGAATTTGTTCACTGCCTTCTTGCTATGTGGCACCTATGTCACTGTTACAGGTTGACCTGTGTTGTTTTCACCAAAACATTCTTGAATTTGTTCACTGCCTTCTTGCTATGTGGCACCTATGTCACTGTTACAGGTTGACCTGTGTTGTTTTCACCAAAGCATTCCTGAATTTGTTCACTGCCTTCTTGCTACGTGGCTCCTATGTCACTGTTACAGGTTGACCTGTGGTGTTTTCACCAAAGCATTCCTGAATTTGTTCACTGCCTTCTTGCTATGTGGCACCTATGTCACTGTTACAGGTTGACCTGTGTTGTTTTCACCAAAGCATTCCTGAATTTGTTCACTGCCTTCTTGCTATGTGGCACCTATGTCACTGTTATAGGTTGACCTGTGTTGTTTTCACCAAAGCATTCCTGAATTTGTTCACTGCCTTCTTGCTACGTGGCTCCTATGTCACTGTTACAGGTTGACCTGTGGTGTTTTCACCAAAGCATTCCTTAATTTGTTCACTGCCTTCTTGCTATGTGGCTCCTATGACACTGTTATAGGTTGACCTGTGGTGTTTTCACCAAAGCATTCCTTAATTTGTTCACTGCCTTCTTGCTACGTGGCACCTATGACACTGTTACAGGTCACATTATACTACTTCACTTACATTTTTTTGCCATTAAATGGCTGCCTAAGCAATGCTTCTGAATCCCAAACATGTTATTATGCTATAAAATAAACAGGATTTCTTTGTTTAGTAAAATATCTACAACAGGAAAAAAAAGATCAAAGTTTTGAACACTTCAAGGAAATCTGTTCACAGGTTCATAGGTGTGTAGCAGGCTAATGACCCTGGAGCCGTTATAAACCTAGCCCACAGAAGTGCCCTGGCATCGTACCACCCAATGTTAGTTCCCAGTGCCTATATCAAGTAGAGCAACTGGAGTGATCTCCGGGGTGAACTTTCTATTTCCCATCCACTCATCAAGATTTCTCTTGAAGAGGGCCAGTGATATGCTCTGCTTGACATGTATGGGACATCTGTTCCAGAGCATGGGCAGTCTCTGGGTTATGAACCTGTCCCTCCGGCATGTTCTGTTGATTGTGGTTATGAGGCTGAGGTCGCTGGAGCATGTGGTGTGGAGGGATTTGGATTTCTTTAGATGTAGCATTTGTAACAGAGCTGGTTCAGACATGGCTTTGTAAGTCAAGCAGAGATCATCTCTTAGTAGACGATATGTGACAGAGAATAGCTGGAGTTTTTTGAAACTGTCCATGTAGGGCATGTGTTTAAGGTCTAGGATCCTCTTCATAAGGTAGTTTTGTGGCCTTTCCAGCTGTTGCATGTGTCTAGTGAGGTACATACCAAATGAGGCATTGTACTCAATGATTGGCCTAATGAGGGAAGAGTAGAAAGAGATGATGACCTCTTTCTTCCTGGATGCAAAACCCTTGGTAGGGAGCTGTGCCACATAGAAGGACTTTCTGACCACAGTGGCAATGTGGAGGTCGAAGGAGAGTTTGCTGTCAACTTGTGTCCCCAGATCTCTTATAACAACAAGCTGAGTCTACAGACTGATCATTTTTCAAATGCAAATTCAGCAGAGCTGAATCACAGAATCATCATTTTACGAAAAGAAAATGCAGCTGTAATATAAAAGTGAAGATTTTTGCAAGGGAGATACTTATGCACATATTTCCCAAGTGATCCCACTTCAATATTACTTTCACAAAATGTAGCTGTAATATAAAAGTGAAGATTTTTGCAAGGGAGATACATATGCACATATTTCCCAAGTGATCCCACTTCAATATTACTTTCACAAGGTCACTCAACCTTGGCAAAAGCAAAACTTGTCTTATCGGATATTATTCTCCTCCCAAGGAGTTGTGAAATCTGGAATGATAATATTTATTCAGGATGGTTATAAGAGTATAACTGGGCTTATCCATGATCAAATATAAGTCTTTTATATACCTTAATATATTTTACAATACTGTTGATTATCAGTTCAATAAGCTGATTTGGGGTAAAACCCATTCATCAAATGTTCAGTTGGCAACTACTTGTAGGCATGTTGGCACTCCAAATCCCACCGGTAATGTATTAGAAGATGTCTGTGTCTCAAGATACAAGGTGGACAGCTCTTTGATGAAGGGAAGAATATTACTTTATACATAAGTTCGCTGTTGACAGAAACAGTTCACCTGAGGAAATGGTATAATCAATAGCCATAAACAAATTCAAACAGTGCATGGAATAGACAAAGACAAGTCACACAAGCAATGAGATAAAAATATACTCTGTTGGATCACTGTCTGCATGGCTTGTTAACTAGACAGAAAACATGACAGATTATTGGCCAGTTGATATCATGGTGAAATAAATAACTAAATAAATAAATAAAAATATTCTATGCCCAGTGTTTCTAATTTACATTTGAATATCATGTGTTCTATTCTACATATCATTGTTCTGCAGTAATAAGTAGGAGAACATGTCAAACAAGGAAAACCAAAACATGAAAATGGGCAAGCAATGTTTAATTGTAGAATTGCTATGGATTAATGTTTTGAATTAAGTCTCCTTAAGGCTTGGAATCACTGACGTCACTATTGCTAGGGATTCTTTTCAATTTCAAATGTTGTTCACGTTAACCTCTTTTTTTATGGTCAGTCTGTGTTATCAAAATATAAGCCTTTGTGCTTATTGAAACTTCCAAGATAAATCTGTGAACACATGGTTGTTTCTGTTTAATTTATTTATTCATTTTTCTTAAACAGAGTAATATTTCTCAGAAGAAATTCACAAGGTGTCCCTAAGGGAAAGCTTTACAATGGATTATGTAATATACAGCCGCACACAAAACATGGAGTCCAGTCTTACAATTGCTCTATAAGTGATTTTCCAAAACAAAATGCGAAAAGTCATAATTGTTTTTCATAATGACTGCAGTACTATTTCTGTACAAACAGTCAAAGTTAATAGATAGATTCTCCCCTAGGAATGTTCTCAGAACCATGTAGATTGGAAGTTAATAGGATCCTTCATTATATATACACTATTCTCTAAGTAAATCACTGTCATTTAGGTATTAATAAGCAGCTGTCTAAATAATCATAATAGATAGTCAAATTTGGTGTGGAAGAAGCAGAAAAATCATAATCATCATCTTCATCACTGTGTAAACAATTGGTTCTAATATGGGTCATTATGTTTGGAAGCTAAATAGGTTAGGCCAAACCTCCATATGTCAAGCAACATTATCTGGATAATTTTATGTAATCTCAAGTGTTCCAAAGCAAGCTGAGTGGTTTAATCCCACCAATGTGTCCTCAGCTTAGCCCAGGTTCTCTGTCCAGTAGACCATGGCCAGTACACCTCCCATGAGAGGCAACAAGGGGCGAGATACAGTATTACTTGGAGGCAGCCCAGCTATCCCTCAAAGAAACCTCACAGAAATAGCAAAATGGTTATGAATTATTAAGCATTTGCCAAGAATATAGTAACATTTTTTTCAGTTCATGTGTTATATTTTCCTGTTTATTCCAAATCATCTACTGCTTAATATCATCACCTAATGGCTTGCAACCTTAGCACTGCACTGCCCCTGATTTTGTTGAATGTCACTGATTTTCATCTCCTATTTTTACCCTGTCCTTCATGAAATGTTTGAATTTGGGGTACATTTCTGAATATCAGTAATGCCAGATATTCAGGCTGCAAACTTGTTATTCTTTAGAAAGTGCAGGTTATGGCAAAAAGCCTGTTTTAAGTGACTTAAAGTGATATGTAAAAATTGCCCCTGGTGTTTTAACTCTTTCTTGCCCCATACCCTTGTTTTGTCCAGAATTATTGAGCAAAGAACTTGAGAGGTACTATTGCAACAGGATTGCACAAAATTTATACTTCAAAATTACATCATTTACTTTTGTATTTATATGCAGAATATATGTGGATGTATTTATATTTACATGTTTTCTGTGTCAAGAGATGTAAACTTATATCACTGACTGCTCTTACTCCTAATGAAACAGTCATGAAATCAGAAGCTGTGAAGTAACTAAAATATGAATCAAATGCACAGATGAATGATATTAGATTTTTTCCCTCCCAGATTCTCCAGAATGCCTAAAGTGTGCGGAAGATTACTGGTCCAATGAGAGACAAGATGTGTGTGTCCTGAAACCTTTGGAGTTTCTCAGCTATGAAGAACCTTTAGGCATCACTTTAGCTGCCTTTAGCATTTTTCACTCTCTTATCTCTCTTCATATCCTTGGGATTTTTATCAAATACAGAGAAACCCCAATTGTCAAAGCAAACAATCGTGATATCAGTTATTTGCTTCTTACTAGTCTGGTGCTCTGCTTTCTCTGTCCTTTAGTATTTATTGGGTATCCTGTGAGAAGTACCTGTATGCTAAGACAGACTGCCTTTGGAATTATATTTGCAGCCTGCATTTCCTGTGTACTAGCCAAAACTATCACAGTTGTATTTGCTTTTAATGCCACGAAACCTGGCAGTCACTTAAAGAAATGGATGGGATCAAAGTTAGCTACTTGCATTATTTTTATCTGTACAATAATTCAAGCTATAATTTGCATGGCTTGGCTGATTATTTCTCCACCTTATCCAGATGTAAATACTTCATCAAAAATCGGAGTATTGGTCATTGAGTGCAATGAAGCATCGGCAGTTGCCTTCTGGGTAATGTTAGGTTATATGGGTCTACTTGCCACTGTTAGTTTTATTGTTGCCTTCTTATCTAGAAACTTGCCAGACAGTTTTAATGAAACTAAATACATTACATTTAGCATGCTAGTTTTTGTGAGTGTCTGGCTATCATTTATCCCAGCGTATCTAAGTACAAAAGGAAAATATATGGTAGCTGTGGAAATATTTGCTATCTTGTCTTCAGGTTTTGGGCTTCTAATGTGCATATTTTTCCCTAAATGTTATATAATTCTATTAAAACCTGAAATGAACACCAGAGAACAATTAATGGGAAAATCCACTTTCAGGAAAAGTGAAAAAACACAAGCTGAAGTCTAAAACATTATTATATTACTATTATTGATTTATTCCTGTCTTCAGATAACATTTTGTTGGTATTCATAATACTTCTCACAAACTTGTCAGTTGTCATTTACATTTGTCCGGACTGAGACTGAAATAGATCCATTTGGGTCAGTGCTCTACCAATGGAAATAAATTGAATAAACATATACATAAATAAACAAACAAATACATGCATGCATTAATAAATAAATTAGTACTTTTTGTGTGAAAATTTGCCTGCATCCTGTACAGTCTAATTTAAAATTTCCATATAATTAAACTGGTCCTTCTTGAGCACTTTTTATCCATGACTTAGGTTAAAACTGCAAGGGTAAATATCACACACACACACACACACACACACACACACACACACACACACACACACACACACCCATATATATCTATATATTGTTCCCCTTCAAAACATCTAAAACAAACAACATCTAAAATCAAAACATCAAGGCCATAACATGTAAAATCCGCAATATCTAAAACCCATAATATCGAAATTCATAACATCTAAAATGTATAATATGTGATAATGTATTATCAAACGTGTAAATGTTATAGTTTAATCTGTTTATCTTGTGGTATCACTATGAGATGTTGTAGTTTTTGTTTCTATAGTTATTATTTATATAGTGTAAGAATTTATGCCGCAAATAATAAAACGTTTACACTTTTATGATTGTGGTTATTCAAGTGTTGCCATATCTGTTGACTGCTATTGCTATTTTGTTTGTTAGGACTTATCTGTATTTTATCAGCAGTCATACTACATTCCTCCGTGGGAAGGTAATATTAGTATTTTTTTAAGGTTCCATTTATATAGTGTTTATTTTGCCACTCTGTATGTGTTTTTAGGCCACACAGGTAAGTGATATAGACATTATGTGTACATTCTTTATGGTGATCGTGATACAGTGGGAAAAGGGAAATCTCCCATTCCGCACTGTATGGAGATCTCCGTTCACAATGTCAGGATTCTGACAGTTTGATCATGTGGCCTCAGCCATATGAAAATCAATCTTTCAGATTTCAGCATTGTGATGTGTTCTCATATATACACATACACACACACACAAACACACACACACATTTTATATATATATATATATATATATATATATATATATATATATATATATATATATATATAGATATATGTGTGTGTGTGTGTGTCTGTGTGTGTCTGTGTCTGTATGGATAAATAGACACACATACACATGAACAATTTGGTGTACTCAGCCAATCAGAATGTGGTTTTAGGTGTGGGAAGCTGGAATACCCAGACATAACCCATATGTAGAATGACAGAAGTCAGGCTTGAATTAAACACTGAGCCACCATGTGCCTAATTTTTCATTTTTACCATAAATGAAGAAAAGACAGATGAAGGTCCTGTCTCACAGCTACTAGTTTGTGAAGTTTGCTTATCTGCATTTCTTCATCCGGGGTAAATCTCTCCACAAATTGGCCATCTTTTCTAGCTTTTACTACCCCATCAAAAAATGAGGCAATCTTTAGTGAGTTCTCCAGGGCAAAAATGCTTCAGCTTGTGCAAGACGTATGCAATTCACCAAAATTACTTGCAAATGGGTTGTCTCAGTCATGTCAGACTTTTATTTTGCAAAATATAAGAAGATAAGTTTAGAAATCCTGAGACAGCAGTCTTCGTGCACTGTTGTAAAGGATGCTGCTGCTGTTGCCTTGTTGTTGTGGTTATTTTAGGAAGAGTTAGCAAGATTTCACTCAGAACTAATTTCAAAACAATTTGCTTATCAGTTCCAGCTCTGCTATGTCAAAATTCACAGGCCTGACTGGGTTCAACCTTAAAAAAAATCACTGGGATCGCTTTTCCAACTTGCTTAAAAAGCAAAGTCTGTAGTTAACATTTTATTCACAGAAATTCTTCAGTACCTGTCCAGTCATATTGCATTTGAGGAAAATAAAAAAGAAACTAGAACCTTTAAACACTGAAAAAATAACAACTGTTCCTTTTTCAGAACATGGATACAGACAAGCTGAACAAAGAGTTATTGCATGAGAAGTAATTTGCCTGTGACAGATAATTCTAGGTTTGGATATGTACACCTGCCAAAATGTAATATACTATTTTCTGTTTCCCTTAAAAACTACACATGGGGCTTGTTAAATTATTTATACATATTGCCTTTTAGTGTAATGTATACCCACTTTATAATAAGGTATTAAATTATGTGACCATGACATACTTCTACTTAGAAAATGAAAAAGGAGAGAGATGACATCTCGAATCTTAATGAAATACACATAATTCTTTGAAATGCAAATAAAACAAAGTCTGTAAATACTGATCTTGGACAGAGTTCATTTTATTGAATCAAAAGTTTTTCAAAAAAAAAATCCAGGGTGCGAATAGTTTGAATATTGGACTACATTTACAAATTATTCTGTGGAGAACTACCTGGAAAACAAAACTAACCAGATTCACTGCCATCAAAAGATAAAGTCCTAACTATGACCTTGATGGGCCAAACCTGATTATTTATTTATTTATTTATTTATTTATTGACATTTGTTGACTGGAAAAGTCCACTAGGCTTGGACCCATGTTCAGTGGAGGCCCAGGGAGAAATGTTCCAAGTTACATGAAAATCATTACATGAATTTTCAAGGAAACAATTACTTATAAAGCAAGTGAAATAATGCAGAAAACTATTTAAACAGTACATATGTTGTAAAAAGGCACAATACAGTAACAATGGAACATTAACATGTAGGGAAATTGTACAGTTACTGGTATATGATTATATAGTACATGATTACTGGTTTAATCACCTTATAGGAAGATGTGGGGGTGGAGATGAATGATGTGACTGATGTGGAGGAGGAGATGAATGATGTGACTGATCTGGAGGAGGAGAAGAATGATGTGACTGATGTGGAGGAGGAGATGAATGATGTGATTGATGTGGAGGAGATGAATGATGTGACTGATGTGGAGGAGGAGGAGATGAATGATGTGACTGATGTGGAGGAGGGGATAAATGATGTGACTGATGTGGAGGAGGGGATGAATGATGTGACTGATGTGGAGGAGGAGGAGATGAATGATGTGACTGATGTGGAGGAGGGGATGAATGATGTGACTGACATGGAGGAGGAGATGAATGATGTGACTGATGTGGAGGAGGGGATGAATGACACAGCTGATGTGGAGGAGGAGATGAATGATGTGGCTGATGTGGAGGAGGAGGAGATGAATGATGTGACTGATGTTGAGGAGGAGAAGAATGATGTGACTGATATGGAGGAGGAGATGAATGATGTGACTGATGTGGAGGAGGAGATGAATGATGTGACTGATGAGGAGGAAGAGATGAATTATGTGACTGATGTGGAGGAGGGGATGAATCATGTGACTGACGTGGAGGAGGAGATGAATGATGTGACTGATGTGGAGGAGGAGGAGATGAATGATGTGGCTGATGTGGAGGAGGGGATGAATGATGTGACTGACATGGAGGAGGAGAAGAATGATGTGGCTGATGTGGAGGAGGAGATGAATGATGTGGCTGATGTGGAGGAGGAGATGAATGATGTCACTGATGTGGAGGAGGAGATGAATGATGTGACAGATGTGGAGGAGGAGATGAATGATGTGGCTGATGTGGAGGAGGAGGAGATGAATGATGTGAGTGATGTGGAGGAGGAGATGAATGATGTGACTGATGTGGAGGAGGAGATTAATGATGTGACTGATGTGGAGGAGGAGATGAATGATGCAGCTGATGTGGAGGAGGAGGAGATGAAAGATGTGACTGATGTGGAGGAGGAGATGAATGATGTGGCTGATGTGGAGGAAGAGATGAATGATGTGACTGATGTGGAGGAGGAGATGAATGATGTCACTGATGTGGAGGAGGAGATGAATGAAGTGACTGATGTGGAGGAGGAGATGAATGATGTGACTGATGTGGAGGAGGAGATGAATGATGTGGCTGATGAGGAGGAAGAGATGAATGATGTGACTGATGTGGAGGAGGGGATGAATCATGTGACTGACGTGGAGGAGGAGATGAATGATGTGACTGATGTGGAGGAGGAGGAGATGAATGATGTGGCTGATATGGAGGAGGAGATGAATGATGTGACTGATGTGGAGGAGGAGATGAATTATGTGGCTGATGAGGAGGAAGAGATGAATGATGTGACTGATGTGGAGGAGGGGATGAATCATGTGACTGACGTGGAGGAGGAGATGAATGATGTGACTGATGTGGAGGAGGAGATGAATGATGTGACTGATATGGAGGAGGAGATGAATGATGTGACTGATGTGGAGGAGGAGATGAATGATGTGGCTGATGAGGAGGAAGAGATGAATGATGTGACTGATGTGGAGGAGGAGATGAATGATGTGACTGATGTGGAGGAGGAGGAGATGAATGATGTGGCTGATGTTGAGGAGGAGATGAATGATGTGACTGATGTGGAGGAGGAGATGAATGATGTCACTGATGTGGAGGAGGAGATGAATGATGTGACTGATGTGGAGGAGGAGATGAATGATGTGACTGATGTGGAGGAGGAGATGAAAGATGTGACTGATGTGGAGGAGGAGATGAATGATGTGGCTGATGTGGAGGAAGAGATGAATGATGTGACTGATGTGGAGGAGGAGATGAATGATGTCACTGATGTGGAGGAGGAGATGAATGAAGTGACTGATGTGGAGGAGGAGATGAATGATGCAGCTGATGTGGAGGAGGAGATGAATGATGTGACTGATGTGGAGGAGGAGATGAATGATAAGGTAGATGTGGAGGAGGAGGAGATGAATGATGTGACTGATGTGGAGGAGGAGATGAATGATGTGACTGATCTGGAGGAGGAGATGAATGATGGGACTGATGTGGATGGAGGAGATGAATGATGTGACTGATGTGGAGGAGGAGATGAATGATGTGGCTGATGTGGAGGAGGAGAAGAATTATGTGACTGATGTGGAGGAGGAGATGAATGATGTGACTGATGTGGAGGAGGAGATGAATGATGTGGCTAATGTGGAGGAGGAGATGAATGATGTGACTGATGTGGAGGAGGGGAGGAATGATGTGACTGATGTGGAGGAGGAGATGTATGATGTGGTTGATGTGGAGGAGGAGATGAATGATGTGACTGATGTGGAGGAGGAGATGAATGATGTCACTGATGTGGAGGAGGAGATGAATGACACAGCTGATGTGGAGGAGGAGATGGATGATGTGACTGATGTGGAGGAGGAGATGAATGATGTGACTGATGTGGAGGAGGGGATGAATGATGTGACTGACATGGAGGAGGAGAAGAATGATGTGGCTGATGTGGAGGAGGAGATGAATGATGTGGCGGATGTGGAGGAGGAGATGAATGATGTCACTGATGTGGAGGAGGAGATGAATGATGTGACTGATGTGGAGGAGGAGATGAATGATGTGGCTGATGTGGAGGAGGAGTAGATGAATGATGTGAGTGATGTGGAGGAGGAGATGAATGATGTGACTGATGTGGAGGAGGAGATTAATGATGTGACTGATGTGGAGGAGGAGATGAATGATGCAGCTGATGTGGAGGAGGAGGAGATGAAAGATGTGACTGATGTGGAGGAGGAGATGAATGATGTGGCTGATGTGGAGGAAGAGATGAATGATGTGACTGATGTGGAGGAGGAGATGAATGATGTCACTGATGTGGAGGAGGAGATGAATGATGTGACTGATGTGGAGGAGGAGATGAATGATGCAGCTGATGTGGAGGAGGAGATGAATGATGTGACTGATGTGGAGGAGGAGATGAATGATATGGTTGATGTGGAGGAGGAGGAGATGAATGATGTGACTGATGTGGAGGAGGAGATGAATGATGTGACTGATCTGGAGGAGGAGATGAATGATGGGACTGATGTGGAAGAGGAGTTGAATGATGTGGCTGATGTGGAGGAGGAGATGAATGATGTGACTGATGTGGAGGAGGAGATGAATGATGTGGCTGATGTGGAGGAGGAGAAGAATTATGTGGCTGATGTGGAGGAGGAGATGAATGATGTGACTGATGTGGAGGAGGAGATGAATGATGTGGCTGATGTGGAGGAGGAGATGAATGATGTGACTGATGTGGAGGAGGAGAGGAATGATGTGACCAATGTGGAGGAGGAGATGAATGATGTGGTTCATGTGGAGGAGGAGATGAATGATGTGACTGATGTGGAGGAGGAGATGAATTATGTCACTGATGTGGAGGAGGAGATGAATGACACAGCTGATGTGGAGGAGGAGATGGATGATGTGGCTGATGTGGAGGAGGAGGAGATGAATGATGTGACTGATGTGGAGGAGGAGATGAATGATGTGACTGATCTGGAAGAGGAGATGAATGATGTGGCTGATGTTGAGGAGGAGATGAATGATGTGGCTGATGTGGAGGAAGAGATGAATGATGTGACTGATGTGGAGGAGGTGATGAATGATGTGACTGATCTGGAGGAGGAGATGAATGATGGGACTGATCTGGAGTAGGAGATGAATGATGGGACTGATGTGGAGGAGGAGATGAATGATGTGGCTGATGTGGAGAAGGAAATGAATGATATGACTGATGCGGAGGAGGAGATGAATGATGTGACTGATGTGGAGGAGGAGATGAATGATGTGGCTGATGAGGAGGAGGAGACGAATGATGTGACTGATGTGGAGGAGGTGATGAATGCTGTGACTGATCTGGAGGAGGAGATGAATGATGGGACTGATGTGGAGGATGAGATGAATGATGTGGCTGATGTGGAGGAGGAAATGAATGATGTGACTGATGTGGAGGAGGAGATGAATGATGTGACTGATGTGGAGGAGGAGATGAATGATGGGAGGAGGAGGTACAGGGTTTGAAGTCACAGGATTGATGGCTAGGCTTAAAATGGCTTGCAAGGGCAGTTAGCCTAGTACTAACCTATGAATGATGTGACTGATGTGGAGGAGGAGATGAATGACACAGCTGATGTGGAGGAGGAGATGGATGATGTGGCTGATGTGGAGGAGGAGGAGATGAATGATGTGGCTGATGTTGAGGAGGAGATGAATGATGTGGTTGATGTGGTGGAGGAGAAGAATGATGTGGCTGATGTGGAGGAGGAGATGAATGATGTGGCTGATGTGGAGGAGTTGATGAATGATGGGACTGATGTGGAGGAGGAGATGAATGTTGTGGCTGATGTGGAGAAGGAGATGAATGATGTGATTGATGTGGAGGAGGAGATGAATGCTATGACTGATGTGGAGGAGGAGATGACTGATTTGGCTGATGTGGAGGAGGAGAAGAATGATGTGGCTGATGTGGAGGAGGAGATGAATGATGTGACTGATGTGGAGGAGGAGATGAATGATGTGGCTGATGTGGAGGAGGAGATGAATGATGTGACTGATGTGGAGGAGGAGAAGAATGATGTGACTGATGTGGAGGAGGAGATGAATGATGTGGAGGAGGAGATGAATGATGTGACTGATGTGGAGGAGGAGATGAATGACACAGCTGATGTGGAGGAGGAGATGGATGATGTGGCTGATGTGGAGGAGGAGGAGATGAATGATGTGGCTGATGTTGAGGAGGAGATGAATGATGTGGTTGATGTGGAGGAAGAGATGAATGATGTGGCTGATGTGGAGGAGGAGATGAATGATGTGACTGATGTGGAGGAGAAGATGAATGATGTGACTGATGTGGAGGAGGAGATGAATGATGTGGCTGATGTGGTGGAGGAGAAGAATGATGTGGCTGATGTGGAGGAGGAGATGAATGATGTGGCTGATGTGGAGGAGTTGATGAATGATGGGACTGATGTGGAGGAGGAGATGAATGTTGTGGCTGATGTGGAGAAGGAGATGAATGATGTGATTGATGTGGAGGAGGAGATGAATGCTATGACTGATGTGGAGGAGGAGATGACTGATTTGGCTGATGTGGAGGAGGAGAAGAATGATGTGGCTGATGTGGAGGAGGAGATGAATGATGTGACTGATGTGGAGGAGGAGATGAATGATGTGGCTGATGTGGAGGAGGAGATGAATGATGTGACTGATGTGGAGGAGGAGAAGAATGATGTGACTGATGTGGAGGAGGAGATGAATGATGTGGAGGAGGAGATGAATGATGTGACTGATGTGGAGGAGGAGATGAATGACACAGCTGATGTGGAGGAGGAGATGGATGATGTGGCTGATGTGGAGGAGGAGGAGATGAATGATGTGGCTGATGTTGAGGAGGAGATGAATGATGTGGTTGATGTGGAGGAAGAGATGAATGATGTGGCTGATGTGGAGGAGGAGATGAATGATGTGACTGATGTGGAGGAGAAGATGAATGATGTGACTGATGTGGAGGAGGAGATGAATGATGTGACTGATGTGGCTGATGTGGAGGAGGAGATGAATGATGTCACTGATGTGGAGGAGGAGATGAATGATGTGGCTGATGTGGAGGAGGAGATGAATGATGTCACTGATGTGGAGGAGGAGATGAATGATGTGACTGATGTGGAGAAGGAGATGAATGATGTGGCTAGGTCCGCGCATCTCTCTTTCTGGGAGAGGATGGTGGTCTTTGTCTCAGCTCACTGACAATAGTGGAGATCAGAGCTCATGCAGCAGTGATGACCATAACGGGTACAGGGCCAACATCCCATTGCATACCAGTGCCTTGGATGCTTCAGCCTTGTGCAAGAGATACTAGGAACCCAACTTAAAAAAAAAAAACAAAATAAAAACTGAACCTCTACATGGATGATGACACCTCTTGGCTGGATTGACCCTCAACTCCAGAGAAACAAATGAGCTATATCAGAGCTAGATCATAGTCAAATGGGGGCCTAGCCAGTGTGGTGGATTAGGGACCCCACCCCCACAGCCATTTTAGTGTCCCATTACTTGTCTAGTTTTTCCCCATTTACCATAAACACTCTTCAAAACTCTTAGACTGCATACTATTTTCTTCTTTACTTCTACAATGATTAGAGATATTTGTATTTAATTTAAAACTTTTACTTCAATTTTTTAGCACATACACTGATAGCCATTTGCTAAGCCAGACAGTACAGTTTCACAATGCAAACAGACTTAGCATGAACAGTTTACTTCTCTTCTCTTGATACTCACATTCAAAGGAAATGCATCTGGCCAGTGGTGGATTAAGTTGACCTTTGGGTTGCTTTCAAACCATAGATTCATAGATTTCTAGATTGTTTCTAGGTTAACGACCTGGGAGGCCTTTCCAAGCCTAGCCAAGTTTTCCCAAAATAATAATGATGTCCTGTGTCCAAATAGGACACTGAGGGCCAGGCATTTATAAGCTACCTCTGTCCATAAGGGAAACAGGAGCCAGGCTCATTGTAAATTTCCTGTTCCCCATCCACTGGGCTAGGTTGCACTTAAAATAGGTAATTGACAAACTCAGCTTCACATGGATGGGAAGCCTGTTCCACAGGAGGGGCAGTCTCTGGGCTACATATCTGTCTCTCCAGCATATTCTGTTTAAATCTGTTAGAAAAATGTGTATTTGAATATATGAGAAATGCTAGTTTAAAAGCAAAGTAGTATATAATGCATTTTATTCTATTAATCATATAACCGTAAGGATTAATTCATGTGTAAATGTAAGTAGTTTTGAAACTGCAGTGTGGCTTGAAGCAAAGCTGATCTTTGACCCTGGCAGAATGCTAGCTTAGCAAGTTTTAATGTTTATGCTTTTCACAAGTGATTATCTGGTGGGTCAGGAAATTAAATGTGTGAAATAATGAAATCTTCTGCTCTTTCCTGTTGGAATGATTTGGCCTCGTATATGTATTACTGAGATAGCACGCAGCTGTGTGAGAAAGTGTAACAGAGAACAAAGACATGTATTAAATGACTGAAGCTGCTATTGTATTCGAACTGATATGAAACCTTGAAGAAGTAACTTTACAGAAAGACATTATGTCTGACCAGCTGGATAGCAAGGCTGTATTGTATCTAGAGGAAAAGTTTTTTTTAAAATATACAGCATCAACAGCTTTATGAATAGAAGACTGTAAGCTAAAAGTGATGTAGATGCCCTGTGACATATCACGTCAGTAAGGTGGGCATAGCTTAAATGTTAAACCTATATAAAATTGTGTGCTTCCTGTTTCATGTCAGACAAAATTCTGTACTTGTACGTTTTTTGCCTCCTGGTGTACACTAGTAAACGTTTTAACCTGAACCATCTGTGTATTGAAATCTTATTTTATTTAACAGTTTGGTCCTTCGGACCGGAATTCCCTTGGTAAGCCGCAGATCAGAGCTTATCGGTGGTCGAATACTGCGCAGGAGAAGTTACCGAAATGGTTCTTCTTGAGTGAAAAGACCTCCGACTGAATTGTCGTGTAAAGAGGCTGGCCACTTTCTGATCTGTGGCCGAAAAGCGGAACTTGGACTTTCTCACTACCGGAGGCTCAGGTAGGAAGAATTTGCCTTTTTTTCTGTTTTAGATCAGGGACTAGGCTACAGTATATTGTTGTCAAGATTTGTTTTGCAGATCAGGGACAAAAGGAAGTACTGTATATTTGGTCATAGATCAGGGTAACAGAATAAGGTAGGCAGTTATTCTAGATAAACTGTGAACAGGAACTGAGAACTTGATATCACGTGATAAAAAAGGGTTACGTAACATTTTCTTTGACATGGGTAATCAGTGCACTAAAACATTGCGAGATCCGCCCCTAACTGAAGACGCAAAATACATGCAATTACAACGTTCTGATAACGTTAGGTATTATACGTAATGGGTTAGTAAATATGAATTTGATGGTAAACTAGATAAGACTTCACTAGTTAAACTCCTAAAACAGCTTAAATCTGATGCAGGAGGTCAGGCAAAAAAGCAACGCCAATTAGGCATTCCTCAGGCACACAGGTGGATTGAGGAAGCAAATCGTAGAGAGCAGAAGCTGAAAAATTCAAAAACATTATTTTTAGACAAAGAGGATAATAACTTGGTAATAGCAACAGCTCCTCCTCATCCTCCCTTGCCCCCTCCCTTACCTTTTTCAGGATATGAAGTGAGTGGACAGGCTGGTCCACCTCTGCGTTATCCTGAAGTTTCAGCAAGATCACAACCATTTGTTAGAGATCCTATTGAAACTAGGTCCTGAACACGTAAAACACACAGGGACACAGAATCATACCAAATAGAGAGAAATCTACAGGATGAGAGTGAGGAAGAAATATGCCCACTTATAGAAGTTCCAAATCCTCAGGCAGGACAGGAAGGGCAGGACCCAACACTCTTAGTATATAGACCATGGACACCGGAAGATGTCCGGAAGGCTACTGAGGGAATCCCCCATCCGAAAGTTAATTTTACGAAATTTTTAGAAGATTTACAAGGCATGAGGTTGAGTTACCACTTGAATGGGGAAGAAGTAGAAAAAGTAGTAAGACAAATTATAGGCCCAGATTGGCACATGATTTGTGGCACCTGGAATCCTCATAATGCAGAGCTTAAACCACTCCCACATAGTGACGCAGAGTTAGACAACAGGGTGAAAGGTCTGACAGACCGAATCTCTGAGAAATGGAAACCTAGAGCAGATTGGACTTGCATTAATCAATGCATACAACAGGAAAATGAGACAATAGATGGGTACTATGCTAGATTATTAGAATGTTTTAATAATCATAGCGGTATGTCGGTGCCTGAGAACCAAACGAATGATTCCCCGTATAAACAACAATTAAAAAATGCATTTTTGAAAGGTTGCATTGCACCTATTAGTAGCTTCATTACGAAGCATATGATAGACCATCGAACAGGGAGGCTACAAGCCTTACTCGAATACGCAAGACATGCTGAAAGACATTTTAATAGTAAAAAGAAAAAGAAGGTGCAAGTCTTCACTGCTGAAGACGGAGCTGAAGTATTTGTATTACAGTCAGGTAAAAAGGGCAAGAAAAATACCCAGGGGAACAAACAGTCTGACAAATGATCAGAAGATTTTGAAGAAAGAAAAAAGAGAGGTGAATGCTTCAAGTGCGGAAAAAAGGGACATCTAGCAAGGGATTGTAGGCAAAACAAAAAGGTAATTACAGAAGATAAGGGAGATGAGGACTGACTATATGATAGTGAAGATACATCATGTGAAAGTCAGAAATCATCAGGAAAAGTTAATAAACAAAAAACAAATGTAAATGTGATAGAAGGAGTACAGGAAGTGCAAGTAGATATGGAGGATGAAGAAAGTGAAATTTTGGACTTAGCATTATTGAGTTTAGAGCTCTACTTAGCAGATACGAAACCGGAAGTTACATTTCTGGTGGAGGGAAGGGAAGTCAAATTCCTGTGTGACTCAGGAGCATCACGGACTTTGATACACCCCTCCAAGTTACCAGAACATTCCAAATCACCTGATTATATATTAGTGAAAGCAGCAAACGGACAGCTATATAGGGAACCACTTTCCCATGATATAGCAATAGCTGACCCTGTTTCAGGTATGACCCAGAGAAGTAAAATTGTTGTTTCTGCAAAGTGTCCAGTAAACCTATTGGGCAGAGACCTTATGCAGATATTTGGCATAGCAGTAGTTCCAACTGTACAAGGTATGGAGGCACAGAGACAAATGGATACTTTTGTGGTGCGATCGGCTGGTGAAACTTTTTACTGGTACAGCCAGGACCTAGTCACGACTGGTCCAGGGGCAGTAACCGAGGAACTGATGAACGTAGCCATCAGTAAAGCCCCCTCCCTCAACACTGATCAACAGCATTTGTTACACTGTACTCTATACTATTGTACTACACCAGGACCTGATAAAGAGTATGAGCAAGAATTGTTTAGAAATTGCGCAACTAGATTGGTTTTGCGTACTTTGTACTGGGATACTGAGGGGAACAGTGTAGTTAGCTGTTCGTTACCTCAAGAATTCCTTGCATTGTATAGATCAAATCGGTTACCACATGTCAGCTTGACAAAGAACAAAGGTGTCAAATGGGCAGACTTAGGAGAAAAAGTAACAAGATGGGAAAAACAGACTGATTTAGAACTATCAGAACAAGGGATACAAAAACAAAAACTGAATTGGTTAACACAGACACATCCAGCTGTACACTTGCAATCTAGTGAAGACAGCTGATTAGCATTCTTATTAGAAGAAGAAGAAAAGGTCTTATGTGAAATTCCAACAACTCTTTGGTTAACAGGCAAGTCAGATGTAGGACTTATTCGTACAGCAGGACCAGTTACAATAACCCCAAAGTCAGCTTTTAGACCACAGAAAAGACAATACCCTTTGAGAAAGGATGCAGAAATAGGAATTAAGCCTATAATAGCAGCATTACTCAAAGAAGGAGTACTGGTAGAATCTCCTGATTCACCATGTAGTACTCCCCTATTTCCTGTTAAAAAAGCAAATGGGGATTGGCGGATGGTACAAGATTTACAAGCTGTAAATAATGCAGTAATACCTAGAGCACCTACGGTGCCAGACCCACATACTTTGTTAAACGATTTAGAACCTCAACAGAAATATTTCTCCGTGGTAGATATTAGCAATGCTTTCTTTTCAATACCTATACATCCTGATGGTCAATATTGGTTTGCATTTACATTTCAGGGTAAAAGGTATACATATACTCGACTACCACAGGGATATTGTGAGAGTCCAACAATATTTGCGCAAGAAATGGCTAGCAACCTGGCAGGGTTTACCCCACCGGGAGGTAGTCAAATTCTACTTTACGTAGATGACATCTTGCTAGCAGCCCCCACCCAGCAATAGTGCAGGGAGGATACTGTAGCATTACTGAGATTTTTAGCAACACAAGGACACAAAGTAAACAAAAGTAAGTTGCAACTTTGGAGAAAACAAGTTAGATATGTGGGATATGTAATATTCAATGAAGGTAGAATACTAGATGAGGAAAGAAAAACAGCAATTTTGCAAGCACCTAAACCAGCAACCAAGAAGGAAATGATGTCTTTCTTGGGTACAACTAATTTTTGTCGGAGCTGGATACCAAATTATGCTTTGGAATCTGCTCCCCTGACTGACTTGATATATAAGACACCAATGGCAGCACAAGATATCTTACAATGGACACCCGAAGCAGAAACGGCTTTCTGCAGGTTGAAGCAGTTGATAGCTTCTTCATTAGTTTTAAGACTTCCAAATTATCACAAACGATTCTTTCAGACCATAGATTGTAAGCAAGGATATATGACGTCAGTATTGATGCAACAACATGGGGATAAGCAACGCCCCATAGCCTATTATTCATCACAGTTAGACCCAGTGGTGCGATCTTTGCCTCACTGTGTACAAGAAGTAGTTGCAGCTGCAATGGCAGTACAGGCTTCAGCCTCAGTGGTGTTATTCCACCCTCTCACATTGAGAGTGCCTCATGCAGTTGCAATAATTTTACTGCAAGAAAAAGTGGCATACCTTTCTCCTGCTAGACATCTTTCATGTATGACTATCCTGCTGAGCCAACCTCATATGACAATTGAACGATGTACGACATTAAATCCATCAACATTACTCCCAACTCCTGTGGATGGCACACCACACAGCTGCCTGCAAGAAATTGAACAGTTAGCTTTACCTATACAGGGTCTTACAGATATGCCCTTGGATAATGCCAAGGTGACATATTACTTGGACGGCTCATGCAGAAGGGGTCCTACAGGGAGGAATCTGGTAGGGTATGCAGTAGTTACAGACACTGAAATTTTAGAAGCTCAATCCTTACCACACAACTTATCTGCACAAGCAGCAGAATTGATAGCTTTGATGAGGGCATGTGCTTTAGCAAAAAACAAGTGTGTGAACATATATACTGATAGTCAGTATGCTTTTTCTACAGTACATGTATTTGCACAACAATGGAAAAATAGAGGAATGATAACATCTAGTGGAAAACCTATTAATCATGCGCAATTTATTTTGGAGTTATTAGAATCTATTCAGTTACCTACCAAAGTAGCTATTTGTAAATGTGTAGCTCATACAAAACAACAGGATAAGATTTCGAAAGGCAATGCACGAGCTAATGAAGCTGCAAAGCAAGCAGCCTCAGACTCAGAAACTTTACTTTTAAATGAGGAATTACAACCCTCTGAGATTTTAGATTTAGACATGTTAAAAACAATGCAGATGCTTACTACAAAAGCAGAAAAACAAAAATGGGTAAAACGAGGTGCAATTCTTGAGAATGGACTGCACATTTCCAAAGAAAGAAAACCGATATTGCCATGTAATTTATTTAGATATGCAGCTTTGTTGAGCCATGGGTAGTGCCATGTCTCAACAGGGGGGATGGTACAGTTAGTAAACCGAATATTCCAAACATATGGATACACAAACTACACAAAAAAATTTTGTGCAGCTTGTCATACTTGTAACAAGCACCATGCACAAGGAGCATTTAAAACTAAGCAAGGAAGTTTTCCTATACCACCATACCCGTTCCATACTATTTGTATGGATTTCATAGAATTGAATAAACGTGAAGGGGAAAAGTTTTGTTTAGTTATTGTAGACATGTTTTCTAAATGGGTAGAAGCTTTTCCAACCAAAAACCCAGATGCAGCAACAGTGGCCAAAGCCCTGATAAAAGAAGTAATCCCTAGATTTGGCATTCCAGAAAGGATTTATAGTGACAACGGCACACATTTTGTAAACCAGACAATCCACCAACTTGGGAGATTTTTTGGTATCTCCTTAAAGAACCATTGTGCCTACCACCCACAGTCAGCAGGACTGGTGGAAAGGTACAATGGTACCCTAAAAAGTAAACTTAGGAAGCTAGTAGAGGAGACCCAAAAGAATTGGATATACTGTCTGCCTTTAGCACTGCTGAGTATGAGAACGGTTCCAAATGTAAAGGGTTTGACTCCCTTTGAAATGGTTTTTGGGAGAGCATATTATGTGCCTCAGTGGAAAGCTCTCATGCCTGCAGAGCAAGAGGCTGACAGTTCATTAGCTAGTTATATGAGGAAACTGTTAACAAATAAATCTGTTTTGCAGTTTTACTCTTTTTCAGATAAGGAACAGACCAGACCGGTGGAAGCAGACTTGGCTCCTGGGACATACATTTGGCTGAAAGTGACGAAAAGGAAGAATTGGGCAAGTCCAAAGTGAGAGGGACCGTACCAGGTTCTGTTGGCAACGCCTACTGCAGTCAGAGTGGCCGAGAGGACGTCCTGGGTTCATTTGACACATTGTAAACCGGTAAAGAACTTTCAACTTGATAAAAACTTTGTGACTGATACACAACCAGACCGAGATGGCCAAAAACAAAGCGAATAGAAATTTAGATCAACCCAAGAGATGTTGCATAAACATTTTGTTGAGTGTACATTTATTGACTGTAATTGTGACAATTTTCCTCTTGTTGTGGTTTATCCTACACACAACCACACAAGTGAAAGTGGGAAGGCGTGATGAAACGTCTATAGACTGGCATCCAAATTTTAACACATACCTAGCCATGAAATGTGTATATGCAGAGACTATGAACATTTCAAATTGCTGGGTTTGTACAGCTATACCAACAGCATATGGAGGACTGATAATGTCCGCTGTCCCTTTGGGGATAAATGAGACTTGGGAGAATTTACGTTTCGATACAGGAACTGTGAGATCACATGACAAAATAGCTTTATTTTTACCAGTCACAGAAAAAGGAGTTGTATGTTTTTATAAAAATGATACCCTCCAGGTGGGCTGGAGCAATTGTAATATAACCATATCTTACCGATGTTATATTAAGAATGGTAATGGCAATACTTTTTGCAATACTAATTATGACTCATATTTGAACTCATTGAAAACAACTATGAATGACATTAGCAAAAATCCAGTTTTGTTTAAACAATTGTCAGTTATAGATCAGAAAATGTTTCATGCAGGGCTGATGCGTATTAGTACTAATGTAGAAAACTGTTATTTTATTTGTGGGAAAAAGGCATATAAATGGTTACCTGAGAATTGGTCCGGCAGTTGTTTTTGGGTTATTTGGTTCCGGCAATAAGACATACTGCAGAATTACCTTTGGGTAAGATATGAAACGTGAGAGAAGCAGTCGGAAAACTTGAAGGTCCAGTTGAAAAACCTGTGAATCCAGTTGGAAAGATCGAAGCTAGCTGGAAAGACCACAATTCAGTAAAAGACAAAAGCAAATTGACTCATATGGACTTGAGTGACAGTGTTATATCTTGTGCAGGAATATTCCCAGCCTATGAAGCAGTCAAATCGATCTGGGAGCTGAGGAAGTTGTCGAAACTTCTCGAAGTAATGAGTAATGCAACTTTTTCCGCCCTAGAACTGGTGACTGATGAACTGAATGCAATGAGAACTGTTGTGCTGCAAAATTGGATGGCTCTTGACTTCACCCTAGCGGCGAGAGGTGGTACGTGCGCGCTTATCAAAGAAGAATGCTGTGCTTATATTCCTGACAATCGTCATGAGATCAATAACCACCTAGAGGTACTTCAGCAAGTATCAGCCATGACTGAACCAGGCCCAAACCCACTGACAGACTTTTTACAGAATCTATTTGGGGGGTGGGGTTCCATCCTAATGAATATTCTGATTGCCATTTGTGTGGGTATACTCCTAATAGGAGCATGTGTTTGCTGTGGAATTCCCTGCATGAAAAGATTAATCAAAGATTTTATTGATGTATCTGTTACTGAAACTTTGTACCAAGATATTGAGATTGAAAGATTAATCTCAGATGACATTTTTCTGAAGTATAGAATGAATGACTCACCTAGCTAAAAATCCTAAGTGGAAAAGGCTAGGAGATGAAATGACACTATGCATACTTCAAAATAAAATAAAAAGTATTAATATGGGGGAAAATGTTAGAAAAATGTGTATTTGAATATATGAGAAATGCTAGTTTAAAAGCAACGTAATATATAATGCATTTTGTTCTATTAATCATATAACAGTAAGGATTAATTCATGTGTAAATGTAAGTAGTTTTGAAACTGCAGTGTGGCTTGAAGCAAAGCTGATCTTTGACTCTGGCAGAATGCTAGCTTAGCAAGTTTTAATGTTTATGCTTTTCACAAGTGATTATCTGCTGGGTCAGGAAATTAAATGTGTTGAATAATGAAATTGTCTGCTCTTTCCTGTTGGAATGATTTGGCCTTGTATATGTATTACTGAGATAGCACGCAGCTGTGTGAGAAAGTGTAACAGAGAACAAAGACATGTATTAAAAGACTGAAGCTGCTATTGTATTCAAACTGATATGAATCCTTGAAGAAGTAACTTTACATAAAGACATTATGTCTGACTAGCTGGATAGCAAGGCCATATTGTATCTAGAGGAAAAGTTTTTTTAAATATACAGCATCAACAGCTTTATGAATAGAAGACTGTAAGCTAAAAGTGATGTAGATGCCCTGTGACGTATCACGCCAGTAAGGTGGGCATAGCTTAAATGTTAAACCTATATAAAATTGTGTGCTTCCTGTTTCATGTCAGACAAAATTCTGTACTTGTACGTTTTTTGCGTCCTGGTGTACATTAGTAAACGTTTTAACCTGAACCTCCTGTGTATTGAAATCTTATTTTATTTAACAAAATCACAGACAAAATTCAGGTCCCTAGACATTGTATTTCTGGTGCTCTTTGACTTACGAATATGCAGGAGATTCATAGGTGTGGGGTCTGCAGTTGTTCAGGCATAGAGCAGAGGGTAATGGCTTTAAGGCACTCTGCATAAAGCAGATTTGTTACATCTCATATTCTTTTTATAAGGAACCTCTGAGTTTGCTCTAGTTGCTGCATATGCCTGCTCAGGTACATACCAAAGGGAGCATTGTACTCTATGACTGGTCTGATAAGGGCAGAGTACAGTGGCATAATGGCTTTTTTGGCCCTGGATGCCATGCCCTTACTAATATGTTGTGTAACATAAAAGGATTTTTTCATCACTGTGGCCATTTAGTGGTCAAAGGTAAGGCTACTGTCTGTGTGCAGAACCCGATCCCTGACCACTGGGTCGACTCTTAGGGGTGTATTATCAACATGGTATTTGATCAGGATGGTTTGACTTTCCAAAGGGTACACTTATGCATTTCTTAGCATTGAGTTTAAGACCATGGTTTTGACACCATTTGTTAGTCAGAGATAGACCTTCTTAAAGAATGCTAGTGTCTGCAGGGGAGTCAGTGATAACCTCCAACTTGCAAACATCTACAAACTTACTCAGCCATATACCTTCAGCATTTTCTTCTATTTCAGAGAAATAGATGCCAAAAAGAAATGGGCCCCGTACAGAGCCCTGACGGACTCCACTAGTGACTGGCCACTTGGTGGAGGTGGCCTCACCTATGTTGACCTCCTGGGTCCTATCAGTGAGCCAGTTTGCTACCCAAAGTGTGATAAAAAGGTTTATACCTACATCAGTGAACTTGTCTACAATGTCTGAATGGAGTTTTGTATCAAAAGCCTTGGCCATATCAAGGTAAGCAGTGTGCACAGTCTTGCCTATATCCAATGTTTTGGTGACCCTCTCAAAAAAGTCCACCAGATTTAATAGGCATGACCTTCCTTTAACAAAACCAAACTGCAATGGGTCCAGCTTTTGCTGGTTACCTGTGTCCTCATTTATCATGTCCTTGATGATTCATTTCATGGTCTTACATATGAGGTTGGTAAGACTTATGGGCCTGTAGTTACCTGGATAAGTGCCTGGTCCTCCTTTGTGCAGAGGAATGACTGTAGCCATCTTCCTTAGGCACAAAACCTGACTGAAGGCTCCAGCTGAAAAGTGATTCAAGTGGACCACAGAGGTCATGTTTCATGCTATTTATTAAACATCCCGGGATGTTATCAGGGCTCATCTGTACAGTGATGTTGGCATTCAAAAGTGCATTGCTGACCTGTTCTCTACTCATGGTTGGGGGACTGCTGTATGCCTTACTTCCTTTACACTATTGGGGAAGTGGAGGGAGAAATTTGAGCTGAACGTTTCAAGTCAAAGGTTTGGCAATGGCCTTTGGATCATTGTGGGGTTGCTATTTACAATAAGTTCTGCACGTTGCTGCTTCTTTCCACTGAGGTTATGGACATTGCTGTAGAAAGCTTTGTGGTTGTCCTTTGCCTGAGAAGCTATTTTTTCTACAAATTCAGCTATGAAGGATTAATTAAACCTCTTATCTGCCTGTTACAATTGGTCAGGTGGATTTTAGTATTGTGGCTTTATTCCTCCTACACTTGGCCAAGATTTTTTTCTTTAGTTGTATAACTGATTGATATTGTGATTCCACCAGGGTGGCTTGTCTTTTGATTTTAGTGTCTGCTTGAACCAGACACCCTTGGGAACAAGGATTGAACTTAGATAGGCTTGTAAGGGCCCTGGTGCTGTCGGTGGGGCAGAGCTCACTCTATACAGCTATCAATATGGCTGTACAGAGATTATGTAAATAGTTCAGTATATGCTATGGGGTTTACAGTGTTTGGCGGTATTTGGAATTTAGCCAAGGTGCTGCTTAGTAGAGAGAGGTTAACCTTGGAATAATTCCTAAAAATTTTTGGTTCCACTGGATCCCTGGATTTAATTTTTATTCCAAGTAATACAGCTTTATAGTCAGATGTGATGAGAGAAGACATTACATTGGGTAGAAACATTGGCCGCCCCATGTTTGTGAGTACAAGGTCAAGGATGTTTGTACCCCTGGTAGGAGAATGGAGAATGGATCATCTGCTCCAGGATGTTGGTATTAACAAGGTTTAGGAATCACTGAGCTTCTGCATTAGAGGTGGTGTAGGAGTCCAAATCAATAGAGAAGTAGTTGAATTGGGTTGAACGGTAAGGACTATTGTACTTTGAAATAGGTAGTAGAGGCCCCTTGCACACATTTTTAGGACCATGCATATATTCATGGGTTCTTTGCTGCACCTTCCTAACTTTATTAAATTATATTCCTTATATAATACAGAACCACTTGTTAGATTGTATTTTAAATCTGTAGTTCTGAACATCTTACAGTAAAGAGATCTATAACTAATGAAGAGGTTGCTGCTAGCAAGCAACTTGATATTTCAGTGATCTATGTACAAATTCAGTGCCTGCTGCCCCTGAAGAACAAATTGGCCATGTTATATTAACAAAAAAAATGCTACAATGAAAATATTGCAGTAGGGAATGGCTATCAAATCAACCACAGGTTCATAGTTACTAGGCATCTCATCAAAAAGGGGAAACACACACAGCGCCCCAATCCCCTGGCAAACAACTTGATATTTCAGTGCTCCGTGTACAAATTCAGTGCCTGTTACTCCTGAAAAAACAAATTGGCCATCACTCACTAGTGCATCACCCCATTCCCCCTTAAAGTAGATCACAGTTTCAGCACTCAAATTACAGAGGGATTAAACTGATCAGTCACAGCATGAAGTTATGGGAAAGAGTAGTGGAAGCTAGGTTAAGAAGGGAGGTGATGATTAGTGATCAGCAGTATGGTTTCATGACAGGAAAGAGCACTACAGATGTGATGTTTGCTCTGAGAGTGTTGATGGAGAAGTACAGAGAAGGTCAGAAGGAGTTGCATTGTGTCTTTGTGGATTTAGAGAAAGCATATGACAGGGTGCCTAGAGAGGAGTTGTGGTATTGTATGAGGAAGTCAGGAGTGTCAGAGAAGTATGTAAGAGTGGTACAGGATATGTACGAGGGTAGTGTGACAGCGGTGAGGTCTGAGGTGGGAGTGATGGATGCATTTAAGGTGGAGGTGGGATTACATCAAGGATCAGCTCTGAGCCCTTTCTTATTTGCAATGGTGATGGACAGGTTGACAGACGAGATCAGACAGGAGTCCCCGTGGACTATGATGTTTGCAGATGACATTGTGATCTGTAGTGAGAGTAGGGAACAGGTGGAGGAGACCCTGGACAGGTGGAGATATGTTCTAGAGAGAAGAGGAATGAAGGTCAGCAGGACTAAGACAGAATATATCTGTGTGAATGACAGGGAGGATAGAGGAATGGTGAGGATGCAGGGAGTTGAGGTGGCGAAGGTGGATGAGTTTAAATACCTGGGATCAACAGTTCAGAGTAATGGTGAATATGGAAGAGAGGTGAAGAAGAGAGTATAGGCAGGATGGAGTGGGTGGAGAAGAGTGTCAGGAGTGATTTGTGACAGACGAGTACCAGTAAGAGTGAAAGGGAAGGTCTACAAGAGAGTAATGAGACCATTTATGTTATATGGGTTGGAGACAGTGACATTGACAAAAAGGCAGGAGTCAGAGCTTGATGTGGCAGAGTTAAAGATGCTAAGATTTGCACTGGGTGTGACGAGGATGGACAGGATTAGGAATAAGTATATTAGAGGGTCAGCCCAGGTTGGAAGGTTTGGAGACAAAGCCAGAGAGGCAAGATTACGTTGATCTGGACATGTGCTGTGGAGGGATGCAGAGTATATTGGGAAAAAGATGCTAAGGATGAAGCTGCCAGGTAACAGGAAAAGAGGAAGGCCTAAGATAAGGTTTATGGATGTGGTGAGATAGGACATGCAGGTGGTTGGTGTGACAGAGCACGATGCAGAGGACAGGAAGAAATGGAAACAGTTGATCTGCTGTGGCGACCCCTAATGGGAGCAGCCGAAAGAAGAAGAAGAAGAAGAAGGAGAAGAAGAAGTTCTACCAGGGATGTTTATTCCTGAATTTAACATTATGCTTAGGGTGGATAGGTACTGACTTTTCCATGCTGCTGTTCAGGTGCTGGTAAAAGTCAGACATGAATGAGACAGCTTTCTCAGTTGGGTGTACTTGCAAGTAATCTTGGTGAATTTTGCATATGTCTTTTACAAGCTGAAGTATATTTGCACTGGAGAAGCCACTATTGATTGTCTCATTTTTTGATAGGGTAGTACAACTAGAAAAGATGACCAACTTGTAGTGAGATTTAACTATGGATGCAGGAATGCAGGGTGGGCTACATGTGGGAGGAAGTTTGGTAAGGTCCAGCTTAAGGATATTAAAGCTTCTAGTGGGTAATTTTACAATTTGCTCCAGCATTTTCATATTAATCTCTATAAAATGCTGAGTATAACTACTTTTAGAGGTGTAAGTGTGTTAGTCAGTGCTTGAGTAATCGATGTTCCCTTGCAAGAAGGTATTTGACTTGATATTTAATGCTTGAATGATGTTGAGGTAGTTTGCATTATTTTTGGGGGACACTGATGGGATCTCCAGCTAACAATAATGTAATAGTTGTATTTGTTAAGGGTGATTTGGATTTACTGGAGCTCTAAGTAAGGGCCAAAGGTAATTTGATGTGAGGTATTAGCATTTCTAACAAATAATTTCTAACAAATACTGACACTACCCCTGTTACCCAAGGGTATGAAGGCATTATAGGTGCTTAACCCTGACCTAGATGGAGCGCTGCCATTGCACTGAAACCAATTCTCAGGAATTACACAAATAGGAATGTGTTTGAGTTGCAAGAGGGCCTCAAGTTCTGACACCCTTCTGTTAAGACACTGAGCATTGAGAAGTACCACCTTGATGTCTGAATCAAAGTTTCAGGATGTCATGTAGAAATGTCCAGCAGGGACTCTGCCTACAAAAGGCACTGTGTAAGCAGCAAAGCCTTTTGATTGTATGTGGAAGCTTTGGAAAACAAAGTGTAAGCCATCCCTAGCAAAACAGAAAGTCTTGCCTACCATCTCATCTCAGACTGACACATATTGGACCACCTTAGAATGATACCAATTCCATATCCATCTGTTAAATCCAATTACCTTGTCTTGGTATCTGGTCAGTTATCTTGTTTTGGTATCCAGGCATCATTCTTGGTGAAAGTGGGATACTACTCAAGGCCAATGTCTGTCCTGCCTCTAACAAGTAAAGAAAGTTCCATCATGCATCTCTGCATGTCCTTCTGGGTGGAGTGCCTGAGGTCATTCATTCCCACATGGGCCATTACCAGGTTGTAATCATATTTGTCTGGCTTAAGGGTCCTTAGGCCCCTTGTAATATCACATATCCTGGTACCCAACAATCAGCTAACAGTACCCTCTTCTTTTCTAGTTGGGCGAGTGTGGAGTCTGTATGCCTAACTGTAGGGTCACATGAATAAAACATTTTCTTGTGTGGAAGCCATCTTAGTGGGTATTGAAGGCTTAAGCCTGCTTACCTAAAGACTCCTGGATGAGATGTGTGGAGCTAAATAAGTGTGTAGACTAATCCGTACCTGACAAGATCAAAATCAGGTACGGACCAGTATAAATAGGTTATATAACAAAAGGAAGAAACTGATGTCTAAGATCAAGAGGGAAATTACTCAGCAGAGTCCAGATTTTCTGCCTCTGGGCCTGTTTGTTTTTGCAGTGATTGTTCTGAGCACATGACCAGGCCATCTTGAATTAGCAGAAGCCTTTATTTCCCTTTGTGGCAGGATTGTGTTGATTGGCTGCTGGCTAGTGGGGGTTGGTTCTTTTGTCCTTTTTTTTTTAAAAGTTGTCTAAGGTTGTATCTTCTGGTATTTAAGCCTTAACTTTGAGAGGATTTCTGTCTATACACACTGGGCAGAGTGGATGAGGGGCATTGACTACATTTCTGATCTGAGATATATAACAATAAGTATCCTGTTTTTTGGCTTATTTATACTGGTTATTGCTTCTAGCAATTTATATATAGCACTTTTTAATGCCTGATGCATACTTTTTACTGTATTTTATTGCTATTAACTAATCTGCATGGGTAACTGATTTGTTTGCAGTTAAAAGCATTCTGTAGAGTCTCCTTGCTCCTTTATCAGTTTAAAAACTTACATTTTGTGGCTCACTGTTGTCATAAAGATTTCCGTAGTGGTGGCTTTGCAGTTGCCCGCCCCTACTGTAAATTTGATCTGGGACACACCTCCCAGTCTAGTGTCATTAGGTCATTCTACCTAATACAGAGAGAACATCTGAGAAGGCATTCTGTTCCTCCTTTCTCCCTTTCTTTAAAAAAAAAAAATTGCCTGAATCTCCTTGTGTTCTGACTGTGCTTCTCAAAAATTTTGGAAATATAAAGTATATTTTAGTGCATTTATTAAAACTGTATTTGCCTTAATATTGCTACAAATCAAGTTCTCTATGTTGCACTGCATCTGAATTGTTTAAGTGTGTTTTAGCTGCTTTTCTGTATATATAGACTTCTCTGTATATGTAGAGTAGCTACTTATTCTACTGTATTACTGCCTCTTAAATCATTTTTCAGTTGTGCAATTGCCTTGCTTCGTTTAAAAAGTTTTAAATTGCTAATTTTGTAGAGTTTTAATTGCATTTACTGTTTAGGGCTACATATTTAAGTGTGTTCGCCTTTTCTGTGTTTATTTATTGTATTATTGCATTGTTTAGCCTGCTTTAACCAAAAAAAACTATCTTGTTTGCTTGTTTCCCACATTTCCTAGCTAGTATAGTCCAGACCCCAGGTTTTGCTGATTTCAGGACTTTATTTTTTGTGTTCAGAGCTATCCAGACCTTGCTGTGTAGAGGGAAGTCCTACTGCTTACCAGTGGGACTGGTGAGCATTGTACTGCCTGTCTAACACTAGAGGAGTGGTTTCCAGCTCTGAAATTGTAATTTTATTAGTCTTTTTAGACTGATTTCTATCCCTTTCAAATTTCTGGCTTAAAAACGTGTGTGTTTGGGCATTTTTCACATCGTGCAGCACTGCGGGGCTATGGTTAAACTACTCCAGGTGCCAGAAAGTCTGCTCTTCAAATTTTCTCTTCGAACTAGCTGGTTTCTCAGTAGCAGCACTAAAATATGAACCCCTGTGACTACCACTTGCTCTAGAACCTGCTGGAAAGCACTAGGAAGCCTGAAATTGATACAAGCACTCAACTCTCCTTATCAATAAGGAGAAATTAATCGTAGGCACTAAACAACCTATAATTGCAAAGTACTTTGCAAAGGTAAGGGAAAACAGCTCTTGTACTTTAAAAAAAAAGCACCTAAACAGGCATGTCCAAGGGTCAGCTTCCGGTGATTTCTCCTCTCCACCTGGTGAATCTGGGCATACTGGGGCAATGCGGCAACTGCCTCATGTACACAGACAACCCTCTCCTCCTACCACCTGACACTACTACCTGCGAAAGATGCACTTACATAGCCAAACTGGAAGCAAAGCTCTCTCCAGCCAAGATTGTGCTAGATAGTCAAGAGGCAAAGGTTAACACCTGCACTACACCTCAAGCAACACATAGTCCTTCAAAACCCATACCATCAACACCCACACATAGCAACACTAAACCCACATATGTTGAGGCTCTTAATATTAACCTGCCCAAGCAACAAGGACCTCCGAAGCTGAAACGCAAACAAACACCAGTCACAACCAAAGTGACACATAGTTCACAACACCAGTGTGCCACCCAACAACAGCCCCTAAGGCAAGACAATGTACCTATAGTCAGGCACACTGATGTCCCACTCACCAGGCTGAACAAGGAGAGTGGGAGGGTGGCCTAATGGTTAAGGTGTTTGCCTTACAAACACAAGGTACAGGGTTTGAATCTCACAGGGGATAATTGGCTAGGCTTAAAATGGCTCGCAAGGGCAGTTAGCCAAGTACTAACCTATGAACCTATGAAAATGACAGTCAGCTGCCTGTCGGGTGCCAGGATCCACCACATAATGCATGCACTGAAGTCAATCCACAACAAGTACAAATATGACTCTGTCATTGTCCATGTTGGAGTGAATGACTTGAGACATACCTCCCTGGACTACATGAAAAGAGACATGGAAGGGCTCTTGGATCATGTGGCCCAACAGGTATGACCCTAGCCCTGAGTAGCATCCTGCCTTCACCCAGAATGATACCACAGTATAAGAACAAATGATTGACTTCAACAATTGACTAAGCTTCTGGTGCCATTCAAAGGGGATCCAGTATCTATCTGCCTGGGAAGACATGATCGACAAATCATGATGCTTTGCCAGAGATGGTCTGCACCTGTCACCCCTAGGATTCAGGTTACTGGCTAAAGCTCTTGCCACCCTTATAGTGCCTTTTTTAGGCAAGGTTCAAAGGACAAAACCACCATGGTAACAGATAAAAGCATGCAAAATCTGAAGGTAATGCTACTCAATGCTAGAAGTCTAAACCTCAAAATGCACTCTCTTGAGGCATTCCTAAAAATGGAGAACATCAATATCTGTGCAGTAAATGAGACCTGGTTCAAGGCTCCAGAGAGCACCCCTGCAATACCAGGCTACAACTCATACCACACTTTTCAGCCACCAAACCAAGAACGAAACACTAAAGGTGGAGGAGTGTCAATATTCACCAAGGATTGCCCAACACAAAGCATCTGAAATTCTCCAGGTGCAACTAAAACTAGGTAAGACTGCAATCCAAATTGCAGCTTGCTACAGATCCCCCACCATGCCCCAAGATTCTCATTACATCTTTCTAAACATACTGGAAAATATTAAGATACAACCAAGCACCCTAATACTCAGTGATTTCAACTACTCTGCTATTAACTGGGAAAACTACCAGGGTACCAACACCTTTTCCAAACAGTTCTTAGAATTCATATATTCCAACGCCCTGGATCAACTAATTCCATTGTCCCACCAGGGGTCCAATATCCTAGACATGATCATTACCAACATGGGAGATAGATGCTCCACACCAGTAATCTCCCCCTCATTGGTCAGGTCTGACCATACACAAACCACTCTTGACATCTACATCCCACCCCCACCTCCCAGTAAGGAAACCTCCATAAAAAAACTACTCCAAAGCCAACTTCATGCTACTCAAGTCAGAAGTGACAAACCTCATGACACCCATGCAGATGGGATCTGAAAGTTCGTCTTCTGAATCCTACATTAAGGCACTGTACGAGCACATCCACTCATGCATGAATAGTGCTATCCCAAATAGAACCAAGATGCTATCCTCCAAAAAAAGACGCCAATCTGGTGGTCCCCTACCATAAACAAACTATACAACAGAATGAAGAAACTGTTGCAGAAAAGAGGAAAATTCTAGGATGCAAAAAAATCCCTTACCAGCATAGTAAGAAGCTGAGATCCCTCATAATGTCCTCAAAAACTAGTTACGAAAATAAAATTGCCAAAGATTCTAAAGACAACTACAAGGCATTCTATAGTTATGTCAAGAATCTAAATAGCAATGCTCAGATCTGCACTGAGTTACAACAGAATGGCATTAAATATACTGATCCCAAGGATATTGCGAATATCCTGGCAGATCGATTTAGTGCCAACTTCAACCCCCCCACCCCCTAAAGGGCCCATCTCAATACCAAAAGATTGCCAAATTCTGGTAATCACAGCCACACAGGTAGAAACTGCACTCTCCAAAGATACAAATACAGCATCCATGGGACCAGATGATATCCTGGGCTGTGTACTACATGAACTACAAAATTAATTGGCACCTCACCTAAGTGTCATGTTTAATCATATCCTCACCTCAGGCTTTGTGCCCACTGAGTGGCACACCGGTACAGTTATCCCACTCCACAAGTGGGAATCCACCTTGGATCCCAGGAACTACCGTCCCATCAGTCTGATAAGCCTGATCTGCAAGGACATGGAATGCATTATCATGGGACTTATAAACAAAGACATTGGCAACCTTCAAACACTGGACCTCATCCAGTTTGGGTTTGTGAAAGACCGATCTTGTCTCCTGAACCTGATTGACTTCTTTGAATCAGTCTCCAGAGCTGTGGACGAGGGCAGGGTGGTCCACACAGTCTATCTGGACCTCGCCAAGGCCTTTGACACCATCCCCCACTCTGGAATCATAGATAAACCTACTAAGCTGGGCATAAATCCCTACATTACTCGATGGGTTGCCCACTGGCTTACTGACAGAACCCCGACTGTAAAAGTAGCCAACTCCAAATCCAGCTCCAGACAAGTGACAAGTGGAGTACCTCACGGTTCAGTCCTGGGACCGCTCTTGTTTGGCATCTACTTCTCTGAAGTACAGGCCAACACTAAGGGACTCTGGCTACCAAAGTTTGCAGATGACTGCAAACTGGTAACCATTATTGAATCCCCAAATGATGTGGATACTCTACAAAAGGGCCTTACAGAAACAGATGCTTGGTGCCAAAGCCACGGGCTCAAGCTTAATGCCAAGAAATGTATAGTTATCCCCTTTTGAAAAAAACATGTATCCATGAATTACCACATAGGTGGCAGTACACTAAACACTGAAATTGTGTTTAGAGACTTAGGGACACAGGTGGACAGTGGTCTCACTTTCGATAACCACATCACCACAACAGTCAGGAAATCCTTCTATATGGTACACCTCACCACTAAGGGCTTTTCATCCAGAAAAAGGAAGTCATTTTCCCACTGTACTCATCCCTCATTAGACCCGTTATAGAGTATAACACCCCGTTTGGTATGTACCTCACAAGACATCTGCAACAGCTGGAAAGGCCATATAAATACCTCACTAAAAAAATCACAAGCCTAAAGCAGGTGCCATATGCTGACCATCTAAAAAAACTCCAGCTATACTCTGTGGCATATCATCTACTCAGAGGTGATCTCTGCTTAACATGCAAGGCCATGTCAAACCCTGAGCTGTTGGACATGCTCCACTTAAAGAAATCCCAATCCCTCAGAGCCACATGCTCCAGTGATCTAAACCTGGTCATCACGATGAACAAAACATGCTGGAGGGATAGGTTCCTGACCCAGAGACTCCCCATACTCTGGAATAGACTGCCCATACATGTCAAGCAGAGCGCCTCCTTGGCCCTCTTCAAAAGAGACCTTGACGATTGGATGGAAGATAGGAAATTCACCCCGGGGATCATGTCTGTCACCCTGCTAGACAGGGGTCCAGGGAAGTAAATATTGTGGGAAGAAATATCCAGGGAATTGTTATGGCTAGGCTTGTATAAGCCCGAGGGCTGATAGCCTAGTACCAACCTTTGAACCTATGAAGAATAGACATTGTAGCTTGAACAAGCAAATCAGATAAAATCATCTAAATCTAAATCTAACTGCAAAGCTAAATTAGCATCCCTAGCTAAGGACAGTCATAAGGCTTTCTTTAGCCATGTCCAAAATCTACAAATGAACCTGAGGAAATTTCCAACCTGCTAGCTGACAAATTTGGTCAAACGTCACCCCCCCGTTCCCATCAGCTATACCCCAAAGCATACCCGATACCAGTCCTCTACCTAGTATCACCAAACAGCAGGTCATAACCATGCTCTCCAAGGCAAAAAACATAGCTTTTCTTGGACCAGATAACATTCCAGTCTGCTTACTAAACCATCTAACACAAGACCTAGTAGAATCACTTGGAACTCTGCTTATCCACAATCTGAGCACTGGAATTGAACCAGCAGAGTGGAGAACAGTAGCAATAATCCCCTTGCACAAAGGGGCCCATCAACTGACCCTGAGATCTAAAGACCCATAAGTCTAACCAGCCCTATCTACAAAGTTATGGAAAGAATTATTATGGACCTTATTAACAAGGATATAGACAAACTGCAAACTCTTGACCCAACCCAATTTGGTTTCATTAAGGGTATATCATGCTTATTAAACCGGGTGGACTTCTTTGAGAATGTCATCAAAGCCTTGGATGAAGGCAAAACAGTACATACCACCTACCATGACATAGCCAAGGCTTTTGACAAAATTTCCTACTTAGCTATCACTGAGAAACTCCCAAGCTGGGGATTAACCCCTGCATCACTTAGTTGAGTAGCCAACTGGCTCACCAACAGAAATCAGACTGTGGAAGTTGGGGATTCCACCTGTACCACTAGAACAGTTACCAGTGGTGTACCACAAGGATTTGTGATAGGCCTTCTACTATTTGTAATTTATTTCTCGGAAGTCCAGATGAAAGTAGACAGCCTGTGGCTTACCAAGTTTGCTGATGATTGCAAACTGGGTGCAATCATTGAGTCCCCACATGATGTTAACATATTACAAATGGGGCTAACACAAACAAATGACTGGTGCCAAAGTCACAGACTAAAACTAAACACAAAACAGTGCCTTATTTACCCCTTTGGCAAAGGGGAATTCCCTGCAAATTATAATATTGACAGGACACCCTTAAGCTCAAACCCTTGGTGAGAGATTTGGGAACATAGGTTGATAGCAATATAAACTTCGATCACCATGTGTCCACAGTGGTAAGAAAAGCCTTCAGCGTTGTGCACCTCATAAGTAAGGGCATCACATCCAAGACTAAGGATGTTATAACTCCTCTGTACTTGTCCCTTATCAGACCACTAATAAAGGACAATGCTCCCTTTTGCATGTACCTCACCAGATACCTGCAGCAGCTGGAGAGACCACAGATGTTTCTCACCAAGAAAATTCAGAGCCTTCAAAACGTGACCTATGTGGAAAGACTGAAAGCCCTGTCACTGTACTCTGTATCTTATAGGCTGCTGACAGGTGACTTATGCTTGGCTTACAGAGCAGTCTCTGACCCTGGCCTAATGGAAATCCTGCACGTCTGCAAGTCACATGGGACAAGAGTCACTTGTTCCAAGGATCTCAACATAGCCTGTGACATTCACAGAACATGACATAAAGATAGTTATATCTCCCAGAGATTGACACTCCTCTGAAATAAACTCCGAATTCATGTGAAGCAGAGCTCCTCAATAACCCTCTTCAAGTGCAACCTAGACAGTTGGATGGGAGTCTGCATATTCACTCTGGGGGTGGCACCTATGTCCCTCTTGGAAAGGGATAGCTGGTGCTGATCATAGACTCGCTATGTGAATAATGACCATCTAACCAAGGTCAATTAGAGAGCACAGGTATAACATGGATAGGCTTGTAAAGGCCCTAGGACCATTAGCCTAGTAACCTCCTATGTATGTGTAAGAGAAGACATAGTAGGTGCAGCTTTATGTGATGGATGCTGGGGCATTTTACAGTTTGTTCTAGGAGGGATTGACAAAGTTTTCTTTACAGCCTCAGTATAAGTTATGGGCCTAGTAGTATTTTGACTGATGCAGTGATATAGAGGTATAATGTTTACTGATAGCAGACTGATGATAGACATTTGCCTCAGTGTTTCTTAAACATTTGGATCTCTTGCAAGTTGTAGTGTCAATTGGTAGCAGCAGTGAACATTCTGTAAGCATAAGCTAGTTTCTACACTGCCTTAGAACCCCTAATGCAATCAAACTGGCCATAGATGGGTAGATAGCAGACAGATGAACTATGCTATTAGAGGGTGGAGGACTGGGGATTGTTTAGTAGTAAGTGGTTGGAGAGAGACATTCTTATAATAGATCTGTCAGTTGTTAGTGAAAAGAGAATTTGCCTATCGATACTCCTGCGTATTACTACTGCTGGTCTAACCACTGCTTCATACAGCTAAGAATCAATGACTCTTTGCTCCTTCTTTTACCAGAAGAATAACAGTAGCATTAATCCAAAGCTATTTCCTAAAACATAGGTCACAGGCTTTTTGATGATTAGCAGTCTTGTCCCAGATGCTGCAGGGACTATAGTTGTGTTGCAGTCCTCTCCTGGTAGGTACTATGGCTAAGGCATTCAGGGGGCTGTAGTTCTGTTGTAGTCTCCTTGTAGATGCCATGGCTGAGGCATTCAGGGGACTGTAGTTCTGTTGCAGTCCTCTCCTGATAGATGTTATGGCTAAGGCATTCAGGGGACTATAGTTGTGTTGTAGTCTCCTGGTAGATGCCATGGCTAAGGCATTCAGGGTACTATAGTTCTGTTGTCATCTTCTCCTGTAGATGTCAGGGCTAAGGCATTCAGGGGATTATAGTTGTTTTGTAGTTTCCTGGTACATGCAATGCCAGAGGCATTCAGGAGACTATAGTTGTGTTGTATCTCCTGGAAGATGCCATGGCTAAGGCATTCAGTGTACTATAGTTCTGTTGTTGTCTTCTCCTGGTAGATGCCATGGCTAAGGCATTCAGGGGACTGTAGTTCTGTTGTAGTCTCCTGGTAGATGCCATGGCTAAGGCATTCAAGTGACTGTAATTCTGTTGTCTGCTTCTCCTGGTAGATGCCATGGCTAATGCATTCAGGGGTCTGTAGTTCTGTTGCAGTCTTCTCCTGATAGATGTTATGGCCAAGGCATTCAGGGGACTATAGTTGTGTTGTAGTCTCCTGGTAGATGCCATAGCTGAGGCATTCAGGGGACTGTAGTTCTGTTGTCTTCTTCTCCTGGTAGATACCAAGTCTAAGACATTCAGGGGACTGTAGTTCTGTTGCAGTCCCCGGGTAGATGCCATGCATAAGGCATTCAGGGAACTGTAGTTCTGTTGTCTTCTTCTCCTGGTAGATGCCAGGGCTAAGGCATTCAGGGGACTGTAGTTCTGTTGCAGTCTTCTCCTGATAGATGTTCTGGCTAAAGCATTCAGGAGACTATAGTTGTGTTGTAGTCTCCTGGTAGATGCCATGGCTAAGGCATTCAGGAGACTATAGTTCTGTTGTTGTCTTCTCCTGATAGATGTTATGGCTAAGGCATTCAAAGAACTGTAGTTCTGTTGTAGTCTCCTGGTAGATACCAGGGCTGAGGCATTTGGGGGACTACAGTTCTGTTGTAGTCTCCTGGTAGATGCCATGGCTAATGCATTCAGGGGCTGTAGTTCTGTTGCATTATTTTCCTGATAGATGTTATGGCAAAGGCAGTCAGTGGACTGTAGTTCTGTTGCAGTCCTCTCCTGGTAGATGCCATGCCTAAGGCATTCAGGGGGACTGTAGTTCTGTTGCAGTTTTCTCTTGGTAGATGTCATGGCTAAGGCATCCAGAGTACTATAGTTGTGTTATAGTCTCCTGGTAGATGCCATGGCTGAAGCATTCAGGGGACTGCAGTTCTGTTGTAGTCTCCTGGTAGGTACCATAGCTAATGCATTCAGGGGACTGTAGTTCTGTTGCATTGGCTAAGGCATTCAGGGGACTGCATTTCTGTTGTAGTCTCCTGGTAGATGCCATGGCTAAGGCATTCAGGGGATTGTAGTTTTGTTGCATTCTTCTCCTGGTAGATGTCCTGGCTAAGGCATTCCGGGGACTATAGGTGTGTTGTAGTCTCCTGGTAGATGCCAGGGCTAAGGCAGTCAGTGGACTATAGTTTTGTTGCAGTCTTCTCCTGGTAGGTACCATGGCTAACACATTCAGCAGCTCACCATAAGAACAAGACAAGCCGCACAACAACTGAGAATTAAAATTGAAGTAGTTTCCACCAAAATGGCAAATGCACTAGTCAGGGATGCATGACTTACACCTCCCAGTCATAGATCAATGACCCTCTGCTTCTTCTCTCTGCAGGGGTAAAAACAATAATTATAATCCCAAAATGACTTCTAAGAAGCAGCTATCAGGTTTTCCGGTGAATGACAGTCTATAGGAATTGTACAAAATAATGTTATTCTGCTCCTTCTCTCACCAAGAGCAAAGCAAGATGATTTCTGAGCACTGACTGCAAGCCTTCCAGTAATTAGTGGCCTTGTCCTCATTGCTGAAGATTACAAACATAGGATGGAAAAGGGCAAAAGGGCTTAGCATTACTAGATATTGCAGTATTATGCAGGTAGAAGTATGGGAAAGGAAAGGTAACGCAAGCTTTACTAGTCAATGAAGGGTCTACCTAGCTTGATGTTATAAGGATACTTCTGTGTTTACTGATGACAGCCAATGAGAAAAGAAAGGCAGAGAATATGGAGTTTAAATGTACATAAGATGTAGGCAGATAGACACCGGCTATCGACAACATACAGGAGAAAGACTGGAAAAAATCTGTTCACAAGGTAGCCTCTAGCAAAGTCTGATTAACCTCATTTAGTAAAGCTTTGAAATTATTTCCCATTTAAGTAAAAGGCATAGTATCTAGGCTTTACTTTGAGCAAAGAAAATTAATTACGTATTTTTCCTGATCTGTTTACAGAGATAAAATTGTAATTATATGTGCACATCTCAAGTATGCAAGATAAACTTTCCTTGATTAGAGGGACTGAAAAAAATGGAAGATGAATCATCTGCTTTATTTATTTATTTTTGTCACAACCTTAGCAAGAAAGGCCAGATTAATTTGAAGGGACAGTCTGTCCTTGTGGAATTCAGATACAGAGATTACAAGATTACGACGGCCAAACTAGCTGAAAATATTGCAACTATAAAAAGTTTTCTATGAAAGACATTTCAGCTGTCTCATGGCAACTCTCTCAAAAAGGCATGTTGTGAAGGATTCAAAATCAAAATGTAATTACCAAGGAGGAACAGTATCCTTTAGATGAAGATGGACTAGGAAAAGTCATCTGATAAAGATTTGACATGTGCTACAACTGGATGAGAGTTGTAACTATTTTGGAAATTTGAAATGGAAGCAAGCTGAACTTTGATAATGGAATAACTGTCACTCCCACCAAATAATTGTGATAGATTGCAAAATCTGAGGGAAAGAAGTGGTAAAGTGATCGAATGGCCTTAGTGACTGAAAAATCTTTGCATTACTGCTGGATTGAGAAATCACTCATGACATGCCAAAAGAACTTCTCTGATTTAATTCTTGGCTGGGGTGCCTTCTATGCTGAGTCTGCATGTCCTCCCTGTATTCGTGTGGGTTTCTTCCAGGTACTCCGCTTTCCTCCCATGTTGTAAACACATGCATCTGGAGTGTTTCTCCCCAGCCCTCTGCTAAAATTGGCTTTGTTCCAAGTTGGACTTTCCTGGTAAACAAATGTTAAATAAATAAATAATAGATCTGCTGAGCCCACTTGCAAGATAGTTGGCTTTCCTCAGAATAAGCATAGGGGATAGGATTTAATTCCTCCTTCCTTGTTCAAATGCTAAACTACTGACATGCTGTTTGTCTGAACAGAGATCATATTCAGATGGAGATGGTTCTGGAATTTTTTGTAATGTTAGGAGAACTGCTCTCACCTTCAAAACATTTAGGTGAAGATTGGTCTCTGATTCTATGTCCCTTGGACCATCCGAAGGGATGAGGCATCTAAAGTTATAACTGCTGTTGGCAGTGGAAGGGTCTGCCTTCTGAAATTGCTGGAGAAGTGAACTGCTGCCACAGATGACTTTTTTCCTGCTGAGTAATTAGTATTAGAGTGCTGGGATGATCAAAATTTGGAGATCAGTACAATTTTAGTAACCACTAAAGAACCCTGATGTAGAAGCATATGCACTTTACCATGCTTATGATTAAAACCATTAGACGCAAAAATCACAGAATCAATTATGCTGATGGTGAAGAGGTGTTGGGCTGAATTTCTGCTGGTTACTTTGCTGAGATGGCTTCCAATGAATAAAATGCATTGTCAGGTTGAATGTTTGACTTCTAATAGTTTACAGATATGCCTAAGGCCAAGAAGACCTTAAGCAAGTAATTTATTGCTTGTATGAGTGACTTCCTGGTATTAGTAATGGTAAGGAGTATCTAGAAACAGGAACAAGCTCATACCCCAAAGTCATAAATAGGCTCCTTACACTGCAGTTACTTTGTGAACACCTAGGGACTGTGATTAGCCCACAGGGCAGGTTTCTGAACAGATGGTGATTGGCCCCTTCCCAGAAGCACAGAAACTTCCGCAATGGGTTGGGAGGGTGGCCTAATGGTGAAGACATTTGCCTTATAAACACAAAGTGCAGGGTTTGAGTCTCACAAGGAATAATTGGCTAGGCTTAAAATGGCTCACAAGGGCAGTTAGCTTAGTACTAATCTATGAACCTATGAATACTTTTGCAGTTTTGATGCAGAGGTAGGCATTCTAAAGTCTGTTTGCTACATTCAGTCATTTGCTTTCTGCCATGACAAAATTTACTGCACTGTCGCCATTCTGAAGAGGGTCTTTTCAATGTACTAGTTTAGGCCACAGAGATCCAAAATTAGCCTGAGGTTCTTGTCTTTCTTTGGTACAAAAAAAACCTCTCAAATAGACTACTGACTCCCTCTGGTCTGGTGGGACCTCCTGACTAGTCCTTTTTAATGAAGAGACAATATTTCTCTTCTGGAAGTTTTCTTTTTTGATAGGGTGGAATTTCTGGAAGGGCCAAGGTTTGCTTGTACAGGGGTTGAGAACAGGGTGTTATATAGTCTCTGGATATTAACTGCCTTACCTAGTCATTCTACATGATGACTAGCAATACCGAGAGATGAAGAGATAGCTACTCCCAACTGAAACCACAGGTGAACATTAGGGTAAACCACCTCAGACACAGGTTTCATTTGCTCAGAAAGGGCTCCCACTATACCTTGTTCTGCAGACCTCCCCAACCTCTGGGTCTGTGTCCATTAAAGGGCCCACATCTGCCTCTGTCTTCCCTGTCTTTGGTGTAATCAAAAGACTTACATTGGGGTTTTGTAAATTATATGAATTTGGATCCCTTCTGATTCTTAATGGAAACTCATTGAGGGGTCTCTAATTTGGCACAGGGTTATTTATTTATTATTTATTTTATTTTACATTTGTTTACCGGGAAAGTCCAACTGGACATGTGTCCTTTTTCAGTGGAGGCCCGGGGAGATAAGCTCCAAGTCATATAATAACATAGAAGGAATTCAGACAAGTATTTTACAGAACATTAGACAAGTAGAATACAATACATCATATTACAAGACATTTGGTAGTATATCACTTGTAAAAGGCTGAACAATTTACATCAAACAATTTGTATGTTTTTAATTGTTATCATGAGGTAAGCTCTCTAACACAGTTGAGAGAAGGTCATACTCAGATATGCAGAAGGCTTAGAAAAATGAGTTAGGAGAGGGATTTGAAAGTGACTTAGTACTTGGGAGTGGTCTGTCCTGGGGGAATGCAGGGGCAGTGCCAGGAGCTTGCTAGGTGATTTTTTTAGGAATGTTTTGAATTGTTTTGGTGAGGTAATGCTTACTACAGAAGTAGACAGGGTGTTCCACAGTTTAGTAGTATAGTTAGAAAAAAGGCCTTCTCCAGCTGAGTTTTTAGCTTTTGTAACTTGTAGTAGATGTTTACTGTGGAATCCGTGGGATTTAGATGCAGAGTATGACTGGATTAGATCTTTGAGGGCTGAGGTTTTGTTAGAGTGGTGGAGAATTTTATGGGCTAGATTTAACTGATTGTAGTGAAGGAGTTGTGGGAGTTCCAGCCAATCAAGTTGTTTGAGGGATAAGCAATGATGTGACTTATATGGTGATTTTGTAGCAAATGTTGCTATTTTATTGTAGCAGGCTTCAAGTTTGGTAAGGTCTGATTTGTGAAGGTTGGTTAGGGTAGGGAATGAGTTTAGGAGTGTAGATAATAGGTGGGTTGTGGCAATGGTGATTCTTTTAGCATTTGTGAGAAACTGGGTGTTTCTATATAGGATGCCTAGTTTCTTGTGGACTTTTTTGATGGTTTGATCTATATGGAGGTCAAATTTCAGACTGCTGTCAATTACTATTCCAAGTAGCTTGGTATGGGCAGTCAGAGTTATTATGGTATTGTTTTTGGAGTAAATGTTGAAAGTTGGGGGATGCATTCTTAGTGGGGTAGAAGAGTAAGAGGTTAGTTTTGTTTGGGTTAAGTATCTGCTAGGAATTGGTTAGCCAGGTTTCCACAGATAAGAAGGCATCTTGGCTGATGGTTTGGAGTATTTTGAGGGAGGCAGCTGAGCAAATCATGGTTGAGTCATCTGCATATTGAATTAAGGTTGCATGAGGGGTTGCAGAGTGTAGTTGGTTGGTAAAGAGGGAGAATAGGAGGGGTCCAAGGATGGAGCATTGAGGGACCCCTATGGTGACTGGGAGAAGGTGAGAGATGGATTGTTGCCACCGGACAGCTTGTTGCCTATTTGTTAGGTAGCTCTGAAACCAATTAATAGTCATGGTGTTACTGTTGTGGGAGGAAAGGACATTCATGAGTTTGTTACGGTTGACCATGTCAAAGGCTTTTGACAGGTCAAGGAATAAGGTTGTTTCTATGTTGGCTAACTTTGTTAGTGAAGGTCGGTAGGGCAGTTGTACTGCCTGAAGGGCGAAAACCATGTTGAGTATAGATAGCAGGTTTTGTGAGATAAGGTGTTTCATGAGCTGAGAGTGAACTATTATTTCTAGGATCTCGGATAGGGCTGAAAGAATGGCAATGGGGGTGGTAGTTTGTAAGTTCATATGAGGTGCCGCCTTTGTGAAGGGGTAGTATATGAGATATCTTCCAGATAGAGGGCACATGTGTTTCAGTTATACATCCATTTATGAGTATGGCTATGGGATAGGAGATGGCATCTGCTGCAATATATAGGTTCATAGGTAGGTTCATAGGTAGGTACTAGGCTATCGGCCCTAGGGCCTATACAAGCCCAGCCAAAAAGGTACCCTGGCTTTTGCCACCCAAGAAAATTATTTTCCTGTGCCACTATCAAGCAGAGCCACAGAAATGATCCCCGGGTGAATTTCCTATTTTCCATCCAATCATCAAGATTTTGAGATAGTCTGTGGGAAGCTTATCGGCAGCTAATTTTGTAGGTTTGAGTTTTATTAGAAGTTTTTTGATGTAGTTGTTAGATACCGGATGTAGTTTGAATTGGCTGGAGGTGTCTTGTTTGGATGTACTATAGATGGTTTCAGGTGGGGTATGGTTGGTCTTAGACTGGTTGTTGGCTAGAGTTTGAATGGATTCTGTAAAGAAGGTATTGAATTGGGTAGCTATGGTTTCATTGCTATTAGTTGTTTGAGGAGTGGGAGTAGTGATATTTCCTGGCTGTAATATGTTTTTGACTGCAGCTCAGAATTTTTGAGGATTTTTCTGATGCTTGGTTTGGATATTTAGGTAGTATTTGGATTTGTCATTTTTAATTTGTTTCTTGGCTTTATTTCATAGTTCATGGATGTTTTGTTTATTGGTACAGTGACCAGGATTTATCTCTGGCTTTAAGTAGAGATCTGGTTTCTTTGGATAGCCAGGGTGCATACCTGGCCTTGACTCTAACACTTCTAACATGGGAGTTGAGGATATCTAGAAATGTATGATTAAAAGAGTGGGCATCCTCATCTAAGGGTGTTTGTTTGAGATGTTCCCAGTGGCAGTTCTTTAGGGCAGAGATAAAGTTTTCAGGATTAAAACTTTTTTATTTCTGATTGTATGGTAGGTAGTTTGGTGTGTTGGATGGATATGATTTCAAAGGAGAAAAGTCAGGCTGTGATCATTCAGATTGTCAGGGAAATGGTCTGAGTGGGATACTAGGTGGGGTGAGTTTACTAGAATCCAGTCTAGTATAAACACATGCTAGAGACCTTGTCGGTTTGAGTGGGAGCTGTAAAGATTCATGTGAATAGTAGGACTTTTTTGAGGAGCAGAGGAGTCAGCCAATATTGAAGTCTCCCCATGATGATGGTCTCTTAGGGGAGATGAGTGGAGCACCACTGTAATAGGTTTTCAACAGTAGAACCATTGTTACCAGGTGGTATGTATCCCCCTATAATATTGGGTTTTTGCTGGAGTTAAGATTTAATTTAGCAATAATAATCTCTGCGTTATCTGACTCTGGGATAGAGAAGTCATTGAGTTGTTGTGAAAGGTGTTTTTTTGTGTAATATGGCTACTCCTCCCCCATTTTTATTTAACCTTTCTTTACGCAGGCTGTTGTAGCCTGGGGGTGTGATTTCATTACTATTAGTATGAGATTTTAGCCAGGTTTCTGTTAATGCCACTATATCTGGGGAGTAGTGGGATAGTAAAGTGTGAAGATTATGAGTTTTGTTTGTTATGTTTCTTACATTAATGTTGAGTAGGAGAAGGGATAATTTGTTTCTTTGATGGTTGCATTGTAGGTTTGGTTGGGGTGGGAGGGGTAGTGTAGACTGAGTGCTGGTGAGACCAGGATTGGGATGAATATCTCCTGCTAGACCTAGTTGTTTGAACATGTAGTGATAGAGTTTAGACAGCTTATTTAGGAGCTTAGCAAGTTTAAGTGTGTTTTGAGATGTAGTTTGATGTGGGAGCACCCTGAGGGTATAATAGTCATTGATAGTAGTGTGGAAGAGGGCTGGGGCGACTAGAAATTGAAATGAGTAATTAGGTGCATGATAGATGGAGGTATGCCAGGGAGTATGTATGATATAATGTAGGGAGGTATTGTATGCTGAGAGTGTGTATAGCAGGAGCAGCCTAAACTAGATGTGGAAGGCAGAAGGGTTTGTTTCAAGCCTGTTATTGTTGGAGGGTGAGTTTATGTAGAGGTGAGGGTGAAAGATTAAAGGGATGCAGCTATATGGGATGCAATAAGTTAAGGAGAGGGAGTTCTAGTGGTTTAATTGGTAGGTGTGTCTGTGTGTGAATGGGATTGGTAGGTGGTAGGTGGGTGTGGCTATGGTACGTATAAGTTAACGTGATGTGGGAGGTGGGTGGGAATTGGTGGTCGGGTAGGGAGCGGAGCAGGCTCAGACCACAAGACCGAAGTTAAGTCAAGCAAAAAACTATCAGTTGGGTACTAACAGACAGGTAAATGTTTGTTAGTTTCATACACTTGTTAGAGCCTGTTACCTCACTTATTTTGTCATTAGCAGGGGTTATATCAGCATTCAGCAGTACAAATACTGGAAGTAAAATAGCTAGTCAGGGTATAGTAGTAACTGAAAGCTGGGCAACTTATGCAGGTACCTAGCGACTAGCTAGTGTGCATACCACAGATAGCAGATTTTATATTTAAACAAAAGTTAGCTGTTTAGGCTGTAGAACACATACACTTTTGCACGGATTTATCATGGGAGGTAGCAGACAGAATTCTTTGCTTTCTAATAACAGGAGTCAGGTGACAGACCTTAGAGTCAAGTACAAACTTTTCAAGTACAAACTCCCAGGTCCAGCGCTTCCTGGAATTTATCAGCTCAAATGCCTTGGATCAGCTGGTAAACTCCCCTACCAGAAGTGAAAACATATTGGACCTGGTCATCACCAACATGGGCGACAGGTGTTTCACACTGGAGGTAAACCCGTCACTGGTTAGATCAGACCATAAACTAATCACTCTGGATGTCCAGACCACACCACCACCAACAACCAAGGAAACCACAATGAAAAACTTTCCTATAGCAAACTTCACCTTACTTAAGACAGAGGTGATAAGTTTCACAGCCCCCACGCTAAAGGATAACAGTGGCCAAGATGCAGGAACCTTTACAAATGCACTCTGTGAGCACCTACAAGGATGCATGGATCGTGCCATCCCTAGCAAAACCAAGACTCACTCCCCTAAGAGAAGAAAACCAGTCTGGTGGACCCCTGCCATAAACAGGCTATACAATAGAAGGAGGAAACTAGTTCAGAAAAAAAGCAAATCCCAAGAAAAAAATACATCCCTGATCAGTATCAGTAAGAAACTAAGGTCCCTTATAAAATCCTCCAAGGCTAACTTCGAAAGAAAAATAGCCAACAATTCGAAAGATAACCATAAAGTCTTCTTTAGCTATGTCAAGAATCTAAGTGGCAACTCGCTGATATGCTCTGAGCTAGTGCTAAAATAGCAGAAAATATACTGAACCCACTGATATTGCCAACATCCTGGCAGATAGATTCAGTGCAAACTTCATCCACTTCTCAACCCCAAAAGGGCCCACAACAATACCGGAAAAGTGTAGTGTCCTGGAAATCACAGACGCACAGGTGAAAACAACCCTTTCAAAAGCCAAAAGCACAGCGTCAATGGTGCCAGATGGTGTCCCAGGCTGCATCTTGCACGAACTACAGAACGAACTAACCCCTCACCTAAACACACTGTTCAACCTCAGCCTCTCCACAGGCTACGTGCCCATAGAATGGCACAGAGCAACGGTTATTCCACTCCACAAAGGAGGGGCCACAACTGACCCTAGTAACTATCGCCCCATAAGCCTGACTAGCCTGGTCTGCAAGGCTATGGAGTGCATCATCATGGAACTCATTAACAAAGACATTGGGAACCTCCAAACACTTGACCCGACGCAGTTCGGCTTTGTTAAGGGCAGATCATGCCTACTAAACCTGGTTGACTTCTTCGAGACAGTCACCAAGGCCATAGATGAGGGGAAGGTAGTTCACACAGCCTACCTTGACTGCGCCAAGTCTTTTGACACCATTCCCCACTCTGGAATTATAGAAATACTCACCAGCCTGAACATAAACCTTTACGTCACGAGATGGGTTGCCAACTGGTTTACAGACAGAACTCACACGGTAAGAATAGGTCTGACTCTAAACCAGTCACAAGTGGTGTCCCACAAACCTCGGTAGTGGGACCCCTACTGTTCAGCATATACTTCTCAGAACTACAGGCAAACACAGGAGGACTATGGCTAACCAAGTTCACCGATGACTGCAAACTGGGAGCCATAATTGACTCTCTGGCTGACATGGGCATTCTCCAAAAGGGCCTTACTGAGACAGACACCTGGTGTCAAAGCCATGGTCTCAAGCTAAATGCCAAAAAATGCATAGTCATCCCATTTGGAAAAAACAAAACACCCATGAATTACCACATAGGTGGCAGCCCCCTTAATACAGAAGAGGTAATAAGAGATCTGGGGGCCCAGGTAGATAGTAATCTCTCCTTTGACAATCATATTGCCAAAGTAGTTAAAAAATCCTTTTATGTAGCCCATCTAATTACTAAAGGGTTCCCATCTAGAAATAAAGAGGTTATAGTGCCCCTCTACTCGTCACTCATCAGACCCATCATAAAGTACAATGCCCCATTTGGGATGTACCTCACAAGACACTTCCAACAGCTGGAAAGTCCACAAAAGTACCTCACTAAGAGGATTACTAGCCTCAAACATATGTCCTATGCAGACCGACTGGAAAAACTCCAGCTGGACTCAGTTGCATATCGCTTACTCAGAGGTGATCTCTGCCTGACTTACAAAGCCATGTCCAACTCAGAATTGATAGACATGCTCCACCTAAAGAAATCCAAGTCACTGTCAGCCACTCGCTCTAGTGAGCTAAACCTCACCACAACAATAAATAGAACATGCTGGAGGGATAGATTCCTGTCACAGAGACTCCCCATACTATGGAACAAAATTCCAAACTACATTAGGCAGAGCCCCTCACTAACACTCTTCAAGAGAAACCTTGATGAGTGGATGGGTAACAGAAAATACACCCCTGGGATCACTTCATTGGCTCTTCTTGACAGAGGTTTAGTTAATTAATCAATGGGGCGGCAAATGCCGACACACTCTGGCTAGGTTTATAAATGCCCTCGGGCAGATAGCCTAGTACCTACCTATGAACCTACGAGTTTGAATTTCCCGTGGTGTTTCATTTAGTATACACTGATGGGGAACTGCAAAACAGGGAGAGAATAGTATTATTAGTTATTTAATAGTATAGATAGAGAATTTATAGCATATAGATAGGGAGGTCAGAGATTAATGATGGGTGTAGGAGAGACAGTGAGGAGATGAGTAGGAGAGAGTAAGGATGTGCAAGCGTTAGGCTTAGTACAATTTACTAGGTTGTTATTCCAATTAGCATAAAACAATTTAAACCAGTAAGCAACAGTACAACAATATTTCTCTAAATGATTCTACTATAGTATTGCAGTCTTCATTAGTACAACTCACTATAAACTCCGTAAGGGGCAGACCAGCATTAGTTAAGTAAATATTAAATGGTAGAATTGCAAGTATAGGATCATAGATTAGTACTAGGCTAACTGCCCTTGCGAAACATTTTTAAGCCTAGCCAATTATCCCCTGTGAGATGCAAACACTGTACCTTGTGTTTGTAAGGCAAACACCTTAACCATTAGGCCACCCTCCAAACCATCAGAGTTTCTGTACGTGTTTACAGCAAGCACATGTGTTTTTTACCCATAACTGTATAACAGCACAGTAATACTCATTATTCAGTGGTTGCAAATATTGAAAAAAATGGAAGGAAATAAAAAGTTTAGAATGGCCAGGATAACAACACAGTTCCAGCAAGCGTTTGCAGCATGCACATGTGTTTTTCATCCTTAACTGCGTAACAGGCACAATGTTACTTGTTATTCAACAGTAGCAATAATGAAACAGCAGGAAAATATGTTATGCCTTCCTGCTCACACTTTAGCAATTCATCTTTCACAGCTGGCCTAAATAAAAAGGAGTCATCAAAGGGGGCAGCCAGGCACCTCATGGTAATGACTGCCCATGACACTCTAATCTCTCTGGTCACTGTGTTGTGCAGAAGGCACATTAGAAGGTGACATTCGGCATATTCCCAACTGTCATCAATAGCTATTTCCTCATCTCTGCTGTTTGAGGTCTTCTCAGAGAGCCAGGAGCCCCTTCCACTAAATCTGTCTGGAAGTGGTTAATATGAGTGGCATAATTTGATTCTCTTAGATCAAATGTGCTGAAGGACTAAATATGTTTCCCCTTTCTATCCATCCTCTGGACTCTTTATTTGGTGGATAGCTAGCTGCTGACTAATAGGACAGTAACACTGGTCACTGCTGCTATCAGGGAATCTACCAAAGAACCTTTGGATCAGTGCTGCCTGTCCTTAGCAGGGTGAAGTATCTTGTCCAGCTTTCTGGGGATGGATTTGATAGAATTGGGATTCTACCATGCCCTCCTGGTGGCCAAGTCTATTAGATAGTTGGCAGGAGGAACCACCCAAAAAGTAGAGGGTGCTGAGCAACAGGACTGAAACAACATCTTCTTATCATGAGGGAGTTGATCAATGGGCCAGAGTACCCTCAGTCTCCTCAGTTCTATTATTTCACCAAAGGTGGTATCTTCTGGAAAGGACTGGCATGAACCTTCTCAGTCCTCCAAGTTGGTGTCAAAAGTGAGAGGTTCCAAAGAGTAGTTAATGAATTCTCTTTTACAAATCCTCTTTCTTAATGTATTAGGTTAGGAAAATTTGAGTCATCAGGAGATTCTAAATGATGTTATATAGGCTGCTGGAGGCTATCACCATCACTCTGACCTTGAGACATTTAATTAGGGATCTGAGGCACAGATTTATGGATATTCAAAGAAGGAGATGCCACTGTTGAAGTCTGTGTCAATGTCCTCGGAGGAGAAGCTATGATCCTCTCTATCACCTTGAACACCGACCCGCTGTCAGTTGGTACCAGCAAATACAAACCCATCATAGACTCCATTCCAAATACAGGTATGAAGAGGGAATCACTGATGCCATTGAACCAGTCAACTCTGAGGAACAAATTGGTGCCAAAGAGTCAAAGACAGAAATTTCCAGCAGAGAAAATGGCACTAAGTGGGTTGCAGCAGAAGACTGACCCAAAGACTCAGCACCAAGCTCTCACGCTCAAGATTCTTTTGATGTTGAATGCCTCAGTGTTGAGTGAATCAGAAGCATTGGGTCTGGAACCAAAGTAGATAAATCAGTCAGCTCTAAATGCACAAATTCCAGATGATGTCCTAGCTCAGGAGACACTAGTCCTGAAACACGGACAGGGGATGGAGTAAAGATGGAGTGAGATGGGCTGCTCAATCCAGCCTTGAGACAGAGTGGGATAGAATGACACCCATTTCAATTTCAGTCTTAAGGAAGGCTGTCATAAAATGTTCCCAGTTCATAGCACTTGTAATCTTGAAGGACCTGACAGACAGCAGCCACAAAGCATTCTATAGCTATGTCAAGAATCTCTCAATGGCAACACCCAGATCTGCTCTGAGTTACAGCACAACGGCAAGAAAATTACAGAACCAACTGATATTGCCAACATCCTGGCAGATAGGTTCAGTGCTAATCCCCCCCCCCCTCACCCCCTAAAGGGACCATATCTATACAGGAAGAATGCAGAGTTCCTGTAATCACATCTATGCAGGTAAAAACTGCACTCTCTATAACAAAAAACATGGCATCCATGGGACCGGACAATATCGCAGGCTGTGTTTTACATGAACCTCAGAATGAAAAAGCTCTCCACCTAAGCACCCTGTTCAATCATAATCTCATGTCAGGCTTTGTGCCCACTGAATGGTGCACAGCAACAGTTATCCCACTCCACAAAGGGGGAGCCACCACTGATCCTGGGAACTATCACCCTATTAGCCTGACAAGCCTGGTCTGTAAGGCCATGGAATATATCATCATGGAACTCATAAACAAAGACATTGGTAACCTCCAAACTTTGGACCCCACCCAGTTCAGGTTTGTGAAAGGCAGATCATGTCTTTTGAACCTGATCGACTTCTGTGAGGCAGTCACCAAAGCCATAGATGAGGGTAAGGTGGTTCACACAGCCTATCTTGATCTCGCCATGGCTTTTGACACCATCCCCCATTCTGGAATTATAGCTAAACTCACTAAACTAGGTATAAATCCCTACGTCACAAGATGGGTTGCTAGCTGGCTCACTGACAGAACTCCTACTGTAAAAGTTCCAGACTCCAAATCTGACTTCAAACCAGTGACAAGTGGAGTACCACAGGGTTTAGTCCTGGGACCTCTCCTGTTTGGTATCTACTTCTCTGAAGTACAGGCTAACACAGATGGCATCTGGCTAAAGAAGTTCACAGATGACTGCAAACTAGGAGCCATAGTTGAGTCCCCAAATGATGTGGACATCCTACAGAAGGGCCTCACTGAGACAGATGCCTGGTGTCAGAGGCATCGCCTCAAGCTCAAGGTCAAAATGTGCATTGCCATCCCCTTTGGTAAAAACTCTATACCCATGAACTACCACATAAACGTCAGTCTACTCAATGCTGAATATGTGATAAGAGACCTTAGGACCCAGGTGGACAGTGGTCTCTCTTTTGATAATCATATCACCACAGTAGTCAGCAAATCCTACTATGTGGCACACCTCATCAAAAAAGGGTTCTCATTCAGGAAAAAAGAGGTCATTGTTCCCCTCTACTCAGCACTCATTAGACCTATTATAGCGTACAACACCCCTTTTTGAATGTACCTCACAAATCATCTGCAGCAGCTGGAAAGGCCACAGGAGTACCTCACAAAGAGGATTACTGGCCTCAAACAGATGCCCTACACTGACCGTCTCAAAAAACTCCAGCTTTACTCTGTAGCATATCATCTACTCTGAGGAGATCTCTGCCTAACATATAAAGCTATGTTAAACCCAGAGCTGTTGGACATGCTACACCTGAAGAAATCCCAATTCCTCTGAGCTACATGCTCTAGGGACCTAAACCTAGTCACCACAATAAACAAGACATGCTGGAGGGATAGATTCCTGTCCCAGGGACTTCCTATACTCTGGGGCAAGCTACCCATCTATGTCAAGCAAAGTTCCTTATTAGCACTCTTCCAGAGAAATATTGATGAGTGGATGGGAAATAGGAAATACACCCTGGGGAGCACTTCTGTGGCTCTGCTTGACAGGGGCACAGTCAATTAACTTTCTTGGGTGGTGTAAGCCAGGGAACCTTGTTGGCTAGGCTTACTTAGGTCCTTGGGCCGATAGCCTAGTAGCTACCTATGAACCTAAGGGAGGGAGTAGAAGGAAGCCCTAGACACAAAACTGGGAAGCACTCTAGCCAAGGAATGTTTGCTTGCTCATGGCCTGCAGGATTTATCAAATATAACAGTGATCAGCTTCAGTTGTGGAGATCTGTGGGGCGAGGAAGCTCTTTTTGCAGAGACAGGGAGGGATGGTTTCTGTCTTGGTAATTTCGGATCTGAGAAAGGACCAGAGACATCTCATTTTGTTTTCCTTGTATCAGAACCCTCTGCCTTCTCTCTTTCCTTGACTCTCTATTTTTGTTTGTATTTTTGGGCATTTTGGATGCAGGATCTTGGGGAACAAGTCATTTTGGAATTAGTTTATTCCTGTCAATTAAAGACCAGGGGTTGAAGGCCTTACAGATCAGATAGTCTGTAGACAACTGCTCTGGCCCCAGGCACACCACACAGAGGCTGCGTGTATCCTGTAATAAAATTTTCTCTGCACTCTGAAGACCTGTAGAAGCTCTTTTCCCGCATGTTCATAACTGAACAAGATAGTAAATATTTCATATTTTAAAAAAAGAGCACATGAATGCTGCACCCACCTAACACACTTTCAAAACTCTATGACTGTATGCAATAAACACTAAGTATTATTCATTACCTAAGCCTAGATCTACAACAATAACAACAACAACATTTCGTACTATAAACACAATCTTAGAAATGTTAAAGCAGTAAATGTCAGGGTTTAAAGCCCGCACAAAATGGCTGAGAAAAAACAGAGAGAAAAAGAACCACAAATGGAGAAACAGAAACTCAAAGGCCTTGATGAGACTGAAGAATGCAATATTAGCAAAACATTATAAAAGTAGATAGAAAAATATGCCTTTTATAAAAAAAAATTGAGAACTTTGCTTAATCAACAAGGAACCATTGACAGCTGATATTGGCAACTAGATCTGAGGAATGTTAGAGCATTAGGGAATTGTGGGAGAAAACATTCTTAAAGGAGCTCAAGGCTTCAGAGACTTAGTACTGCCATTTTGGATCTGAGTGCCTAAAGATCCCGTCAGCTGAATTGGATATACAGGATGAATAGGATCAAAAGAACTTATTAATTGTTTTATCAATTAATAGCCTGATGAAGTTCTAGATTTTTATTTTTATTTATTTTATTTTACAGTTTGTTTACTGGGATAGTCCATTGCGTCAAAAAGAACCCATTTTCAATGGAGACCTGGGGAGAAAAGCTCCATGAACAGCAATATAATATGAAGACAATGCATTTATATTTATGTAATAGTATTGAAGAACGATGGCATTACACAACATGACAAAAAAATCAACGATTGCAGTGAAAATACAGTCAGAAAAGCAAAAGATAAAATTACACACACACATACACACACACACACACACACACACACTCTCACACACACACACACACACACACACACACACACACACACACACACACACACACACACACACACACACACACACACACGTCAATTAAAATAAGAAAAATCCATTGGTGCATATTCCTGTTAAATTTGTTAGAATGTGAAATAACACAGGGATGACATTACAGTTTTACATGAAATCTTAGCAGAGTTAAAGGATGATGGGGGACAAGAACTGTTAATTGTTGAATGTAAGAAGGGGGTGGGTCAGTAAGAAAAAATAGAGCAAGAGTGGGAGCAAATGAGAAAAGTGAAGATGGTGGTAGTCAGAGACGCTCAGTATGATGAAGAGAAGGGAGAAGTAAAGGAGTGAGAAATGGGGAAAAAAGAGGTGAGTCATGTGGGATGAGAGCAGGAACATTTCCAGAGCATTTTGAGATGGGAATGAAGCAGGGTTTTAAAGGTAGAGTGGTTGCTGTAGTACAAATAAGAGGTGGCAGGGCGTTCCAGAGGTGAGCTAGGGAAAAGGATAGCAGGTGTTTATCTGGAGGACGAGCAGGCTTGTGCAGTTCAAACAAATTCTGGTTATTGGATCTTATAAGTCTGTAGGGTAGGCGCATTATGAAGGAGGAGGCAAGGGAGGGGCAGATGGAGGGTTAAAAGATGAGTTTATGGGCATGAGTAAGTTGAATGTAGGTAAGATGGTTGGGAAGTTCGAGCCAATTTAGTTTGTGTAGGGCATTGCAGTGGTGGGAGGAGGAGGAGGATTTATAGCCGGTAGCAAACTTAGAAATGTTGTTATAACAGGAGGATAGCTTTGTTTTTAGAGAAGATTGAAGGATGGTAAGAAGTGGGGCACCATATAGGAGAGAAGGAATGAGGAAGGTGTTTTTTGTGCATTTAAGTCACCCATTATCAACACCAATTCATGTTGTCCTGCTTTATCTAGTAGGTCCTGCAACTGCTGTCTGAATGCACTCATTTCCTCACTATCACAACCCTGCTGTGGGGCATAGGCTAAGATTATGAATACTGTCCTATCATTACACTGGAGCCTGACTGCCATGAGTCTGTCATTAATTCTGATGATATCCTTCACTGACTTCTGAAGCCTCTGTCACACCACAATTCCTACATCATTTCTAGCATGTTCCCCCACCTGAGTAGTAGAGTCTGGATCCCAAGCCAAGTGGCTTTGTTGCACTGCCCTTCCATCTTGTCTCTTGGATACATAGGATGTCCAGCCGCCTCCATATCATCATGTCATCCACTTCTAAGCTGCGTCCTGTCAGTGAACCTACATTAAGCGTAGCAATTCTTAGTTCATGTTTGGCAGGTTTTATGTCCAGCTTTCACTCAACAGAGCTATCCCAGGTAGGGCAACTAGACACCGGCCAGCCAGTAGCCTATTGACCCAGGGCTGCTGGGCTTTTGTGGCAGGCACACACTGGCCAATAGGGGCACATATACCCCTCCCACTGTTAGCATGGGTCCCTGGCGTGGGTCAGAGAGTAGGCCGGGTCCTCAACCCACTTATCACCGATAACTACCCATGCCCATTTTTTAGTGACAGTCAACATGACCGAATCACCTAGAGCCATATTTTACACCATTGAGTGGCTAGCCCAGCCACAGTGCACAGTTTGTGATCCGTGTTCTCCTATCTTGAGGATACTGCGCACCACAATAGATGCCTAAAGCGGTTGGTCTCTTTACAACTCTTCCCCCCATTGGGCACCATGTAGAGTCTGTGCTGCTGCCCACAGCTCCATTCATTGTTGAGTTTGAGATAGAAACACTCAGCATGTTTTTTGCACATGGGAGAAACCCCACAGAGACACAGAGAGAACATGCAAACTCCAAACAGGCATTAGTCGGAGGTCAGGCTCAAACCTTGTACCTTGTGCATTGGAGGTGAATATCTTAACCACTAAGCTATCTGGTCTCTACTCGGGACAGACAGAACAGGATATGAGGACTGCCTGAGTCCACATGGGTGGAGCAATGGGAATAAAGAAGGAGAAGCCATTCTAGACTTCTGTCTGGCAAATGGCTTGATAGTAGCCAACACATGGTTCAGAAAGAGAGACAGTCACAAGATCATATACAAGAGTAGCCAACATGCAACTCAGGTAGACTTCCTCCTAGTAAGAAAAAGGCACTGGGGTAGAATCCATGATTGCAAAGTCATCCCCAGTGAAACAGTCAATTCACAGCATAAACCAGTAGTTGCCACAATCAGCTGCAAGCAGTGGTCAGAGAAGGCTCTAAGGTCAACAGAGACCAGGCTGAAGACCTGGAAATTGACTGGAGAAAAAGTACAGCAGTTCAAGGAATTACTCAGGGCTCTAGCACCCCAAGAAGAGGAGGAAATAGGTGCAGTTGTAGAAGAGTGGCAGCGCCTAAGAACAGCATGTGTTAGGACTACAGAAAAGATATGTGGCCGAGCCAGGTATGGAAATAAGGTACATAAGGAAAACTGGTGGTGGAATGCAGAAGTGCAGAAAGTAATCAAAAGAAAGAAGGAGTGCAGGAAGAAGTGGGAGATTGAAAAGACTGACCAGGCTAGGAAGGACTACTGGTGGGCTAACAAAGAAACTAAGAAAGAAGTTGCAATAGCAAAGAATAGGGCATCAGATGCACTCTATCAGCTTCTGGAAAGTGACTCAGTAAGGGGCACAAAGAAACTATACCAGGTTGCAAGGCAAAGACAGAAAGATAAAGAAGATAGTCAGACACCCTTCATAAGGGATTCCAGCAACAACCTGCTTACCAGCCCACAGGACATCAAAGGCAGATGGAAGGAGTATTTCCAGCAGCTTCTGAATGAAGAAAACCCCACAGAAGCAGTACTGCCCCAGAAACAGCCTACAATGAGAGTAGAAGAGGAGCCCAGCTTAGAAGAAGTAAGAGCAGTACTAAGGAAAATGAAGTCAGGGAAAGCAGCAGGCTCAGACGAGGTCACAGCAGATATGATAAAGATGTTGGGTGAGCTAGGGGAGAAATGGCTCCTGAGGGTACTAATTGCAGTGTGGAGGGAAAGGCGTATTCCAGATGACTGGAGAATAAGCATACTCGTGCCAGTGTACAAGAACAAAGGGGACATCCACAACTGTGGACAGCACAGAGGCATCAAACTCCTACCACATTGCATGAAAGTTCTGGAGAGGGTGATTGATAAACGGATATGCAGAATAGTAGAATGTAAGATGGAAGATGAACAGTTCGGATTCAGATCAGGATGCAGCACAATTGACCCAATGTTTGCATTGAGACAGATACTTGAGAAGAAACTAGAGAAGAGGAGAGAGTCAGACTGTGCTTTCCTAGACTTGGAGAAAGCATATGACAAGGTCCCAAGAAAGCTGATCTGGGCAGTACTGCAGTGGTTTGAAGTCCCAGAAACATTGGTAGAATTAGTACAGGCTACGTACAAGGACCTAGTGACTCAAGTACGAACAGTGTTTGGCCTCACTGAGGGGTTCCCAGTGGGAGTGGGTGTACACCAGGGTTCAGCTCTGAGCCCATTGCTGTTCATACTGGTAATGGACTACATCAGCAAACAGGTTGGTGGGGTCAGAGCAACAAAGCTGCTGTATGCAGATGATGTGGCAGTACAGGCAGACTCTGATCTAGAATCTTCAGCAAAGGATAGGAGAATGGAATGCAAATCTGAAGGCACATGGGATGAAACTAAGCACAGATAAGACAGTGGTAATGGCAGCAGATTGGGGAAATCAGAAGAAGCTGAGAATAGAGAAAGATGGGAAGATAGTGGAACAGGTAAACAGCTTCAAGTATCTGGGAGGGGTGGTTGAGGAGAAGGGTAGTCTGAATGAAGAGGTCAAAGCTAGAATCAGAGGGGCTGCAGCCAACTGGCATAGAGTATCAGGTGTAGTATATGACAGAAGAATGCCAAAGAAGCTGAAAAGTAAGGTGTACAAGACAGTGGTGCGACCAGTACTACTGTATGGTAGAGAAATCTGGGCAGTAAAGGCAGAACAGTTGAAGAAGCTAGAGGTGATGGAAATTAAGTGCCTGAGAAAGGTGGTAGGATGCACACTGCAGGACAGGCGAAGAAATGAGGACATGAGAGCAGAAGCCAAAGTAGCTCCAATTGCAGAAAATATCAAAGAAAACAGATTACAATGGTATGGGCACATGTGTAGAAAAGCAGAACACAATCTGGTGAGGGAGATTTGGGACAGACAGGAAGAAGGTAAGAGGAAGTGAGGGCGTCCAGCAAAGAGGTGGATGGATTGTGTGAAAGAAGATCTGCGACAGTCAGGCATGAGTGTTGAAGAAGGTAGGAGAGTGGCACTGAATCGAGAGAGTTGGCGACAGTTAATATGATACCCTGACCCCATGTAAATGGGAAAAAAGGGATGATGATGATGATGATGATGATGAATGAATGAGGAAGGTGTTGGAGAGTACAAGCTTAGTAGTGGGAGTGATACAGCGGTTATGGCGGTAGAGCATGCCTAGTTTCTGGTTTGTTTTCTTTCTATTGGTTAGTAGGTGGGTATCAAATTTTAACTGTTCATCAATAAGGACTCCTAGAAGCTTTGCATGGGATGCTACCTTGAGAGAGGTATTGTTTTGACTTGTAATGGAGAATGATTTCTTGTTTATAATGGTACTTTTTATTGGGTCATAGGTAGGTACTAGGCTATCAGCCCTGGGGTCTATATAAGCCTAGCCAAAAAGGTTACCTGGCTTTCGCCACCCAAGAAAGGAGAAAATAACATAATTTAAATTGTTGATGCATTGAGTGATATGTGGTGTCTATCATCCAAGGTTCAGTATAAGAGAAAACATCCTAAATTACTTTTAAGAGAGTGGAGGTGGAAGTGGTGGAGCAGATAATCATAGAGTCATCTGCATATTGAATCAGTTTAGCACTAGGAAAGTTTTGGTGGAAGTCATTTATGAAAATGTTGAACAGTAGCGGACCCAATATGGAAACTTGGGGTACGCCTGTAGATGTATTAGGGAAGGAGGAGGTGGCTTTTTTCACTTTGACAGCTTGTTCTCTTTCAGAGAGGTAACTAGAAAACCAGTTGACAGAAGAATGGGATAGGTTTAGATTAGAGAGTTTAGATAGGAGAAGGTTATGGGAGATAGTGTGAAAGGCTTGGATAAGTCTAGAAGCAGGGTGGACACTAGACAACTGGAATCCTGGGCTTTGTTGATGGTTTCGAGGAAGAAGAGGACACTGGTTGTGGTACTGTGGCCAGGTCTAAAACCATGTTGTGTGGTGGTAAGTAGGTGGTTGTCTGTGAGGTAGGGTAGAAGTTGAAGGTAGATATGCTTTTCTAGAACTTTTGAGATATGGGATAAGATAGCAATTGGCTGGAAATTGGGAGTGTTGTTGTTATTACCTCCTTTATGAAGGGGAATGATATAGGCCTTTTCCCAGACTAGGGGTACATAGTTTTCTTGACATGAGCGGTTTATTAGAATAGAGATGGGAAAGGCGACGGCATCAGCAGCAGTTTTGGGGAAGTAGGAAGGAAGGTCATCAGGGGCACGTGAGCATGGTTTCAGTTTCGGAAGGGTTTTTTTTTATGGTGGAGATAGGAATGGGTTTGATAGTGAAGGAAGGCGGTTGGGAGGTGGTAGTGTTAGGGGAGGGAGAGATAGGAGGAGGTGGAAGTGAAGCTTTGCTGGGAAAGGAAGTAGTTAGTTTGGCTATAGAATCAATAAAGGAGGAGTTAAATTGGGTGGCTAAGGGGAGGTCTGGGACATTTTGGTCAGGGCAGGGGTTGTCTGTTTTGCCAGAATTGAGGGCGGTGGAGATGCCATTCCAGAATTTTTGGGGGTTGGTCTTGTGGTTATTTTGAAGGGTGGAGAAGTTGGATTTGTGGTCGGATGCAACAAGTTTTTTTACTTTGTTGTGTAGTAGCTTATATTCAGTCAGGGTGTTATGGGTTTTATTTTTCTGGTAATGTTTCCAGGCTTTGTCACGAAGATACCTAATGGTTGTAGTGTCTTTGCTTAACCGTGGGACAGTTTTACTTTTAATTCTTTTGGTTCTGGAGGGAGCAAGGATATTTAACAGGTCTAAGAATGTAGTATTAAAGTAGGCTACTGCATTATCTATGGAGATATGAGAAATGAAAGCACTTACCAATTGTTCTGTTAATCATTATTCTGATGAAAGTGAAATGAAGTTCCATATGGAAGAAACAAAAATGCTACCTAATTATATCACAGATCATTATTCTGGTGGAGTTCCAGGTGTCACAGAGAACTAGCTTGATGACATTCCTGCTGTGAGGTGTGAAGGCACTTACTAAATCATTATTCCGATGAATGTCCAGATGTAGGGAAGGAAAGAGTTTACTCATTGTTTTCTAGATAATAAGTCTGATGAATTCCCAGGTGTGAAGAATGAACACATTAATAATAGTTCTACAGTTATTTAGTCAGGTGAAATTCTAAGTGTGAGAAATGAAAGCACATATTAATTGTTTTAATGATCACTTGTCTTTAATAATCACTTTACAACCCAATGGTTTGAATATGTTCCAGATGGGAGGAACACAAGTGCTTACAAATTGTTTTGTGTATCATTGGTCTGGTGAAGTTTCAGGTGTGAGTAACAAAAGCGTTTGTTTAATCGATCATTAGTTTGATGAAGTTCCAGGTAAGATTAACAAATATGCTTACCAATTGCTTTATAAGTAAATACTCTGTTTGCCTTTTTGAGTTTTCTTCAACCCGTATTTTTTTTCTCATTTGCAGCACAAAGTATCATAACCTTCATGAGGCTATCCAAAACTAATTTTAAGTGGCCTGGCCACAACTCCCCAGCTCTGGGTCTTTACTATGATGCCAGAAGCAGCAATTATTTTCTTGGCTTGTTGGAGCATAACATTCAAATCTGGCTATCCCCTTCTAGCATTTCAAGGACCACCTCTTGCTGTACATTGACATTTTCTCTCATCCTCGCCGTCCACGAGGAGGTCCATTGGTTGTGAACATGACTTTCATCACCCATCTTTTTGACATGGCTCATTGCCATTTCTTCATTTCTTGATTAGGTTTCATTCTAAATTCATGTCAATGACCTTCCTATATGCACAAGTATACAAGAGAAGCTATTCTAATCATGGAATAGAACTAATTTCCCACAAAACCATTACCTACAATTTCCATGACACCCTCAGTACATACTTGGACTTTCAAGTTTCCTCCAACTACTTTGCAACTGACTGACTTAACTCACCCTCAAATGGTGAACAGTTCATAAATAAGCATTTTTCTTGACCCAAGTGTTTAGAACAAGTGGCTTCATGACTGATTACATGATCACAAACTCAGTCTTTGATCTTTAAGTCAAGGCATTCTGGTACAAGTACACTTATGGGCAATGGATATTTCCCAGGCTGATCTCACCAATGGTGGAGAAAACTGATTTGACAAGGGTCATTTTCAAGAGGTGGAAGCACTTTAAGTAACTACTGAAACCAATGGAAATGTCTTCGTCTGAGCAGGCAGTGCCAGAAAAAGCAATGAAATGTAACTGCATTCTACCTACCTAGTTCTCCTATCTCTATCTCTAGTGACTCTTAGTCACTATTATTATGGGTCAAGCTCAATACCTGCTAACACTCAGATTATTGTTGTTCTAAGCTAATGTTACATACAATGTTCTTCTTTCTTTCTTTTGCACATGTATTCTATTTTGAATCTAGCTTCTTTATAATATGTCTGTAATTTTTGTATTGCATTTGTGTTTGTAATTTTGTGACTTTGTACTGTGGAACTTTTCTCCCCGGGCCTCCACTGAAAACGGGCCCAGTGGACCTCTCTGGTTATCAAACTGGAAATAAATAAAAAAATAAATAGGATCCATTTTTACAGAAAAGGTCACTGCATTGGTTAAACAGTTTCTTTAAAGCAGAACTGAAGGAGCAGATGAGTTCTGTCTGGAAGTGCTGAATACGCCAACAGAATACAAATAACACAAATGATACTACAGGAAGGTAGCCAAACACAGAAAAACACTCTGAAACTTAGCACATTCATCATTTACTGTCACAAGACTTCTTCAGAAAAAAAACAGGTTTTGTCTCTATGGAGGGCATGATAAAAGGGAGGTAACTGAGGGCTTGTTGTGGGGGTGTTAGGATAATACTTTTATTATTGATGGCCTCTAAACTGTCTCTCTACATTATGCTCTGTTTAAGTCAAAAAAAATTTCAGATACCTAGATCCACTCTTTCTGGTGCCGTTTGTTTTGTACATGTGCAATGGATCTGTCAGGGCTGGACCATGGAAGCCCTGTAAGCCTTGCAAAGATCTTCTCTCAGCAGCTTGTAGTTGACTGAATATAAAGACAGAGTCTCTGGGTGATCAGTGTAGGACAGGGTACTCATGCCCTGAATTCTCTTGGCGAGAAACCATTCATGCCCTGAATTCTCTTTGTGAGAAATGTTTCTGCATTTGCCAACTGTTGCATGTGTCATGGCAGATACTAACCAAGGGGTTATTGTATTCAATGATGGGTCTGATAAGGGCAGAGTTGAGCGGTACTGCATCTTCCTTGGACCTGGATGACATACCGTTACTTGTAAGTTGGGCAAAATAGAATTATTTTCTTACTACCTTAGCTGTGTGTTGGTCAAAGGCCAGCTTGCTGTATACATATGTTCCCAGATCCCTTACTACTGGATTGAATCTTAGAAGTGTTTTATCGATGGAGTAATTAACTTGGATTGACAGTTTCCAAAAGACCCTTATAATGCATTTTTTTGGCATTGAGTTTTAGGCCATGGATTTGGCATTAGTCATTGTCTGTGTTACACAATCTTGCAAGACGTTGGTGTCTTGGGGGTCTTGGGGAAATCTATAATAGCTCACAATTTATAGCCATCTGTGAAAATGGTGAGCTAAAGCCCTTGAACTTCAGCCATGTCTTCTGAGAGGTTGATGGCAAACAGGAGTGTGCCCTGTGCAGACCCCCCTGGAGTACTCCAATGGAGACTGATCTCTTGGAGGAGGTCTCATTGATCCTGACTTCTTGGGTCCTGTCTCTGACCCAGCTGGCAATTGAGCGAGTTATGTAGAGATTTATGCCTAACTTAGAGAGCATGTTGGGAATTCCTGAGTGGGATATTATATTGAATGCCTTTGCTAGGTCAAACTGTTTTGCCCTTGTCCATTGGCTTGGTGATCCTCTCAAAGAAGCCTAGCAGGTTAAGTACATATGATCTTCCATTCAAAAAGCCAAACTGGGATGGTTCCAGTGTCTGTAGGGTGAAAAATGTCCTTGTTAATCATTTCCATGATAATTAATTCCTTGGGTTTGCATATTAGTCTTCTTAGACTGATGGGTCTATAGTTTCCTGGGTTAATTGATGGTCCACCCTTGTGGAAGATAATGACTACTACAGTCCACCATTCACTTGGAATGTAGCTGGTTTTGAGGCTGTAACTGAAATGTTTGTTATATTTAAATGTGATTAATCAATATCCATATACTGAATGGGTGATAAGTGTAGTTATTTGTTATGATGGTATGGCTCAACGGATATTATAAGACGTGGACTCAACACTGGAAGAGAAAAGTTGGACTCAGTAAGGCTTTATAATATATATTGGGATTGTTTGATATACATCTCAATATAGAGATATAAGATCTCTAAGAAATACTGGATTCAGACTAAAGTGATGCAATATAGCCTAGGCTGATTTTGTCCAGACTTGGTGGCCAGGGGTTGATATTGTCCAATACCAAATAAATATATCTGGGTTCATATATATGAATTAGCTCATTTAGTCCATTCAATATGGATATTTCGAATCTGATAAGGAGACTTTCCTCTGATCGGGAGGACTTGGCAATTTTTGGTATTGGGATGGAGCAAATATCAGAAAATGGGACAACACCAGTTAATAAAGATGATACATTATTTATTTATTTGTTTTATTTCCAGTTTGATGACCGGGGAGGTCCACTGGGCTCAAAGAGCCGATTTTCAGTGGAGGACCAGGGAGAAAAGCTCCAATAATACATAGTACAAGCTCCATAATAAGAAGTACAATACATAGTGGAAACAGAAACAAACTAAGCAAATTTTACATACAAAATGGCAAAAACTAAACAAAAGTTAAACAGCAGCTTGGAGAAGGATGTAAAGCATATTTACATGTTTAGTGGTTGAGAACAGTAGTACAAAGTTAAATTATTATAGAGGATTAAATCATCTGAGAATGCTATAGAAGTAAAATTAGCATGGATAAGTTCTTTATGCATGAATATTAGCATGAGTTAAATTAATACCGAGGTTTAAATCCTCTGAGAGTGGTATAGCATGAAGGCAGTACATAGGGTTAATCAACAGTGTGTAAGGAAGAACAAACTTTGTGTGTTATAAAGTATTTATGTATTAAGCAGGTTAGGTAGGTGGAGTGCAATTGCATTTCCATTTTTGGGAGAGGTAAAAATGCAGCTGGATTTTGAAGTGTGAAGCATTGTTTGCTACCTTAACTAAACATATGAGATCCCTTAGAAACAATGTGTGGCATTATAAGTTATTCAAAGCCTATATGGTTAAAGGAGTCACACCCAGAGGTCTGAAAATCAGAACACAACCAATGGTGGAGGATTCCTCCTCTGGGTATGATATACACACATCAGTATCCACAGGCTCACCAGCACAAAAGATGAGGAACTCCAGGAATTTCATGGAGTTAAACCAAAAAGGAGGAGGGGGAAGAAAATATAGGAAACGTAGAGAATATGGAGGGACTATTTCGGTTGTTTGTACAGAAACAATAGCAGGAAATGTATTTAATATTTCATCCTACCCTCTCTCCTCCTTGGAACAAAGTATTCTTAATAAAGGCTTATCATATATACTTTATATATACTGCTTTGTGTCAGAAGAATATTTTGCTAAAGATGTGGTTGAATTCTGTAGAATTCTTAACTTGAAGATATTTTTCCAAGATAAAGCAACCACTGATGTTCATGACCATTTTCAATATCATAAATCCACTTTTTTCACCTCCTATGGATCACAATGTACTATTATTTCAAAATTCTACCCTTGGAGATCTTCATTTCGACTCTAGGAATAGTCAGGTAAAAGCCAGTAATGTAACCAAGCAGAGATGACTACTGTTTCTAACTTAGCAGATAATCATGAGATACTTATTTTGAGATCTGACAAAGGAGGTGCTATGGTGGTACAAAACTGGGAACAATATGATAAGGAAGCCAAGAAGCAACTGGCAGATAACAGATACTATGTGAAACTTGCATACAACCCTACTAAACATTTTCAGAAACAGATAGATGAGTTTCTATCACTAGCTGTAGAAGACGGAATCATTACCGAAAATATCAAGAAACAACTTATGATTTTGGACCCTAGTAATCAATATATATATATTTTCTACCAAAAATACATAAAAATCTGCATAACCCCCCTGGAAGACCGATAGTATCTGGAAGAGGATCTATGACTGAGCCACTCTCCCAATATTTAGCTAAATATTTAAAACCATTACTTAAGTGGGTGAGGACTCAACTGAAAAATAGTACGGAATTCTTACAGGTCATCTCTGAAATGCAAATAGAAGATGAATGGATACTCTGTACCTTAGATGTCAAAGCCCTTTATACTAATATTCCACATCAGGCTGGCATTGAAGCACTAGAATACTAGTTATATAGGTCAGAAATGTATCCACCAGGCTTTAACACTCTTCATCTTGGTCTGAATGAGCATGTACTAACTAACAATTTCTTTTTCTATCATAATACATGCTATCTACAAATTAAAGGTACAGCTATGGGGGCTTCTTTTGCTCCTATATATGCAGATATATTTGTGGCATATATAGAAGAACAAATTATATATGATAGTTCCCATAATTGTACTTAGACCAGACAGACATTTGGAAAAATATTTAGATGATTGCTGGATGGTATGGAGATCGGATGAGGGACACCTGGCAGAGTTTGTTGAATATTTGGATGAAAACAAATGGGGGATCGAATTTACAGTAAATCATCACAAAAATAGTATTACCTTCTTGGATGTGATGATAACTAGAGCTTCAGATAACACCTTAACAACAGAAGTATATTGTAACTTCCCTGAATATAATTCCCTTCTACATGCCTCCAGCTATCATCCGCCTCACATATGTAAAAATATTCATAAATCTCAATACATGAGGGTGAAATGTATATGCTCAGAGGATGACTCTTATTTGCATTTCAGAGATGACTTGACTAAAAGATTTAAAGAAAGGGCCTAAAACAGATCATATCATACAAGCCAGAAACACGGTTAATGCTATGGACAGGGATACACTCCTACAATATCAAAATAAGCAGGGTAGAACCAAAGGCCAACTTAGGCTAGTGACAACTTATGGTAGAAATATTGGGGCATTAATTTATAGTGTGCAATGTAACTGGAACATCCTTAGGGCAGATAACAGACTTTCTGAAATATTGGGAGATGAATGTCAATTTTCCTTCAGGAATGGAAAAAACTTGGCGTCCTTCTTCAATCATTATAAGCAAGGTAAATATAAACCAAAAGATAGGTTAAAAGGTATTATTGAGGGAAAAGTTGCCAAAGGATGTTTTCCATGTGGTCATTGCACACAATGCTGTAGGGTACTGCAAACTAATGGTTTTAGTAGTAAAAACACTAGTGAAGTATTTGATATCCCTTTTTTTGTAAACTGCAGCTCAGACTGGGTTATTTATCTGGCCACCTGCAAGTGCTCTGCTTTCTATGTAGGTCAAACATCAAGAGCAGTGAGACATATAATATCAGAACACTTTAGTGAAATTAAAAATAAAAGAAACACAAATGCTCTGTATAAACATACTGAAACCCACAAAACAGCACCTTTCATTTTGTTATTATTGACAGAATTTTGGGAACAAAATATAATAAATATGGATGGCATGAACTACTTAATGCGAAAGAGAAAAAAGGGATTATTAAACTGGGAAGGCTTTTTTGCCCCAGGATTAAATGAACACCTGTAATTGGTTTTCAGGCTATTGACACAGTATATAAATGGTGGATTTTAATTGTATCTTTACACTTATGAAGGCTTAGAGAAGTATAAGCCGAAACCGGTCTGTTTATATTATACACTGATGTTTTGACTGTTGGAAAATATGTAATTTTACAGCTACCACTATATGCTGGTCATTTTTTTGGAATGTGTGGGTATTTTGAGACCTTGCAGACACCTTACTTCCAGGAATCCATTCTGGACTGTAACTGAAATGTGCCTGAAATGGTCCTGATAGGTTGTGTTTTAGATTGTTCAGGAGGAAACCATGAATGTTGTTGGGACCCATGGAGGTAGTATTCTTGGCTTTATTGAGTGATGCAAGCACCTGGCCCCTGGGGTGGTATGTTGGAAGGGATTACACATGGTGAAGTTGGAGGGGGGGGGGGAGTCTGAGTTGAATTTATCATCCAGTGTAGATTTGCTATGTCACCTTGCTCAGTGACGGTGGTACTGTTCACCATCAGTTCAACACACTGTTGTGTATTATCATTAGGTTTATGGATATATAAGATCATAGGATCATAGGAGATTACTAGGCTATTGGCCCTGAAGCCCTTATACGCCTAGCCAAGAGTTTAGCCCATGTTTAGACAAGTCATCACCCAAAGTCCATGTCCAACAGGGACATAGGTGGTGTATTTTCTGTTTCCCATTCAGTTATCCAGGTTGCGCTTAAAAATGGAGAATGAGGTAAGTCCATTTGATATCGCAGACCAGACTGCGGTTGCGCATATGGGTTACTTGAGTGGAGCTTGACTTATGGATTTGCAACAGCCCCATCCAGGCGAGGTCTGAGATTGCTTTCTATGCCAGACAGAGGTCACCTCTCAGGAGTCTGTATGAAACTGAATAGAGAAATAGGGCTTTTAGCCTATGTGTATAGGGCAGATGTTTGCAGGACTGGATTCTCTGTGGTCTCTCCAGCTGCTGCATGTGCTTTACGAGGTACATGCCGAAGTGGGCATTGTACTCAATGATTGGCTTTATAAGGGAAGACCACAGGGATTTTATGACCTCTTTGTCCCTGGATGAGATACCCTTACATATGAGATGGGCCATATATAAAGCTTTCCATACAATGGAAGCAACATGGTGGTCAAAAGTCAGGTTGCTATCAACCTGGCTGCCCAAATCCCTCACTACTGATTGTGTACTTAGGACATTGTTATTAATGTGATAATATGTTGGGACATCACTCTCCCCAAAACGGATGATGATGCATTTTTTGGCATTCAGCTTGAGGCCATGTTTCTGGCACCAGTCATTTGTTTGGGTGAGACCCTCTTGGAGGACATCCACACCACTTGGGGAATTGATGACCACACCCAGCTTGCAGTAAGCTACAAACTTGGTCAGCCATAGCCCATTGGTTTTGGCCTGCACCTCAGAGAAGTATATCCCAAATAACAGAGGCCCCAAGACCAATCCCTGGGATACACCGCTCATTTCAGGTCTACTGTTTGAGGTGGCTTCCCCTATTTTGATTAGGTGGGTTCTATCAGTGAGCCAGTTTGCTACCCATGTGGTAATGTATGAATATATAGCTGAAGAATGCCTTGTGATTGTCCTTGGCATGACAGGCTATCTTGAAGTTATAGTTGGTCTTGGTGGACTAAATTGGACCTCTTCGTTTATTGTTTAGTTTATTTAAGGGAGTTGCATTTCCTGATTTTCTGGCCATGAATTTTCTTCTTTCATTACATATACCCTATTTAGGTGACAGTTCCACCAGTGGGGTTTGTTTTTTTTATTCGGACTGTGGTTTCCTGTGGTGTTCCCTAGCCGGTTTGTTTCACTGGTTTTTAGCTACGTACTTAATAGGATGTAATTTCCCTTAGAATAGTTCCTAAATGTTCATAGGTTCATAGGTTCACAGGTAAGTACTAGGCTATCTGCCCAAGGGCATTTATAAGCCTAGCCAGAATGTGTTGGCTTTCGCAACCCCCTTAGATTAGTTCCCTGTGCTTCTGTCCAGCAGAGCCATTAGTTCCCTGCGCCACTGTCCAGCAGAGTCATTAGTTCCCTGTGCCACTGTCAAGCAGAGCCACTGCAGTGATCCCCGGGGTAAATTTTCTGTTTCCCATCCACCTGTCAAGGTTTCTCTTGAAGAGTGTTAGTGAGGTGCTCTGCCTGATGTATATTGGAATCCTGTTCCAAAGCATGGTGAGTCTCTGGGATAGGAATCTATCCCTTCAGCATGTAATATTTATTGTTGTGGTGAGGTTTATATGTTTAGAGCGTGTAGCTCTCTGGGATTTGTTTTTTTTTAGGTGGAGCATGTCCATCAATTCTGGGTTGGACATGGCCTTGTATGTCAGGCAGAGATGACCTCTGAGTAAGCGGTATCTAACCGAGTACAGCTGGAGTTCCTTGAGTGGGGCTGCATAGGGCATCTGTTTGAGGCCAGTAATCCTCTTGGTGAGGTACTTTTGTGGACTTTCCGCTGTTGCAGGTGTCTTGTAAGGTACATCCCAAATGGAGCATTGTATTCTATGATGGGTCTAATGAGTGATGAGTAGAGAGACACAATAACCTCTTTTGTTCTAGATGCGAACCCTTTTGTGATTAGGTGGGCCACATAGAAGGATTTTCTAACCACCTTGGCAATATGATTATCGAAGGAGAGATTACTATCTACTTGGGTCCCCAGATCCCTTATTACATTTTCTGTATTTAGGGGACTACCGCCTATGTGGTAGTTTGCAGGTACTTTGTTTTTTCCAAAGGGGATGACTATGCACTTTTTGGCATTTAGCTTGAGGCCATGATTTTGACACCAGGTATCCATCTCAGTAACACCCATCTGGAGGGTGTCTGTATCAGCCAGAGAATCAGTTATGGCTCCTAGTTTGCAGTCATCTGTGAACTTGGTCAGCCATAGTCCTCCTATGCTTGCCTGTACCTCTGAGAAGTATATACCGAACAGGAGGGGTCCTAGGACTGAGCCCTGGGGGATGCCACTTGTAACCGGTTTAGAGTTGGACATAGAGCCTGCAACTCTCACCATGTGGGTTCTATCCATGAGCCAGCTGGCAACCCATCTCGTGACGTAGGGGTTTATGTTCAAGCTGGTGAGCTTGTCTATAATACTAGAATGGGGAATGGTGTTGAAAGCCTTTGCGAGGTCTAGGTAGGCTGTGTGGACCTCCTTTCCCTCATCTAATGCCTTGGTAACCATCTCAAAGAAGTCCACCAGGTTTAGGAGGCATGATCTTCCCTTAACAAAGCCAAACTGGGTAGGGTCCAAGGTTTGGAGGTTCCCAATGTCTCTGTTAATGAGTTTCATGATGATGCGTTCCATAGCCTTGCAGACCAGGCTAGTCAGGCTTATAGGGCGATAGTTTGTGGGGTCCGTTGTGGTTCCACCTTTGTGGAGCAGGATAACTGTTGCTGTGCGCCACTCTGTGGGTACGTAGCCTGTAGAGAGGCTGAGTTTGAACAGTGTGTTTAGGTGAGGGGTTAGTTCATTTTGGAGCTCTTGTAAGACACAGCCTGGGACCCCGTCCGGTCCCATTGAAGCTGTGTTTTTGGCTTTGGATAGAGCTGTTTTAACCTGTGCGTCTGTGATTGATGGGGCCCTACATTCTTCTGGTATGGTTATGGGCCCTTTAGGGGGTGAGAGGGAGGTGAAGTTTGCACTAAACCTGTCTGCCAGAATGTTTGCAGTATCAGTCAGTTCACTGTATTTTGTGCCATTCTGCACTAACTCAGAGCGGATCTGAGGGTTTCCACTTAGGTTCTTGACATAGCTAAAGAACGCTTTGTGGTTATCTTTGGAGTCATTGACAATTTTTCTTTCGAAACTAGCCTTGGATGATTTAATGAGGGATCATAGTTTCTTTATGATACTGATCAGGGATGTCTTTCCTTCTTGGGATTTTACTCTTTTCTGTACTAGTTTCCTCCTTCTGTTGTATAGCTTGTTTATAACAGTCCACCAGACTGGTTTCCTTTTCTTGGAGGAGTGAGTCTTGGTTTTACTTGGGATAGCATGATCCATGCATTCCTGCAGATGCTCATAGAGTGCCTTTGTAAAGGTTTCAGCAGCTTGGACAGCATTGTCCTTAAGCATGTGGGCTGTGAACCTTTCCACCTCGGTCTTAAGTAATGTGAAGTTTGCTTTTGAAAAGTTTTTCATGGTGGTTTCCTTGGTTGGGGGTGGAGGTGGAATGTGGATATCCAGAGTGATGAGAGTAGTCTGAGAGGTGAGTTCAGATGGTAGTTGGTTCCATAGTTTACCAACAGAGTTACAGAACAAGGAGTCACCTGCTGAGTTGGTAGACTTGGTTGTATTGATCAGCAGTTTATTTGAGGAGCATAGAGCCTTGAGATTATTGTAAGGGGTAATGAGGCTAGACAGTATTGGAGTGTTGCTGGGTTGATATAGGGTCTTGTGGGTTATTGTAAGTTGGTGAAACTGGAGGTGGTTAAGAAATTCTAGTCAGTCTAGTTGTTTTAGATTCAAACAGTGATCAGTTCTGAAAGAAGAGCCTGTAGCAAATCTAGCAATATTATTATAGGATGTTGCTAGTTTGTTGAGGTTGTTTTTGGAGAGATTGGTGTATATAGAAGCATAGAGTAGAGTGGAAATTAAGTGAGTTCTGGCTATAGTGGTCTTGGCTACTGGTGTAAGTAAGGGTTTGATTCTGTAAAGGGATCCTAGTTTTTTGTTAACTAATTGTACTGTGGTGTTTATGTGAGTGTCAAAGTTGAGGTTGTTGTCGATTGTCATTCCTAAGAGTTTAGTGGCTGGGTTAGGAGAACCGTTGCTGGATGTGAAAGTGAAATGTAAGGAGGTGGACTTTTGGATGGGTGTAAAAAGTAGCAGTTTAGTTTTTTGGGGGTTTAAGAGGAGGCAGCGGTGTGAGAACCATTGTTCGACAGTATTAAAAGCTTTTTGGGTAAGAGACTGAAGTTCAGATTGAGAAGTGGCAGAACAGATTATAGTAGAGTCATCTGCATAATGAATACAATTGGTGTCTGAAATAGCTGTTTGAAGATCATTAATATAAATGGAAAATAGAAGTGGGCCTAATATGGAGCCCTGTGGGACACCGAGGGAGATAGGAAGGTGATTAGATAGTTTATTTTGCCAGAGTACAGCCTGCTGTCAGTTTTCTAAGTAGGATGTGAAACAATTCATAGATAGAGGATCACGTGAAAGGGAATTAAGTATGTGTCGAAGGAGTTGGTGGTTGACCATGTCAAAAGCCTTAGATAAATCAATGAAAACTGCAGGAAAATAATATTTTTGTTGCGTTTTTTGTTAATACAGTTTGTGAAGGATAGCAGGGCTGTGGTGGTACTGTGATAAGGTCTGAATCCATGTTGACAGTTGGCAAGTAGGTTATTATGGAGTAGGTGGTTATGTAGTTGCTTATGGATGCATGTTTCCATTATTTTTGCTAGAGGGGATAGTAAAGCTATGGGGCAAAAGTTAGAGAAGTCATTCGAGTTTCCCCCTTTATGTAGTGGGATGATATGAGACATTTTCCAGATAGATGGGACAGTTCCTTCACTTATGGTTCTATTTATCAGAATGGAAATGGGATAGGCAATGGCTTTAGCTCCTTTTTGCAGGAATTCTGCTGGGAGTTTGTCAGCTGAGGGGGTAGTTGGTTTTAATTTTTGGGGAAGGGAGCAGATAAAGGAAGTAGACACGGGTTGTAAATAAAATGATAGGGGTGGGTTTGTAGTAGAAGCAGCCAGATTAGAGGTGTCAGAAGATAGATGGATAGCAAGAGTTTGTATAGTGTCTGTGAAGAAAGAATTGAAGGCATTAGCTGTTTGCGTGGGATTTTCTGGGTTAGATCCTTGTGGGTTGAGTGTGTTAGATTGGCCTGGGTAAAGAAGCTTGTTAATGCTAGTCCAAAATTTTTGTGGTTCTTTGTGGGAGGATTGCTGTAATTGGAGTTTAAAATGATTTTTGTCTAGCAGGATGGCTTTTTTTGTACTATTTTTATGTTGCCTAAAGGTTTGGTGATCTGTAGGATTCTTAGTAGTATGCCTTTTTGCTCAGGATTTGTTTCTGAGAAGGATTTTTTCCCTAGTATTTTTAGAGAGCCAGGGGGCTGGTTTAGCTTTATTTCTAATAGAGCGTATTGGGGCGTGGTGGTCCAGGATGGTTAAGAATGCGGAATTGAAGTACTTTACTGCTTCATTTAGGGGGAGATATTTTAATGGGGACCAATTACATTGTTTGAGTTCTGTTTGGAAAAGTTCTGGGTTAAAGTACTTTTTGGTGCGTACTGTTCTGAAAGTGTTAGGGAAAGTTAGGTTGGTTTTATGTCTAATAATATAGGTAAGTGAATGGTCACTTAGGTCATCTGGAAGGGTTCCTGCCGTATAAGTTTGATGAGGACTATTAGTAAGTATCCAGTCCAAGGTACTTTCTTTGTTATTGAGTCTATTTGTTCTTGTAAGGGAGTTAATAGTTTGTGAGAAGCCATAAAGGTTAATATGGGTGGTGGGGTTTGTATTACTGCAGGAATTCCAATCGATATTAAAGTCTCTTAGGACAATGGTTTCTTGTGGGAAATTACTAGAAAGCCAGTTAAGGATATACTCGAGTGCACTAATGTTATTTCCTGGGGGAATATATATACAAATGATATTTATGGCTTTACGTGTGTTTACCTGAAATTTGGAGATAATTATTTCAACATTATTGTCCAAAGGTGGGTTAAGATTAATAGTGCTAACTTGTAGCTCTGCTTTATAGAGGATTGCTACCCCTCCTCCCTTTTAGGCTGTTCGGTCTAGTCTAATAATATTGTAACCAGGTGGGGCGATTTCATTGTCTTTAATGGTAGGTTTTAACCATGTTTCAGATAAACATAGGATGTCAAATAGGTGGACATCTAGGAGGGCATGAACCTAAGCAATTTAGTTGCAAATGCTGCATATATTAAGATGTGCTATAGAGAGTGAGTTGGAAGGTTTGGTAGGTGGTAGGGTACTAGATTTGTATTGATTGCAGCTTGCAGTGGTTAGGGTAGAGTTAGGACCAGGGTTGGGATGAATGTCACCATCTAGTAGGGAGTGTAGGAGTGTAAAGTGTTTAGGCTGAGGAGGCTTGTAATAATACTCAAATAATTTTCTAGGTTTTAGGTTGGAGTACTTAATGTGTACTAGTCTGTGATATTTGGATAGTAGGTAGCTGGGTTTGCAAATTAAGTTTAGGAAGTTAGGAGAGTTATCTAATGTTGGTGTAGACGTGTGTTTTGAGGGGAAGAGAAGGGTAGAGTAAAGTGGTTGTTCATAGGAGGTTAAGAGATAGGTGCTGGTTAGAGGAAGTAAGAGTGAGACCAAGATAAATAGATGTAATTGGTATGGGATGATAAATAGAGACATTATGTTGGTTTGTGAGGTGGGAGAAATTGGGAGGTAGGTTCTATAATCAGGTTAAGAGTGTGTTAGTAGGTGTGGAATTATATGAGGGAGGGATGAGAGGCAAGGTATCAGTGGGTGTGTTGTGAGAAATGTGGATGGGAGTGATAATTATGTGATTTGTATGACTGGAGTAGGTGTAGTGGGGGTGTGTCTTTAGAGGAAATAAATGTAGGAGCACTGGGGTGGTTGGGAATTGGGGGTACGGTAGGGGAGCGGAGTGTGCCCGCAGGGCGAACGAAGCAGGTTCAGACAGGTAAGTGAGAAGTCAGCAAAAACCTAACAGTAAGCAGCTAACTGCTGGCTACCTTAGTAGAGAAGGAGTAGGTCTAGGAGGATAGGTAATAGTGGTCATGAAGGTAAGTGGTAGCAGAGAGTAAAGGTAAGAGAAAGTAGCAGGTAGAGATAGGGCAGGAAGCCAGTTCACAAGCAAGGGACAGAACATTAACTTCTTTAGATAACAGGGAAGGATGGAAGATTTAGGTGCTATCCTGGTTTAGAATGCCATCTAGTGGACAGAAAGAGTTAAACAACAGAGGCAGGTGAGCAGAGAGAAATGTTTCAAGGTTTGGGAAGACTCCTAGGGATAGTAACAGGAGAAAGCACAGGAGTGATAAAAAACTTCTAAATGCTAAGGGATAGAGAGGGGGAATGGCTGCTGTGTATCCTGGCTAAGTTATCCTATAATACATACTCTAGATATTTAGCAAGTGTTTAAAAATTACCACTTTATTTGATAACACATACTTTCTTGCCTCCTAGTGAACAGGGTTCATTAAGCAGGATGACAAGTCCTTATGCTATAGAGGAGTTGTAAGGATTTGGTTTGCAGGTAGTCCTTTCACCAGGTACGTATGTTCACAAGATATTAGTGTAGGATATAGGTTTCAAACAGAGTTTGAGATGATGGGCCAGGTACACTCAGCAGCCGGGGGTCAGATCCATGTTGTTGATGACCAGGTCCAATTTGTTGTTCCTTCTGATGGGGGGTGTTGACCAGTTGATCCAGGGCATTCAAGTTTTTAAATTCTAGGAAGTGTTGGGCAAGGGAGTTAGTACTTGAGTAGTTCACCCAGTTTATGTTTGGGTAATTGAAATCATCCAGTATTAAGGTATTTGGTAGGACCTTCATATTTCCCAGTGTCTACAGAAATTCAGAATGGGGGTCCTGGGCCATGGTGGGTGGGTGATCTGTAGCAAGCTAAAATTTGGATTGCAGTTTTGCCCATTGTTAGTTGCACATGGAAGATCTCTGATGCATTGTGCTGCACCACTAACCTGGAGGTGTGGGTATCCTTGATGAATTTGGATACACCCCGCCTGTTGTGTTTTGGTCCTGGTTCTTTGGCCGAAAGGTATGGTATGAGTTATAGCTTAGTAGTGCTGGGGTGCTCTCAGGATCCTTAAACCAGGTTTCTGTTACTGCACAGATGTCAATGTTCTCCATACTTTGGAGTGCCTCTAGTGCATGCATTTTGAGGTTCAGACTTCTGGCATTGAGTAGCATTACCCTCAGTTTTTGGTTACTTGTGCTATTTATGGTGGTGGGTTTGCCTTTTGAGCCTTGCCTAAAAAAGGCACTATGGGAGCGGCAAGATCCTTGGCCAGTATTCGAAAGCCCAGGGGTGACAGTTGCAAGCCATCTCTTGAGAAGCTGGTTTAATTGGGTTTTCTGGGTTGATTTTTACTTCAAAGGAGATAGCTTCATAATCAGACCTCAAGTATTGAGGATGTGACATGTGGGGGGGGGGGGTGCAATGCTCTCGCATGTTAGTGATTAACAGATCCATTAGGTTTAATCCTCTAATTGGACTGAGCACTATCTGTTCAAGGGTGTTTGAGTTAATAAAGTCCAGGAAGCATTCTGAGTCTGAGGCAGTGTAAGCTTACCATTCTATAGAGAGGTAGTTAAAGTCACCCATGAATAGAATGTTCGGTTGGATGGTGAGTGCCTCTAATAGGTTTAGATAAGAGTCATGAGAATCTAGGGGCATAGATGGTGACTTGTAGCTATCCATGATATGGTGAAGGACCTTGTTTATGGTGACTCGCATGAGAACGAGCTCCATGGTACCATCCGGTTTAACCAAGCTGGAGGTATGTTTGTTGCTAACTTAGATTGAGACACCTTCACCTTAGGCCCAGTCTGTGCTGTTTTTTGGTCTAAATGTGTTTAAGGATATGCAGCCTTGTACTGCTAGAGTACTTTTTAAGGCTTTAAACCAAATCTCAATCATGGCACAGATGTCTACATTCTCCAAAGTGAAGAGGGCTTGAAAGGAGTGGAGATTTTCTTTATGCTCCTTAGCACTGAGCAACAACAGCTTAAGGTTGTTTGGACCCATTTCACCATATTGATAGCTTTCTCTTTTTCACAATGCCCACAAAGGGCTTTAAGGTGGTGGATAAAGTTTTAACCAATATCCTAAAGCCTAGGGAGACAGGTGCAAGCCCGTGTTCGTACTGTGGCATTACTCTTGGTCGAGGAAGAATGCTGCTTAATGCAAGGCTCATACCTATCTGTGACACATATTCTGTGAGATTCATTAAATCTTTTCATAAAGTCCAGTGAAGTATGTCTCAGGTCATTTGCAAACACATGGATTATGATAGAATCATATTAGTACCTGGAGTGCAGTGACCTGAGTCTGTACGTGATATTGTGAATCCTGGCTTCAAATAGGCAGCTAATGGTTACTTTCTCCTTGTCTAACTTGGTGAGTGGGGCCTCTGTGTGTTGTACAATGGAGTCCACAATGTCAAGAGTATTAGGTAAAGTGCATGCTGACCTTATATGCTTTGTTCTTGGGAGACCGTTGTGTCTAGGCTTATGTGAGATGTTTGGTGTTGTTTTTGGTGTGTATTTTAGTGATTACTGAGGAGCAGTGTTGCTCTTAGGTGGATTTGGAGATCTTTAAGACTTGGGAAGGTTTCTTTTAAATACCTCAGAATAATACAATCTGTGTGTGTGGTGAGCAGCTTGTGTGACGGCTGTCATGATGGTATCCCTAAGAACCTCATTTGAATGTGAGGCAATTGTTATTTTTCATTAGGATACCCAAGTCTATCAAGCTGGCCAGAGATATTTAGAAATTACATATCCATGTTGTTCTCTCCTATACTAGGATGGACTGATTAGGAATAAGGATTATGGACTGGGCTTTAATGGGGTCTCCTCTGGTACTCTCTGGGTTAAAGGGCAAGATGATATATAGCTCTAGAATATGGTAGCAGCAGCTGGAATGTCCACAAATGTTTCTTACAAAAAAGAATACAGAATCAATATAGCTCTTCAAAGCTTTATTCTACACAATGCCACACCATTTCACAGCTTTCAGACATAATCCTAACTTAATAGGGAAATTGTACTGTCTAGATGTTTGCTACTATAAGTGGCTTAATTAAGTGGTGTCTTCTGGTTTTACTATAATCTAATATCTAGATTGTGTGGTTTTCTTGCAATTGAGCTCTAAAACCAGAATTTTTACATTTAGAGAGTTTTCTGACTGTACTCTTATGGCAGAATTGTGCTATAGCAAACCTGTCTGAGTTGGGGGCTGCTGGCTGAAAACGTATTGTATGTTTTCCTGACTGGTCTGTAGGCATCCCTGTTGTAAAACTTGTTTTTCTTATTCTATATAAGCTGTGTTTGTGCATTAAACTGTTCATTACACAGTGGCATTTATCAGAGCTCTGTATAGACACAAATTCTTACAAGTTAACAATCCCCTTGCAGTAACTATCTCTGCAACCTTCCCCAGTCCCCTAGTCTGAGTTGTGCACGGAGCAGCATGACCTTGTTGGATTGCTGCAGCTCACACTGAGTATCACACCCATTCTTTGTCTGTGTGCTCTTATCCCAGTCCAGTTAAATCTCTCCACTCTTCTCCCTCATTAAACCCATAGTAAAAAACCTTAAACCATAGATAGGCACTTTCCTGCTATCTCTGTGGCCAACCTGGTGGACATGGGCATCCTGATGCGATGTAGTAATCATCTCATGTATACTGACAACCGCTTAATCCTGAAACAAACAAAAACACAGTATGTGAGAGATGTAGTTATGCTCTGGAAATTGAGACACAACTCTCATATACTGACAAATCAAATGACAAACAAGCTGTCGGAACACACACATCATTTCCATCACTAAATAAGGTCTCAACACATAAGCCCACATATACAGAGGTGCTCACAGGTAACTTAACAAAACCTCAGAGGCTTCCTGTAACCATCAGAAACCACATGCAAACAAAACCAAGTCAGCACTAACTACTACACATAAAAATACACATCACATTGTTTCCACAAGCAAGCCCCTAAGGGAAAACACCACACATTCAAACATCTTATTCATAGGAGACTCCATTATGAGATACATGGATGCACCTCTCACCAGATTGGATAAAGTGGGGTTTAAAGTCAGTTGTCTATCATGGGCCAGGATTCACAGATCATGTAGGCACTCAGGTCACTCAACAAGTGCCTGTATTACTCAGTCATAGTCCATGAGGGTGTGAATGACCTGAGATGTACCTCCTTTGACTATATAAAGAGAGACATGATGGACTTCTCTGAATATGTGTCCCAGATGGGTATGAGACTCGCACTGATCAATATTCTACCCTCACCAAGAATGATGCCACAATACAAACAGAAAATGATTGACTTCAATAATTGGCTTAGTTACTGGTGTCATTCCAAGGGGATCCAGTATTTGTCAGCCTGAGAGGACATGATCAACAGACAAAGCTGCTTTGTTAGAGGTGGTCTGCACCTGCCACCACTAGGCTTTTGAATACTGGACAAGGCATTACCCACCCCATAGTGCCTTTTTAGGCAGTGCCAAACCAACAGACCTACCAATGTAACAAATTCTTCTCATGCTAAACTGAAGGTACTACTACTAAACGTTAGCAGCCAACAACAAACTGCACTCCCCGGAAGCTCTTCTTGCTCTGCACAGTGCTGATTTTTTTTATTTAGTTACATTTTTCATTTGTTTACTGGGAAAGTCCAACTTGGAATGAAGCCAATTTTCAGCAGAGGCCCAGGGAGAAACACTCTAGAAGCATGTCTTTGTAACATGGGAGGAAACCAGAGCACCTGGAGAAAACCCACATGAATGCAGACTCCACACAGAAGACACCCCAGCTGAGAATCGAATCAGAGAAGCTCTTGCTGTGAGATGACAACACTACCGCTGCACCACTGTGCCGTCCCAATGTCTATGCCATTACAGAGGCATGGTTCAAGGCTGTGGAAAGCACCCCAGCAGTACAAGGCTACAAAGCCTACACACATTCAGACCACCCTCTGCAAAGTAAAAAATGAAAGGGTGAGGTGTTTCTATTTACATAAAAAGCAATCACAGCTCAAGACTGGTCATGCATGATGACTTGCCTGAGCTACTACATGTCCATGTCTAGCTGACCACAGGCAAACCCCCCACCATATTATCACTAGCTGCAAGACCCCAGCCATGAACCATGAAAAACACTCTGCATGCCTGAAGGTACTAGAATCACTTACCATTCAGCCCAATACACTACTCATGGGTGATTTTAACTACCCCTCCATAAACTTGGAAACATACATGACCACTAACATGCAGGGTCGGAGATTCCTGGATATTGTCAATGCAAATGCTCTAGAAAGTACAGTTGTGTACACTTACCATAAATGTAGATGTTCAAGCGTATTCACTGTTGCAGTCCTCACATAGGGGTTATCTGGCTCCTGGTAGCCCTCAGTTAGCCCGAATACCAGAGTCCTTGGTATATGACGTCGGCCGCCGTCGGTTGTAAAACTGATGTCAGTACGTCAGGTATAAAGGGAGGCAGCCAATGCCATTTCCTCAGTTTTTCTTGCCTTAACTGTCAGGAGCCCCTAAAAGAAGGCTAACCCAGGAAAGGTAGCACCCTGGACACGTCATACAAAAAATAAAAATCTATAGTCTGTGCCTTAGGAAAAAAAGGAGGAATGGAAGGTGGGAAACCAGGACTGCAACAGTGAATACACTCAAACATCTACATTTATAGTAAGTGTACACAACTGTACTATGTTCTTCATGTTTCACTGTTGCAGTCCTCCCATATGGGTTGATTCCCAAAGTCCAGTAAAAAGACAAAGGGGGAAGGAAGGATCACAGATTAAGGGTTGGTAGGGAGGCCCTGCAAAACTGCAGAGGCAAAACCAGCTCTGGATGTAGAAAACAAAGGTAGATTGTAATGCTTTGTGAAAGCATGGGCAGAAGACCAAGTAGCTGCTTCTAGAACGTCCTTAATAGGCACACCTCTCAAAAAGGCTGCAGAGGTAGAGGCTGCTCTAGTAGAATGGGTCCTAATACCCTGAGGGGAAACCTTCCCATGCTGCAGGTAACAAAAGTGAATACAATGAGCAATTCATTTGGAGATGGTTTGTTTTGAAATAGCTTTACCCTGAGCCCTAGGAGCAACAACTAACCAATAACTGTTCAGATTTTCGAAAGGATTTAGTCCTGTCTAAGTAAAATCTCAGCTGTCTATGCACATCAAGAGAGTGCAGAATCCTTTCCCCCTTTATTTTGGGGATTGTTGAAAAATGTAGGCAGGTGAATAGACTGGTTAAGGGTTAAACTGGAAACAGCCTTAGGCATAAAGGAGGGATTGGTTCTCAGAGAAACCCGATCGAAGTGAAAAATAATGAAAGGTTCTACTGCCATTAAGGCTTGCAGCTCAGATACCCTTCTAGCTGAAGTAATAGCTAAAAGGAAAGCAGTCTTCCAGGATAGAAACTTCAAAGAAAGGCAGAGTAAGTTTTTCCAGGGCAAAATTAAGATCCCAAGCAGGAGTAGGAGCTCTTCTGGGAGGTCTAAAATTACTAGCTCCCCTCAGGAACCTGCTTCATCAAGCATGAGAAAAAATGGGTTGCTCAAAAGAACAATGAGCCGAAATTGCGGAAGCATGAATTTTGATGGAAGAAAAGGAAAGTCCACCATTAAGCAGTCCTGCTACATAGTCAAGAATGAGGGAAAGAGAAGGATGAGAAGAGTCTCCACCTTTAGCCATCATCCAAGAGCAAAACCTCTTTCATTTATCTGCATAGGATTTCCTGGTGCTAGGCCTCCTGACCACATGAACAACTTCAACCACCTGCTGGGAAAGATTTAAAGTATTAGCCAGGCAGTTAAATGCAGAGTTTGAAGATGAGGATGAAGGAACTTTCCCCCTCCCTGAACCAACAGATCTGGTACTAGGGGAAGATGCCAAGGTTGAGCCTGGGAAAGGCTACGAAGGAGGGGCCAATCCGGAGCTATCAGAATAGCCTTTGGTTTTTTGTCCCTTATCTTTAGCAGCACTCTGGGAAAAAGAGGCAGAAGAGGGAATGCATAACCAGAGATGTGTCCATGGGAAGGACAACGCATCCACCCTCCAAGCTTTGTTGTGAAACTCCCTGGTGCAGAAGGATGGAAGGAGATGATTGGTGTGAGAGGAGAAAAGATCCACTTGTGGGGTGCCCCAATGATGAGTGATGTGATGGAAAATGTCCCTGTTGCAACTCGTGAGGATCCAGAGCATGTCTGCTCAATGATCCGCCAAGGAGTTTAGCATCCCTTGAAGATACTGGGCTATGAGATGTAAGCCCATGGAAGATACTGGGCTGTGAGATGTAAGCCCATGGAAGATACTGGGCTATGAGATGTATGCCCATGGAAGATACTGGGCTATTAGATGTAAGCCCATGGAAGATACTGGGCTATTAGATGTAAGCCCATGGAAGATACTGGGCTATTAGATGTAAGCCCATGGAAGATACTGGGCTATGAGATGTAAGCCCATGGAAGATACTGGGCTGTGAGATGTAAGCCCATGGAAGATACTGGGCTGTGAGATGTAAGCCCATGGAAGATACTGGGCTGTGAGATGTAAGCCCATAGAAGATACTGGGCTATGAGATGTAAGCCAATGGAAGATACTGGGCTATGAGATGTATGCCCATGGAAGATACTGGGCTGTGAGATGTAAGCCCACGGAAGATACTGGGCTGTTAGATGTAAGCCCATGGAAGATACTGGGCTATGAGATGTAAGCCCATGGGAGATACTGGGCTATTAGATGTAAGCCCATGGAAGATACTGGGCTATGAGATGTAAGCCCATGGAAGATACTGGGCTATTAGATGTAAGCCCATGGAAGATACTGGGCTATGATATATAAGCCCATGGAAGATACTGGGCTGTGAGATGTAAGCCCATGGAAGATACTGGGCTGTGAGATGTAAGCCCATGGAAGATACTGGGCTATGAGATGTAAGCCCATGGAAGATACTGGGCTATGAGATGTAAGCCCATGGAAGATACTGGGCTATTAGATGTAAGCCCATGGAAGATACTGGGCTATTAGATGTAAGCCCATGGAAGATACTGGGCTATTAGATGTAAGCCCATGGAAGATACTGGGCTATGAGATGTAAGCCCATGGAAGATACTGGGCTGTGAGATGTAAGCCCATGGAAGATACTGGGCTGTGAGATGTAAGCCCATGGAAGATACTGGGCTATGAGATGTAAGCCCATGGAAGATACTGGGCTGTGAGATGTAAGCCCATGGAAGATACTGGGCTGTGAGATGTAAGCCCATGGAAGATACTGGGCTATGAGATGTAAGCCCATGGAAGATACTGGGCTATGAGATGTAAGCCCATGGAAGATACTGGGCTGTGAGATGTAAGCCCATGGAAGATACTGGGCTGTGAGATGTAAGCCCATGGAAGATACTGGGCTATGAGATGTAAGCCCATGGAAGATACTGGGCTATGAGATGTAAGCCCATGGAAGATACTGGGCTGTGAGATGTAAGCCCATGGAAGATACTGGGCTGTGAGATGTAAGCCCATGGAAGATACTGGGCTGTGAGATGTAAGCCCATGGAAGATACTGGGCTATGAGATGTAAGCCCATGGAAGATACTGGGCTATGAGATGTAAGCCCATGGAAGATACTGGGCTATTAGATGTAAGCCCATGGAAGATACTGGGCTGTGAGATGTAAGCCCATGGAAGATACTGGGCTGTGAGATGTAAGCCCATGGAAGATACTGGGCTGTGAGATGTAAGCCCATGGAAGATACTGGGCTATGAGATGTAAGCCCATGGAAGATACTGGGCTATTAGATGTAAGCCCATGGAAGATACTGGGCTGTTAGATGTAAGCCCATGGAAGATACTGGGCTGTGAGATGTAAGCCCATGGAAGATACTGGGCTGTTAGATGTAAGCCCATGGAAGATACTGGGCTGTGAGATGTAAGCCCATGGAAGATACTGGGCTATGAGATGTAAGCCCATGGAAGATACTGGGCTATTAGATGTAAGCCCATGGAAGATACTGGGCTATTAGATGTAAGCCCATGGAAGATACTGGGCTATGAGATGTAAGCCCATGGAAGATACTGGGCTATTAGATGTAAGCCCATGGAAGATACTGGGCTATTAGATGTAAACCCATGGAAGATACTGGGCTATTAGATGTAAGCCCATGGAAGATACTGGGCTATTAGATGTAAGCCCATGGAAGATACTGGGCTATTAGATGTAAGCCCATGGATGATACTGGGCTATTAGATGTAAGCCCATGGAAGATACTGGGCTGTGAGATGTAAGCCCATGGAAGATACTGGGCTGTGAGATGTAAGCCCATGGAAGATACTGGGCTATGAGATGTAAGCCCATGGAAGATACTGGGCTATTAGATGTAAGCCCATGGAAGATACTGGGCTGTGAGATGTAAGCCCATGGAAGATACTGGGCTATTAGATGTAAGCCCATGGAAGATACTGGGCTATTAGATGTAAGCCCATGGAAGATACTGGGCTGTGAGATGTAAGCCCATGGAAGATACTGGGCTATGAGATGTAAGCCCATGGAAGATACTGGGCTGTGAGATGTAAGCCCATGGAAGATACTGGGCTGTGAGATGTAAGCCCATGGAAGATACTGGGCTATTAGATGTAAGCCCATGGAAGATACTGGGCTATTAGATGTAAGCCCATGGAAGATACTGGGCTGTGAGATGTAAGCCTATGGAAGATACTGGGCTATTAGATGTAAGCCCATGGAAGATACTGGGCTGTGAGATGTATGCCCATGGAAGATACTGGGCTATGAGATGTAAGCCCATGGGAGATACTGGGCTATTAGATGTAAGCCCATGGAAGATACTGGGCTATGAGATGTAAGCCCATGGAAGATACTGGGCTATTAGATGTAAGCCCATGGAAGATACTGGGCTATTAGATGTAAGCCCATGGAAGATACTGGGCTGTGAGATGTAAGCCCATGGAAGATACTGGGCTGTGAGATGTAAGCCCATGGAAGATACTGGGCTGTGAGATGTAAGCCCATGGAAGATACTGGGCTATTAGATGTATGCCCATGGAAGATACTGGGCTGTGAGATGTAAGCCCATGGAAGATACTGGGCTATGAGATGTAAGCCCATGGGAGATACTGGGCTATTAGATGTAAGCCCATGGGAGATACTGGGCTATTAGATGTAAGCCCATGGAAGATACTGGGCTATTAGATGTAAGCCCATGGAAGATACTGGGCTGTGAGATGTAAGCCCATGGAAGATACTGGGCTGTGAGATGTAAGCCCATGGAAGATACTGGGCTATTAGATGTAAGCCCATGGAAGATACTGGGCTATGAGATGTAAGCCCATGGAAGATACTGGGCTGTGAGATGTAAGCCCATGGAAGATACTGGGCTATTAGATGTAAGCCCATGGAAGATACTGGGCTGTGAGATGTAAGCCTATGGAAGATACTGGGCTATGAGATGTAAGCCCATGGAAGATACTGGGCTATTAGATGTAAGCCCATGGAAGATACTGGGCTGTGAGATGTAAGCCCATGGATGCTGCTGTGGACCATTGTCTCATGCTTTGTTTGCAAAAGGGGTAAGAGTGAGCCCCCCCCCCTTGCTTGTTGATGTACCACATGACTGTGGTATTTTCTGTCCTGATCAGCAGAGTCCCAGGGTAGAGTAGGTCCTTGAAAGCCAGCAAGGCCTCCTGAACTGCCATCAATTCTTTTAAGTTTATGTGCAGATGAATCTGTTGGGTGCTCCAAGTACCCTGTATGCCCCTGCCCTCCAGATGAGCCCCCCCATGCAACATCTGAGGCATCGGTGGTGAGAGTCTGGCTGGCAGGCAGTGAGAGGAAATGCAGACCCTTGTTCTGAGAACAGGCTGTCGCCCACCAGAGGAACTCCATTTGTAGACAGGGAATCAGGAGAAGAATTAGTCTAAGTCCTGTGTGTTGACACCAAAGATTCTTGAGGTACCATTGAAGTTTTCTCATATGCAGCCTTGCATATGGGATCATCAAAATACATGAAGCCATGAACACCAGTGCTTGCAGGAATTGCCTTGCAGGGAGCTGGGTCATGTTTGCCAAGTTCATGAAGTAAGCGGAAAGATCTTCTTGCTTCTGTTGAGGGAGGAATACTATCTGGGTGGCTGTATTCAGACTCGCTCCCAGGAAAACAATCGATCTTGAAGGGACCAACTTTGACTTCTTTTCATTGAGAGTGTAACCCAAAGAGGTGAGAATGTTCTTCACAAAATCCAAATCCTTTTCTAGTTGTTTTGGGGAGTTTGCTTGAATGAGACAGTCGTCCAGGTAAGGATAAATTTTAATATTTCTCTACCTGCAAAAAGCAATGGCTGGAGCAGGCACTTTGTAAAAACTCTGGGAGCAGTAGATAAGCCAAAGGGCAGTGCAGAGAATTGAAAGTGCTGCTCCCCAGCCCTGAAGCAAAGGTACCGCCTGCATCTTTCCCTTATTGGGATATGCAGATCAGCTTCCTTGAGATCCAAAGTTACCAGCCATGAATCCTTGCCCAGCAATGGTAGTAGTTGTTGAAGGGTGAGCATCTTGAATTTGGGAATCACCGGAAAAGTGTTTAGAGTGGACAGATCCAGAATAGGGCACCAGGTGCCTCCTTTCTTGGGAACCAGAAAAAGCCTTGAATAAAAGCCTAGGCTGGTCTGATTTTGCAGGAACTGGCTCTATAGCTCCCATGGCCAGTAGAGAAGAAATTTGAGTTTCTACCTCTGCCCTGAGAGTTCTGGATATGTCTGGGTATCCTTGTAAACAGGGAATGTGTGAAAGTAAAACTTGTAACCTTGGTTTACTATATTGAGAACCTATTTGTCATCTGTGATGGCAGACCATACCTCTGCGAACCTGGCCAACCCCCCCCCCAAAGGAAACCTAGGGTCTGCAGAGGTAGGCACAAGAAGTCCGGAGTCATTGAGAATGTTTGCTTTGGGAAACTGGCTTAGAACTCCCCAATTTAGCAGAAGAAGAATTCCATTGTTTAATCCTTTGAGGAGCAGAAGCCTTCCCTCTGGAAGATCTGAAACCCCTAGGCCTAGAACTACCCTGCTTGTCAGGATCAGGAAAGACCAATTCTTGGAAGGATAATGTCTACTAAACCAAGGAGGCTGAACCTGAAGGAAATATTTTACAGCTTGCATAGATTTTGCCTTATCCTCCAACTTCTTTAGTACCTTCTCAGCCTTATTACCAAAAAGATTGTCCTTGTGCAAAGGAACATCCAGCAATTTAGATTTAACTGGTTCAGAAAGAGGCTGCTCCCTGAGCCAAACATGTCTTCTAGTTATGGAACCAGTGGTTGCTGCTCTGCAGGAAGCCTCCAAAGTGTCAAAACCACAATGAAGTGAATGCTTATTAACTAAAGTGGCAGAATTCAGTAAATCTTGTAAATCTTTGTTCTCTGTCATGGAAGGAATATCTCCAAGTTTAGCCTTAATAGCCTCCAAACTATGCTGCTGATACTTAAGCATGTGAAAAAGACAATTCATGGATCTAATGGCAAGAGTTGCAGAAGTATATACTTTTTTACCCCAATTGTCCAAGGGCCTAGGTTCCTTATCAGAAGGCACAGTTTTTAGCAAGAGTAGTCTTAACACCCTTGGGGCCTTGAGAAATAATCTCAGGATCAGCAGTAGGGTTTTTAAAAAGGAATTGATGAGATTCAGGAACCCTGTAATACCTATCAGGTTTTCTGGGGGCAGGAGGGACAGAATTAGGAGTTAAAGAATTTTCCATGACAACATCATCCACAATTTCCAAAACTGGAGGTATAGCCAGAGGCTTATGCTGTGGCAAATCTAAAAATTCCCTGATTCTTTTCTTAGACTGTGGAAAATCCTGACATTCCCATTTAAAATGCTCCCTAAGAGTATTCAAAGTATCCCCAAAGGAAAAATCTTCTGGATGGGAAGCAGAAGGGATAGAGTCCTCAGCATCAGAATCCTCAAAGCCAGAAAAAAATTGAGAATTTTCTTCTTCACCAGCAGACATACTAGAAATCTCAGAATCTGAGACAGACAAAACATCAGGAGATAATCCCCTAGCACTCTTTGAAGGGGGGGGGGTGAGAGCCCCTAATCAGGGAAAGAAGATCACCAGCCATCTTTACCAACTGGGACTGAGGTACAGGAGGGGAGGTTGATGCCTGCTTGTGAGTAGGTTTGTGGCTGGAAGGTTTACTAGCAATCTGGAAGGACTCAGAAGGTCTAGCAACCACAGAAGTCTGAGTTAAGGTAGTCAGTCTGGTTCTGGTCTCATGTTGCAAAGAACAGGCGTCAGAAGCCGGTGCCTGCAAAGCGGCTCCGGACCCATCAGAGGCGGCAATAAGCGGAGGGTCTGAAGATGAAATAGCAGCCTGCGGCATGGAAGATTCCATAAAGGTCTTGGTAGATGCTTGCGGCTGAAAATCTGCGGACTGCAGGGGCTGCAAAAGCACCTCTCTGACTACTGTTGTGCTGACAACCAATTTTGCTGGTGTGTCATCAGTATATTTAACCCTAAGCCTGTTGCGGTCTGTGTCTTTGTGTTTCCTGGGTATATCCGAAGTCGGGAGACCAGAAGATGCCATACTGACAAACTTAGGCCAGATTCTGAAATGCTTTTACAAAACCTTAGCTCTACAGCGTATGGTACACGGGTTAAAGGAAGCACAGAGAGATAGCAATTAGGGACGTTGTGCTCAAGGCCCAAACAAGTTATACAATAGGAATGGAAATCACGATGCGGAATCCATTTTCCACAGGCAAGACAGTTATTAACTTTATCTGGCATTCGTCAAAGCAAGAAAAGAGGATACCCAATGGGGTACTTATTTGAAGGCGTCTTCAACTTGGTAGTCGGAAAGTGAAACGAAGGTAAACGGCCGACTGGCACTAGTGTGAATTGCATCTGCTTTGGGCTCCACGGCAAGAAAGACTCAGGAAATGGTGTCGGCTGCCTCCCTTTATACCTGACATATTGACATCAGTTTTACAGCCGGCGGCAGCCGACGTCATATACCAAGGACTCTGGTATTCAGGCCGACTGAGGTCTACCGGGAGCTGGATAACCCATATGTGAGGACTGCAACAGTGAAACATGAAGAACATCAGTTGGTCTGCACTCCTATTAGGGGCTCAAATATCCATGACATAGTACTCACAAACATGGGGGCGGGCATCTCTCCCAGCATAATGTCCTCAATGGTAAGATCAGATTATAAATCAGCCTCCTTTGGAATAAATTTAATTGTAGACAAGCCCTAAAACTCTAAAGAATTTTTCCAAAGCAAATGACCATTTATTAAGTGATAACACATGTAATTTTAAAGCTTCCCTAATCTCAAAAACACAGAGCTCTATGCAGGAGGATACATGAATGCCCTGTACAGCCACTTATACAACTGCATAGAAACAACAATATAGGTTCATAGACCTTTTTAAGCCTAGCCATGCATCCCAAATCTCTGACAAGTTCTGGTACCCTTGATAAATGTATGCAGAGGCTTGGGAGATGAAACATTTTCCAGCCAGGGGCCTGAGAGATGAACCATTTATTAACTGCCTGTGTCCATTAGAGACATAGGTGCCAAACCAGGGATGAATTTCCTGTTCCCCATCCAGTTGTCCAAGTTACACTTTAATTGGTTTAGGGAGGAACTTTGTTTCACATGGATGGGGAGCCAGTTCCAGAGAAGGGGTAGTCTCTGGGATACATGTCTGTCTCTCCAGCAGGACCTGTTTATATTACAGGAAAGGTTTAAGTCTTTAGAATGAGTAATTCTGGTGCTGTTTGTTTTGTGGATAAGCAAAAAGTCTATCAGAGTGGAGTCTGTCAATGCCCTGTATGCCAGGCATAGATCTCTACACAAAAGCCTGTAGGAGGCAGAATACAGAGATAGGGCCTTGATGCAGTCTGCATAGGACATGTTACTTATGCCCTGTATTCTTTTGGTGGGGAACCTCTGTGGCTGTTCCAATTATTGGATATGCCTTGTTAGGTACATACCAAAGAGGCATTGTACTCAATGAGATATCTGATGAATGCCGAATACAGTAGAACAATGACTTCCTTGAACCTAGATGCTATACCTTTGTTTATAATTTGCACAACATAGAATGATTTCCTCACTACTGTAGACATGTGATGGCCCAAGACTAAATTACCGTCAATGTGTGTCCACAAGTCCCTGACTACTGGGTCAACTCTTAGTGGTGTGTTGGCAATGTGATAGTTACCAGGAGTGGATGCTATTGTGCATTTTGTGGCATTTATTTTTAGTATGTGACTCTGACACTAATTGTTTGTGTCAACCCTTTTTGGAGAACATTTGTGTTGGTGAGGGATTCAATGAGTGCTTCTAATTTACAATCATCTCCAAATGTAGTCAGCCAGTGGCCATTGAGATTTGCCTTGACTTCAGGGAAGTAAATGTCAAGAAATGAGCAGTCCCACGAATGATCCCTGAGAAACTCTGCTTGTGACTGGCCTCTTTTCAGAGTTGGACTCCTCAATTCTAACTTCCCAGGTCCTATCTGTGAGACAGATGGCTATCCACTGAGTGATGTAAGGGTTTGTACCTGACCTCTTGAGTTTTTCAACAATGTCCAAGTGAGATGTTGTTTTAAATGCCTTGGCCAGGTCAAAGTAGGCAGTGCGAACTATTTTCCTCTCATCCATAGCTTTGGTGTCCTTCTCAAAGAAGTACACATGGCTTAGTAGGTACGTCCTGCTCTTGACAAAACCAAATTGGGTTGGTTCCAGTGTCTGGAGGTTTCCTATGTCATTATTGGTCATTTTCATGATAATTCTTTCCATGGCTTTGCATATGAGACTAGTGAGACTTATGGGTATGTAGTTTCCAGAGTATGTAGATGTCCCTAAACCACGAAAAAACAAAACAAAAAAAAAAAAAACACAGCCACAGATAAAATAAGCAATTTAATACAACAATAAATAAATAAAACACTCTGGCACCTCAGCTCAAAAGCCTTCAAAGGAGTCAACTCTCTTAAACAACTTTTTTTATCTATGTAGATGTCCCACCTTTCTGCAGATGGGTGACTGTTGTTCTCCATTCACGAGGCATGAAGTCTGTTTGGAGGCTACAGTTAAATGGCAATTTCAGAGATACTGATTGGTTATATTTCCTACTATTTAGAAGGATTCCTGCAATGTTATCTGCACCCATTGATGCAGTGTTCTTGGCCTTAGAGAGCATTACGGACTTGTCCCCTATTGATAGCAGGGGAAGTCATATTTGGTGGTATTTCCTGAGGAAAGGTTGAGGGTGGGAGAGGGGTAAAATTGGATCTAAATTTGTCAGCCAGTAGGTTTGCTTACTTTTGTGGCTCAGTATAGGTGGCTCCATTAACAATTACCTGACTGATCTAAACCCAGGTCTAGCTGGAAAATGAAATCACCCTGATGAATCCCTGGCATAAATAGACTGTATAATAGAAGAAAGAAATTCCTGTCTAGAAGTAAGACAGAGAGAGAGAGTGCACAACAGAAAAAAATCCCTCATTAGTGTCAACAGCCAAATCAGGAAACTATTCAAGTCTTCAGAAGCTAAATACAAGGCTAAAATAGCCTCCCAGGCAAATGACAACCACAAAGCATTTTTAGTTATGCCCGAAATCTTAAGGGAAACACTCAATAATGTGTTGTGCTGGCTGTAGATGGCAATACCTATCCTCAGCCAGAAAGAAATACCAAACCTGCTGGCTGATAAATTCAGATCAACTTTCATCTCCCTCATCACCTTCATTCACTCCCCATGAAATGCTCCCTACCATTCCATTGCCTGGAATCACAAAAGATCTTGTCATCACTGAGCTCTCCAAAGCCAAAAACATGGCATCAATGGGCCATGATGGAATCCCAGGCTGCCTACCGAATAGCTTGAAACATGACCAAGCACACCCACTTGAATTGCTATTTAACCACAGTTTCCACATAGACTTTGTCATGGTAGAGTGGAGGACAGCAACGATCATCCCTCTGCACAAGGAGGGACCATCAAAGACCCAGGAAATGACCAACCCATAAGTCTGATCAGCTTCATATCCTGGGCTATGGAAAGGATAATCATGGAACTGATTGACAACAACACAGAAAATCTCCAGAATCTAGCCCCAACCCAGTCCAACTTTGTCAGGGGAATGTCCTGCTGCTTAGTCTGGTGGACTTCTTTGAGTAGGTCACCAAGGCTATGGATGAGGATAAGTCAGTGCATACCACCTACATTGACCTGGCCAAGGGATTTGACACAAAGCAACATTTGGCTATTATACATAAATTCACAAAACTGGGCATAAACATCTATGTCACTAGATGGATGCCAAATGGCTCCCAGATAGGACACATGTTATTAGAGTTGGAGAATCCACATCCAGCAAGAGGCCAGTCACCAGTGGAGCACCACAGGGCTCAGTGCTGGGTGCCCTCCCATTTGAGATATACTTTTCAGATGTCAAGGCAACTGCAGATGGCCTTTGGCTGAACACGTTTGCTGATAAATGCAAGTTGGGGGCAATTATCATAACTCCAAACTGCTGTATGGTAGCAGTGAAAAGGGCAATGACCATAAAATGCAAAGGTGTAAAAAATGTCTTTTCAATTGAAGCAGACTGGAGGCAAATTCAAATCATTTAATGTCACAATAAGTTATATTTTGTACCTTTGCATTTTATGGTTAATGCCCTTTTTGCTGCTAACACACAGGAATTTGGAGTTATTGGTCTGCTGAGTATTCCTGGTTTCCCATTTTGTTTTTAGGCAATCATTGACTCCCCAACTGATATTGATATCCTGCAGAAAGGACTGACACAGACTAATGATTATTGTCAGAGCCATGGCCTCAAACTAAATGTAAAGAAATGCATAATAATACCCTTTGGAAAATAAAAGATTCCCCTGCAAATTACAGCATTGATAGCATCTCCTTAAGAGCTGACCCAGAGGTGAGAGATCTGGGTACTCAGATAGATAGTAATCTGACAAATTACAGCATTTATAGCATCTCCCTAAGAGCTGCCCCAGAGGTGAGAAATCTGGGTACTCAGATAGATAGTAATCTGAGCTTTGACAACTATGTGTCCATGGTGGTGATTAAATCCTTCTATGTGGCTCAGCTTATAGGTAAGGGCATGGTATCCAGATCTAAAGATATCATATTACCACTGTACTCAGCCCTCATCAGACCAATAATTGAGTACAATTTACCCTTTGGAATGTACCTTGTCAAGCAACTACAACAACTGGAGCATCCTTAGAGGTTTTGAACCTAAAATACAGGGTATAGCCAACATGACATATGTGGACAGATTAAAAGCCCTATCACTATATTCAGTTTGCTACCAATTACTGAGGGGTGATTTATGCCTGACCTACAAGGCAGTCTCTGAGCCTGCCCTGATCAAAATGTTGCATATTTGCAAAACTAACTGAATGAGGGTTATCTGCTTCAAGGTTCTAAACGTGATCTATGACATGAATAGATCATGCTGGAGAGACAGATACATGTCCCACAGATTGCCCCTCCTCTGGAATAGACTTCCTGTTCATGTAAAGCAGAGCCCTTCCCTGACTATCTTCAAGTGCAATCTGGACCAATGGATGGAAAATCATAAATTCACTCCTGGGGTGGTGCCCATGTCCCTTAAGGATAGAAGCAGTCTGTAAACAATGTCAAAAGCCCACTTGTTGACTGTTGTTATCTTTCCTCTAGGGATAGAAAATTGGGTAAAATCTGGGTAAAACTGGCTAGGCTTGTAAGGGCTCTTGAGTCATTAGCCTAGTAATTTCCTATGAACCTTTAAACCTATGGCACTGCTAACTGCTCAGTGGGCAACACTGCTCAGACTTGCCTGATATATCTCAGACAAGAAAAGCTTGCAAACTGACTCCTATGCCCTATAGCCAATACGTAACCACACACTGATATCCCTGGGGTGCTTCAAAACCCAGACAGTCCAGGTAAACACGTTCTGCCACAAGATGGATGTTCCTGGAATTTCCGAATGTAAAAGCACAGCAAAGCAGCTCTCATATACAGACTAAACAGCAGCCAACTACCAACAACCAAGTCCCTGGGTAATTCACCCTTCTGCAAGGTGATTTGGAGCCAAACAGAGAAATGACTATTTTTGCCTCAAAATTAAATAAATGTGTTAAAATGCCCAAAAACAGTAGTGACCACTATATAAAGCAAGTACAGGCACAGTAAACCAAGAAAATATTCTTAGCTTTGCTTGGACGGCTCTAGATGCAATTGAAACACTGCGCTGAAGACTCAATCATGAGTGATGATAATGCACTGAAAACCCGATCATGAGTGATGATAATGTGCTGAAGACCTGATCATGAGTGATGATAATGCACTGAAGACTCGATCATGAGTGATAATAATGCACTGAAGACCCGATCATGAGTGATGATAATGTGCTGAAGACTCAATCATGAGTGATGATAATGCACTGAAGACCCGATCATGAGTGATGATAATGTGCTGAAGACCTGATCATGAGTGATGATAATGCGCAAGACCTATTCACACCCAAAATACTTTGTATGTGCTGAAGACCCAATCATGAGTGATGATAATGCGCTGAAGACCCGATACCACCCCTAATACTTTGTATGCGCTGAATTCCCGATCACACCTCCTAACACTTTGTATGCGCTGAAGATGCAATCACACCTCTTAACACATTTTATATGCATGGAGGTTGCCCCTTTTGCCTTTCCTCAGCTATGCTTCTATATGACAATGGCGTACCCAATAAATATAACATTTCTGGGATATGTTGCAGGTTTATGAGACCTTAAATGTACAGGCTTTCTCTACAGGTGATTCCCAGTTGTGGCTGTGAATTTAGTATTTGTACTATGTGACTGAGGTAAGCTACCAGGATGACTATGTGATTTCTTTACTGCCTCAGCATATGTTCATAGGTGTTCACTAGGCTAACGGGAGAGGGGGCTGGCATAATGGTTAAGGTATTCACCTTAAAGATACAAGGTGCAGGGTTCAATTCTCACATGGGGTAATTGGCTAGGCTTAAAATGGCCCACAGGGGCAGTTAGCCTAGTATCTATGAATTTATGAAAGGCATTTTTAAGCCTAGCCAAGCATCCCAGATCTCTGACAAGTTCTGATACCCTTTATAAATGTAAGCATGGGCCTGGAAGATGAACCATTTACAGGTTACCTGTGCCCATTAGAAACATAGGTGCCAAACCAGAGATAAATTTCCATTTCCCCATCCAATTGTCCAAGTTGCACTTGAATTGGGTTAGGGAGGAACTCTGCTTCATATGGATGGGGAGCCAGTTCTATAGATGGGGTAGTCTCTGGGATACATGCCTATCTCTCCAGCAGGTCCTATTTGTATCACAAGCAAGGTTTAAGTCTTTACAATGGGTAATTCTGGTGCTGTTTGTTTTGTGGATATGCAAGAGGTTCATCAGAGTGGGGTCTGACAATGCGATGTATGCCAGGCATGGGTCTCCCCTCAAAAGCATGTAGGAGACAGAATACAGAGATAGGGCCTTGAGGAGGTCTGCATAGGACATTTTACTTAAGCCCTGTATCCTTTTAGTGAGGAACCTCTGCGGACATTCCAATTGTCAGATATGCCTGGTTAGGTACATACCAAAGAGAGCATTGTACTCAGTGATAGGTCTGTTGAATGCCAAATACAGTGGAACAATGATTTATTTGGACTTAGATGCCGTACCTTGTTTATAAGTTGTGCAACATAGAATGATTTCCTCACCACTGTAGACACGTGATGATCAAAGTCTAGATTACTATCTATGTGTGTCCCTAAGTCTCTGACTACTGCGTCAACTCTAAGGGGTGGGCAACACTGCTCAGACTTGCCTGATATCACTCATAAAATCATCCAAGGCCAACTTTGAGAGAAAAATCACAAATGACACAAAAGACAATCACAAGGCCTTCTTTAGCTATGTTAGAAACCTGGGTGGAAACTCCCAGATATGCTCAGAGTTAGTCCAAAATGACACAAAATACACTGAACCCACTGACATTGCCAACATTCTGCCAGACAGGTTCAGTGCAAATTTCTCCTCCCCCCCCCCAAAAGGAGAAATAACTATCCCAGCAGAGTGTAGCCTCCCTAACATCTCAGATGCCCAGGTGAGAGCCGCCCTCTCTAAAGCTAAAAACACAGCATCAATGGGAACGGATGGTGTCCCGGGCTGTGTGCTACATGAACTCCAAGAGGAACTAAACCCACACATAAGGCTGCTGTTTAATCTTAGCCTTACCACAGGATACGTACCCAAAGAGTGGCGTACGGCAACAGTGGTCCCACTTCACAAAGGCGGTGCTTCTACGGACCCTGGAAATTACCGCCCCATAAGCCTGACGAGCCTGGTCTGCAAAGCTATGGAGAGAAACATTATGGAACTCATAAACAAAGACATTGGGGACCTACAGACATTGGATCCTACCCAATTTGGCTTTGTCAAGGGCAGATCCTGCCTTCTGAACTTGGTCAACTTTTTTGAAACAGTCACTAAGGCCATTGATGAGGGTAAGGCAGTTCACACAGCCTACCTTGACCTTGCAAAAGCCTTTGACACAATACCCCACTCGGGCATCATAGACAAACTCACCAGCTTAAATGTAAACCCATATGTCACAAGATGGGTTGCAAACTGGCTCAAGGACAGAACCCACAGGGTCAGAGTTGCTGGAGCTATGTCAGACTCTAAGCCAGTCACAAGCGGTGTCCCACAGGGCTCAGTCCTGGGACCCCTCTTGTTCGGCATTTATTTTTCCGAGGTACAGGCAAACATAGGAGGATTGTGGCTGACAAAGTTCGCAGATGACTGCAAACTGGGTGCCATAATTGATACTCCAGCGGACACAAACATCCTTCAGAGAGGCCTCATAGAAACGGATAATTGGTGCCAGAGCCATGGCCTTAAGCTAAACGCCAAAAAATGTATAGTCATACCCTTTGGGAAAAACAAGGTACCGACAAATTACCACATAGGCGGTAATCCATTGGCACGGAAGAGGTAATCAGGGACCTAGGGACCCAGGTTGACAGTAACCTCTCATTTGACACTCACATTGCCAAAGTGGTTAGGAAGACCTTCTATATTGCCCACCTTATCATGAAGGGTTTCACATCTAGATCAAGAGAGGTCATTGTGCCCCTGTACTCTTCTCTTATCAGGCCAATGATTGAGTACAATGCCCCATTTGGGATGTATCTCACCCGACACCTGCAGCAGTTGGAAAGACCCCAAAAGTTCCTCACCAAGAGGATAAAGGGTCTTAACCATATGTCATATGCTGCCCGACTGAAAAAACTCCAGCTCTATTCAGTCGCATACCACCTACTCAGAGGTGATCTGTGCCTGACGTACAAGGCCATGTCCAATCCTGAATTAATGGACATGCTCCACCTCAGAAAATCCAAATCCATCAGAGCCACGAGAACAAGTGACTTAAACCTCAACACAGAAATAAATAGAACGTGCTGGAGGGACAGATTCATAACCCAGAGGCTCCCTACACTCTGGAACAGAATCCCAGTCCATGTAAGGCAGAGCCCCTCACTGACTCTATTCAAGAGAAATCTCGACGAGTGGATGGGAGATCGTAGGTTTACCCCAGGGGTCATCTCTTTGTCACTACTAGACAGAGGCATAGTAAATTAAACCCTAAAAGGGCGTAGTATTCTCATCCTAAGGGGTGGTGTAAGCCACATACACTCTGGCTAGGCTTATAAATGCCCTAGGGCAGATAGCCTAGTATGAACCTATGAACCTATGAACTTAGTAATACTAGTATTGCATTTATGGAATCAGAAATGAAGAAACAATTTAGCACTCCATGTGTGAAATTAAAAAAAAAAGCTTTTCATTCATTTTAAAGTGTAGCAAACTGCCAGCTACATTTATAGCAAGCATTTGCTTCACTTTAAAATTAAAGAAGAGCTTTTTTTTGGATTTGCTTTGGCAGTCTAAACTGAAGAGCATCAGCACTGCATGTGTGTCATAAAAATGGAGCATCCTTTGGTAACATTCTGCAGTTTGTCACTTTCAGAAGAGACTTTTTTTTCTTCGTCTTCTTGTAGTTACCCTTACTTTTGGAGTATCAAATCAGGGAGCACAGCTTTTTTTTTTGTTTTTATTTCTTTCCCAAGGAAAGTGGATTGAATAAAGAACAGTCCTGGCTGCCTTGATCCTTAAATTATGAACCCCAGATGAGGGACTAGACCTTGTTTTTTGTTTGCTTTTCAACTTTGAGTTGAGGATGCAGGTGCCAATTTGGAGGTCGGCGTCAGGTTAGCTGGCTACACCTCTGTTTGATAACATTCAGACACAAATAACAGGTTGTCAAAGGATAAGATGACAGTTACTGCTTCTCTGATGCAAGGACTAGGCATGTCATTGGGACCCTTAGGTCCCTTCACCAACGAAGATACAGTTTTAACCTTGTAGATTCCCTTGGGGGGATGAACAGTCTTTGGCATCCCACCTAGGGGGAGATGGAAAGGAACATTGATGAGCTTTGTGATCATGTTTTCAAACATGGAAATGATCGGACATTGAGCAGGATTCTACCATCACAAGAATGATGCCTATATTCAAGGATAAAATAATTTAGCGTACACAAAGGGATAGTAAATTGGTGTCAGTCTAGGGGGGGATGTAAAGTGTCGGCATTGGATGCAACAGTCAATAATAACTGTCTGGTGGTCCCCTGCCATGAACAAACTGTACAATAGAAGGAAGAAACTCTTGCAAAAGAGAACAAAATCCCACAAGTGGAGGAGCTCCCTGGTCAGCCTCAGTAAGAAGCTGCGATCTCTGATAAAATCCTCCAAAGCTAGTTATGAAAACAAAATCACCACTGATTCTAAAGACAATCACAAAGCATTCTATAGCTATGCCATGAATCTCAATGGCAACACTCAGATCTGCTCTGAGTTACAGCACAATGGCACTAAATATACAGACCCAACTGATATTGCCAACATCCTGGCAGATAGGTTCAGTGCTAACTTTACCCCCTCTCACCCCCTAAAGAGCCCATCTCTATACGGGAAGAATGCAAAGTTCCTGTAATCACGGCTGCACAGGTAAAAACCACCCTCCAAAGCCAACAACACAGCATCCATGGGACCAGACAACATACCAGGCTGCGTTCTACATGGACTACAGAATGAACTCGCACCCCACCTAAGTACCATGTTCAATCATAGCCTCACCTCAGGCTTTGTGCCTGCTGAATGGTGCACAGCAAAGGTTATCCCACTCCACAAGGGGGGAGCCACCACGGACCCCAGGAACTACCGCCCAATTAGCCTGACGAGCCTGCTCTGCAAGGCCATGGAACGTATCATCATGGAACTTATAAACAAAGACATTGGTAATCTTCAAACTCTGGATCCCACCCAGTTAGGGTTTGTAAAAGGCAGATCATGTCTCCTAAACCTGATAGACTTCTTTGAAAAAGTCACCAAAGCCGTAGACAAGGGTAAGGTGGTTCACACAGCCTATCTAGATCTTGCAAAGGCTTTCCACACCATCCCCCACTCTGGAATTATAGATAAACTCACTAGACTAGGTATAAATCCCTATGTCACAAGATGGGTTGCCAACTGGCTCACTGACAGAACCCACATTGTAAAAGTAGCAGACTCCAAATCCGACTTCAGACCAGTGACAAGTGGAGTACCACAGGGTTCAGTCCTGGGTCCTCTCCTGTTTGGTATCTACTTCTCTGAAGTACAGGCTAACACAGAAGGTCTTTGGCTAACTAAGTTCACAGATGACTGCAAACTAGGAGCCATAATTGAAACTCCTAACGATGTGGATATCCTACAAAAGGGCCTCACTGAGACAGATGCCTGGTGTCAAAGCCATGGCCTCAAGCTCAATGCCAAAAAGTGCATTGTCATCCCCTTTGGTAAAACCTCTGTACCCATGAACTACAACGTAGGTGGTAGTATACTTAACACTGAAAGTGTGATAAGAGACCTTGGGACACAGGTGGACAGTAGTCTCTCCTTTGATAATCACATCGCCACAGTAGTCAGGAAATCATTCTACGTGGCACACCTCATCACAAAAGGTTTCTCATCCAGAAAAAAAGAGGTCATTGTTCCCCTCTACTCATCACTCATTAGAGCCATTATAGAGTACAATGCCCCTTTTGGTATGTACCTCACAAGACATCTACAACAACTGGAAAGGCTGCAGAAATACCTCATGAAAAGGATTACCAGCCTCAAACAGATGCCCTATGCAGACTGTCTCAAAAAACTCCAGCTTTACTCCGTCACATATCGCCTACTCAGAGGTGATCTCTGCCTAACATACAAAGCTATGTCAAACCCAGAGCTGTTGGACATGCTCCACTTAAAGAAATCCCAATCCCTCCGAGCTATATGCTCTAGGGACCTAAACCTTGTCACCACAATAAACAGAACATGCCGGAGGGATAGATTCCTGTCCCAGAGACTTCCCATACTCTGGAATAAACTACCTATCTATATCAAACAAAGCTCCTCATTAGCACTCTTCAAGAAAAATCTTGATGATTGGATGGGAAATAGGAAATTCACCCCAGGGATCACCTCTGTGGCTCTGCTCGACACTGGCACAGGAAAATCATTTTCTTGGGTGGCAAAAGCCAGGGTACCTTTTGGCTGGGCTTGTATAGGCCCCAGGGCCAATAGACTAGTACCTACCTATGAGCCTACCTATGAATCTATAAACCAACCTGCTTTGTTAGGGATGGTCTGTATCTTTCATCCTTGGTTTTCACATACTGACTAACACTTTTCTTACCCCTATAGTGACTTGTTTATGCAGAGTTTACCTGATGGACGTGCCAACATAGCAGATTCCATTGTGGATAATTTTAAGATAGTTTTGCTGAATGCCAGAAGCCTGAACATCTGAGTTTGAGTTCTTCCTTACCCTTGAAGCCATCAACATTTATGTATTTACAGAAATCTGGTTCCTTTATAGAGACTGCAGTCTCTCCACTCCAGTTTACATTGCTTGTTGTGCACTCAGATCCAATAGCCACTCTGGGGGAGCATCTGTATTTATTTGTAATCCCATTGCTTCTGACCAGATTTTACATAATACAGGTCAGAAACTGGTTGCAGTCATAGTCACACTCAGTAAAAGTATCACATTATATCCCCAATCCATGAGCCTTCCAAGCATGCAGAATGCCTTAACCATTTAAAAAAAGTTATGGATAAACCAGGTACCTTTCTTGAGAGTGAATTCAACTATCCACACATTAACTGGGGTTGGCATAATGGTAAAAGTCTCCACCTCATACACACAAGGAACAGGGTTTGATTCTGTCCTCACGTTATTGGTTAGACCCTTAAAGACAGTTAACCTGGCATTCACTTGTGAAGCTATATGTATGGCATACATGGCTAGGTTTGAAAAGGCCCTGTGGGTTGGTAGCCTGGTACACACCTATGAATAACAAATATACCTAGATATTTCTGTACTTTGTAAATGCCAATGCCCTTTATTAAATTGTTCCTCTTCTTGAACTTGTCCTCACAAATGTTTTTCCCAGTTTCACTTCCTCACTTCTTTCCCCCTTCCTAGTCAAATCTGACCATCTCACAATGACAATCTCTATGAAATACTGCTTTGTGGCCCCTAATAACTCTCTAGGCAATTTGTCTTCAGACCATTTCAATGCTAGCCAAAACACATATTCAAAATTCCCTCCAACTTCCGGGAGAGCAATACAGAATAGTCTGGGAGAGAATTTGAGGCTGCCCATCCATTTATCTGGGTTTGCCTTGAAGGTGGCAAGGATGCTACTCTGCTTCACATATAGTGGAAGGTTGTTCCAAAGGTGAGGGATACATTGTTTGTTCCAAAGGTGAGGGATACATTGTTTGTTCTAAAGGTGAGGGATACATTGTTTGTTCCAAAGGTGAGGGATACATTGTTTGTTCTAAAGGTGAGGGATACATTGTTTGTGCCAAAGGTGAGGGATACATTGTTTGTTCCAAAGGTGAGGGATACATTGGGATATGAGTCTATCATGCCAACATGTCTTATTTATCTGCTGATGAAGGTTCAGTTCCTTCAACTGAGTATTTGTGGAATTGGAGGCCAAATAGAGATGGATCTTTCATGGCATGAAAAGCTAGGTGTAGATCTCCACAGAGGAGTTTGTAAGACATTAAGTACAGAGAAAGGGCTGCCATTCTCTCATGATAACTAATATTTTTGAGGCCACTGATCATTTTACTTATGCATAGGTTCATAGGTAAGTAAGTACTCAGAGGCCTCTGAAGATGTGTGAAATGTTTAGATAAAAACATGCCAAAAGGTGCATGATATTCAATAATGGGTCTAATAAGATATGAGTAAAAGGGAATTAAGGCTTCTTTGGACCTAGTCAAGATACCTTTGGAAATTAGATATGCCAAATACAATTTCTGAATTATAGTGGAGACATGATGGTGAAACAAAAAGGAGTGATCAACAAGTGTGCCCAGATCCCTTACAACAGTGTCATATTGGAGGGGTGCATCACCTATATGGTAAGTGAAACTCTTTTGTTTACCAAAATGAACTCTGCTACATTTTCTTACATTTAATTTGAGACCATTGTCCTTGCTCTATTTGTTAACATGGTCTAAGCCACGCTGGAACATGTGTGAGTCAGCTGAAGATCGAATAGCAACACCCACTTAACAGTCAATCATTAATTAACCACAGGCCAGTAGTCCTGCCCTGAAGGACTGAGAAATATATACCAAATAGGAGAGGGACCAAATCCAAGCCCTATGGTGCACCACTGGTAACTGTTTTGGTTTCAGAAGTGGCACCTGCTACTCTAACCACATGGGTTCTGCCAGACAACCAGTTAGCTGTTCACCGCAAAATATAAGGATTGCTATTCAAATTTACAAGTCTATCAATAATGCTTGCACGTGGAATAGTGTTAAAGCCTTGGCCAGGTCAAGATAAGCTGTGTTCACTGCATAACCACTATCCACTAATTCAGTTACTTTTTCAAATACATTAATGAAGTTAAAGAGGCAGGACCTTCCTTTGAAAAAGCCACATTGATGAGGGTCCTGGTTTGAGAGATGTTTAATGTCCAGATTAATGATGTCTCAGATAATGCACTCCACAGCTTTACAACTGATGCTAGTGAGACTACTGTATCTGTAGTTAATAGGGTCATTTGGAGTCATCAAGGACTGCAGAATCATTTACTATATACTGTTCATATTGGTCATCACAAATGGCACAGCTCCATAGCAGTAAACTTAACTGAGGCTGTTGCCTACTCCTCTAAGTGTTTCTCCTTCTTGGACAGATGCACTGAGGCATCCATTCCAATCCTGTCTAAGCAAAATGGAAAGTTTAGAACTTTAGTCTGACAGTTGGTGCAGGGGGTTAAGGGTGTGAGCTGGAGTTCCTATGGTACAGGGTTTAATCTCCTCAACCTTCAATTGCATACTGTGTGAACTTGAGCAAGTCACTCAACCAGGCAGTACTTAAAGGCAAATGGAAATTTGGTCTAAACTTTTCAATGGTCCTCTAGACTGTAAGACTAGTAACTACCTATGAACTCAATAAAACCCATATGGTGGAACTTCCACATCAAAAAAGTCTATAATAAAATCAGCTGTTTTGTTATCACTAAAATTGTCCACCTCATCGTTATAGAACAGTATTTAAATCTAGTAAGTAGTCTCTTAAACTTACCTTTTGAAAGTGCAAGGACAGTTAAGAACTGTGCATTGCACCTAATTGAAAAGATAATCATAAGGATTTTTTCAGCTATATTAGGAAGGTTGGAAGTAATGAACAATATTGTACTGAACTATTCTCCAAGACTACCACCTTCTCTGACTCCAAGGGCATTGCTAATATTCTTGCAGACAAATTTTCATCCAATTTCACTCGACCCTCGTTCCTCTCCATCCCCTGTCATTCCTTCACACATTCTTCTGTTGAAATCATTCTGGACTAAGGACTTTCGGCACATTCCTAACTTAAACACATGTTTCCTTGGATCCTGAGAATGTTCCTAGAAGTCTACTGAGATATGTAGTGTCAGCTAGTAAAACTTCTCTATCAACTCGTCAACCTGTGTCCCTCCAATGGTTATGCCTCTGAGATGTGGAGAATAGTAGTTGCAGTGTCCTTACATAAAGGTTATCCCTGTACTGACCCTGGGAATTATATGCCTCTTCCTCTCATTAGTATAATTTACAAAGATAAAGAAAGTATTGTAAATCAACTAATAAGCAATGATATAAATTACCTTAAATTCTTGGATGAATATCAGTTTGGCTTTGCAAAAGACACATCATGCTTTTTCAACCTGTTTGTGTTCTTTCAGAGGGTAACTGATCTCATTGATAAAGGGCATATAGTCCACACTGCTTATCTGGTCATTAGCAAGGCCCTTGACACTATCCCCATGCTAGGATTATTAACAAACTCTCTCAAATTAACAACAACCGAACTATAACTGGATCAGGAATTGTCTGTCTGATAGAATCTATATTGTAAAGGTTGGGGATATTTGCTCTAGACTTAAATATGTTAGCAATGATGTCCCACAGGGCTCTATCCTTGGTTCCCTACCTGATTTATATTTCTGTGAAATGAAAGCCAATATCAAGGGAATATGGCTAACCAAGATTGCTAATGATTGCAGAACGTGGGTGGTTTTCAAATCCCATTTTAATGGATAAATTCTGCAGCAAGATCCAGACCAAACAAATGTTTGGTGTGGTAATCATGGCCTTACTGTCATCACCAGGGAATGTGGCAGAGAATCCTGCTGTAAATATAGTATCACTGCCTCTTATCACATAGATATCTTTCTATTTATACTGGGACTTGGGTACATATTTTGATTACAGAGTCTCTTTTGACCATTGTGTTTCCGTGGTGGTTAGAAAACCCTTCTACCTTGTAGAACTTACCTTTGTTGTATCTCTTCGGGGTCCAGAGAAGTTATAGTGTGTGCCACTTTTGTCATCTCTTGTTAGGCTTGTCATCAACTATAGCATACCCTTTGGCATATACCCCACTAAGCATCTAAACCATCTTGAGAGACTAGAGGATTTCTGCAGTTCTGGGAAGATAAACTCTGTTGACTAGAGGTTTTACTGTTTCAAGCCTTCGTTTTCCCTGATATTTTATAATGCATGCGCAGTCAGCCATTTTTGTCTTTAAGACTCCTGGAAAGATGCTTATTGTGGTATTTCACTGATCAATACTGACCAGTTTCAGGTTTCCTGAAGCTAAAACCAAACAAAGCATTTGGATTCTACTTTGCATCTGGGGAAGTACATTTGGATTACTACAATTATTTAAATCATTTTTTTGAGGATCTTATTTTGTTCTGTATTTCCTCTGAATTTGAAGTTACAGCTATTACTTGAATGCATTTTACTGTTTCCACTGCTACGTCAAGTCAGTACTGTGCTGTGCCCAAGTATTAAAAATTTTCAGGAGATTCTCTCATTGCATTTTACTATTTCTTCTACAAATTTGAAGCTACAACCAGTAGTTCATGCTCTGGGCTGCCTGTTAAACTGTGGATGACTTTGCAATCATTGATTCTGCCTTTTCCTTACTAGGAGGAAGTCTACCTTAGTTGCATGTTGACTACAGAGCTCTGGCATTTGATCTTGTGACCGTCTCCCTTTCTAAGCCAGTTGACTGCTACTATCACATAGAAGTCTTGAATGGCTTCTCCTTCTTTATTGTGGACTCAATCCATCCTCATATCCTGCTCTGCCATGATATGTGTATTCACCCACCAATTTGTGCTGTCCTCAGGCACACACTCTGGCCATTAGAGGCACATACACCCCACACCCCACCCACGGGTCCCTGGTGTAGGTCAGAGTAGGCCAGGTCCTCTACCCCACTTATCACCCATGCCTATTTTGGCAACATTAGTCAACATGACCACATCATAGTGAGCCATATTTTATACTGTCAGATGGCTAGCCCTGCCATGGCACACTGTGATCGGTGTTCTCCTATTGTGAAGATACTCCGCACCACAGTAGATGCCCAAAGCAGTTGGTCTGTACAACTCTTGCCCCTATAGGAAAGCATTCAGCATGTTTTTTCAGAGTTGGGAGGAACCCCACAGAGAGAACATGCAAACTCCAACCAAGCATTGGTTAGAGCTCAGGATCGAACTTTGCATCTTGAGCATGGGAGGCAAAGACATTAACCATTATGCCGTGTGGTTTGTGCCGTCTACTTTGATTTTTTATTTGCTTACTCCATGCACTTCCTCTGCTCTCCACACAGCAATCTGGAGTATTTTGTTTACATGATGCCTCCCTGTGGCCTCACATTGTTGTGGTGACAGAAGATGTGCATTGCTGTAGCATGTTGGTTGTGACAGTTTTTTTTTCTCAAAACCATCTGTATTATTATTATTCCTTTACTCCCAAAAATCATTTACTCTTGTTATTTATTTTCTATTCCTCTTTTTTTTGCTTTGTATATGTATTTCTACTGCCACTGAAAATTCTCTATAGTGAGGTATCAGCTCTGAAGTTTTCTTGGCATTATCTCTTTATATCAAACTGGCTGTTTCTTTTATGCTGTGAACCACCCTGATTTCAGAGCACATAGTCGGATTATTTGGCGTTCTCCCAGATATGAACTGGCAAACATTCTTATTAATAAACATTCGGAGCAGTTATCTTACACTTCGGAATCTGGTTCACTGTACTTACTGAGTTATTATGAGTTTAAGAATTACTACAGATGAAGCATAAAAACTCTAAATTGTAAGAATGATGCCAGTGAATGGGCAGGATTCACGAAGCCTCTGTGTAAGAGTTATAACTCATACACGGAGGCTGCAGTTAAACGGAGTGATGTCAGCATGCTCTGCATATTCATGAGAGCATGCTGAATCACACTTAAGGCCAACACGGTCCATGTAAGACAGTAGGGTGTGTGTCCGTAGGCCGAGCCCTGTAAGCGGACACGCCCCCAGAAGAGGAAAAGTCCCCAAAGTAAACACCCATGACAGAGTCCACGAAAATGTGAATAAACAGAACACAACACATGCCCCCACAGACTATGAACAGAAAACATATACATAAACATGTTATATATTTTTTTAAATTGTAAAAATGTTTAACCATGAGTGCGATCGTTTGCGCGGGCGTGCCAGTAGCGCAGCTACAGTTAGCAGTCAGTGGGAAAGCATATAAGAACTAAATATGCAAAATAAGCCAGGAAGCAATAGCGTAGCGGTAGAGATGATGGCTGAAGAGCAGGCATTCATGGTTTGAGCCCCCACCACACCAATTTTGTTTTTAGCAAAATAAGCAGGAAACAAGTCCCTGACAAATATGTACACATAAAACCACAATTTATGTAAAATGTAATGAAATAGCCCATTTATATTGAAGAAATGTGAGGTAACAAAAGAATAAAAAATGCCAGATGTGCCCATAGCTGAGCTACAGTTTAACAGAGTGAGTGCATCTGCCCGTAGATGAGCAGTGGTTTAACTGGTGCAAAATGAGTGCCCGTAGCTGAGCAGTGGTCTAACACACTAAATCTATGTGCCCCTAACTGAGCTGAGCGTAATATGCGTGCCAATAGCCAAATGAGGCTTAAACCAGCGTACCCCATTTGCGCGGAGCTGCGCACAGCACAAACAAGCTAACTGACGGGCAACGTTGAGCAAGCCGTATCAAAACTGCCTTTACACAGACACACCCCTCAGCATGTCTAGACAGTCATGAAAAATAAAAAGCAGTGGCCAGGTTCGAACCCAGGATACTATACACCATAGTCAAGGTACAGAACCACTAAGCCATGACAGCAGTACCTTTAAATGCAATAATAGCTAATATATAGGAATGAATACAAACTGGAGCATGACAATGCAGGTTTACTGAAGTTGATACAATTCCAAAATGGCCAATCACAGATATGTGCGGGAAAAACTGACTATATAAACCCCATAGGCGGGAATGCACAGCATAAACAATTGTAGAACTGACCTGCAGGCAGAATGACAGGAGTAGGAGAGGATAGTTGCTTTCGAGCACAGAGGTGGGGTGTTGAGGAGTCCAGGTACATGGTCTGGCTCCTAGTCCATAATCATGAGGTCTAACTCATGCAGGGCCAGGTCCTCTGGGGAGCATACAGGGCCGAGGCGTGGGACTGGTTGGCTCATGATCTCACCAGTGCCACAGGGATTCCAAGGACTGGTGAGCAGGTCCATCACCACCATGCGGACCTGAAAAGACGCAAGCAGGACCAACTGAACCTTTGGTTCCAGGAGGCCCGGCAAACACCCAATGCCCCACTACTGAGTAAGTTACATTTAATTATGTATGTAAGAAATTAAACTAGCTGATATTATGGAGATGTGTATTCCAATATTACTTCATTTATATTACAGCTGCAGGTGTCCGTTCTGCGAACCACAGAGCCTATGGCGATAGGCTGGTGCGGTTGCGCCACCAGGCAGGTCAGTAATCCACTACCAGTAACTGTAAAGAAATATAAAAGTATGACAGTCAGCAAAAGAGTGCAGTGTAGTCAGTAAGGAATAAAATGTGCAAGTAACAGTGTGAAAGTGTCTGCAAGTATTGCTTGATTACAAAAGTGTGTTTTAGCCTGTAAGTTAAACCGAAAAATGAAACTGTCTGGCATATATTCTGAAATAAAAATGCCCTACCTGTAAGAAAATAGTACACAACTTGCAGCAGGCTGAAAATATAGCTGCAGAAGATGATGAAATCACATGTGTGAAATATATCCCTGTTGAAATACTGAAACATGACAGAAGTGAGACTGCTGGAAAGGATTGTAATAACTACAGGTAAAACATGTCAATAAAGCCTAGAAGTAAGTACCATCCTGAATAGTAAAATGAAAGCAAGTGAGAGAGTGTGAGAAAGTGTCATGAATCCAGCAATACAGTAGTAATAACCCCTGAATAAAGTATACTGCAGTCATGACAGAATGAAATACATGTGAGATTCCAAACCAAACAGCGAAATCTGTTCAAAGTGTTGCTGCATCTGGAATGTGTATCCCAAAATCTGGATATGTTGCTCTCAGTCTGCAATATGCAGATAAGATGATTCTCTGATATACCAAACATTCACACTTGTCTACAGCTATAAAAAAACAAATGTAGCAGGATGATGTAGCTGAACAAAGCTAGATATGAATGTGTATGAAGAACAATAAAATGTATATTGATGTTGCAGTAACAGTCCTATCACCAAGTTGAAATAGTTATCATATAGGAAACTGTAGTTAGAACAGTAGTGTGTATATAACTGTAGCTATTAGAAATGTACAGCATATGTATTGTTATTCAAAGGTGTTAATATTATTTTCTTTACCCCACCCTATAACAACATATAACCCATTCCACATGAAAATGGTATGTGCAATCACAATTAACACCCCTGGACGTTTGTCCTGTTGGGTCATATATATTTGCATGTCCATTGATGCATCTGCCCTGTTCATATATCCACACCTGATGGCCTGTTGCCATCAATTAACCCTGCATGTTGTTGGACTGTGTATTTCTGTTCAAATTGTGCATGTGTTATGCACGCTTTTCAATGGTGTGAATATCTGGGTGTTTGGTTAATGGGAATACTAATGCATGCTGTTATAACTAATTGTGAATGGTATTATATGTCACTAACCCAAACTGTCATGACATAATGCAAAACATAGGATGACAGGGAAGGCGGGTTCCAGCGGACCCACCTCTCCCACCTCAGCTGGCGAGTGCACCTGGCACTAGTGCCGAGTCCAGACCCTCCTCCAGTGGCCTTGTGCCACCTGCGGGTGGAAGCACTGCAGGGGATGGGGCTCACCCCCCCCTCTGCAAGTGTGGCCGGAGGAGAACCACCACTCACCCTCCGTAGCGTCCGGACTGTGGTGCGTAGGGAGATTCGGGACTCTGTTTTCGAGCCCCTATGCCAGCTCGAGGCACAGGTGGCACAACTAACGGGCATGCCTGTTGCCCAGCCTACACAGCCCCCAGCATAACCCCATCCTGGGCAGTGAAGGAACAGTAGCAACTGCCTATTGGTGGGGATATCAGTTCCACTGTTGCCATCTGTGGGCTCATGGGCTCTGGATATCCAAACCTCCGTCCCCGTCGATTGTGTAACCCCCCCACCCGTGTCATACACCGCCCCTGTATGCGTCTTGTTTGTCTTGTCTGTTTATTTACCCAACCTACCTCCCCAGCTGTACCGACTTCCTTCACCTGACATACCACTCTCACCTGAAAAAAAAAAAAAAGGACACTCTGTACCCACAAAAAATTATGCCCCATACATAGCTGCCCATTCCGCACACATGTCTGCTGGACATGGAACCTACCAATTACAATTGGCTGTACAACAAGTATTGTTGTTGTCCTGATACCTCTCTCAGGGGTGGAAGGTTTCAAATGTCACACCAAATTACATACATATGCACAGCTGTTGCTGATGAAGAAATGGGCAGCTATGGGTCTTACCTACATCCCTCCTGCACATCCCAAGCTTGTTTCCCTACTGTCTTACCCTCTTTGTGACCCCTTTTTCACCACTTTCCTGTCTCCCCATTTTCTTTTCTTTCAAAGAAAATAGCGCGGGTGTGCGCCAGAGTAAGCACAGTTAAGTGGTTGTAAGCGGGTGTGCGCTTGTGTGCGCGGAGCTAACCACCAGTGCGCATGCGTGAGCTCCGCGCAAACCAGCGCTAACCCGGTTACAACTGCTTAAAAGTGCCTTAATCACTTTGATTGACAGGTCCTGTACTCAGTTCAAAAGCAAAATAAAATCCCACCGTCAGTCCCGAACCCCGGAAACATTAGTCTGTACGACCTACCACTAAGATATGACACTTATACAAAAACACTGTGCTAAAATAAATATAACATGTAATAGTAGGAATGAATGTAAAGGGAATATAGGATGTGTAGTACCCAAAGCATGTCATTTAAAATTATTGTCAAAACTACTGGATTTCCATAATAGTAGTGTGTGAACAGAAGCAGCCATGCTAGTTGGTAGCTTGTAGATAATAAGGTCAGTTAAAGTACATATATAAATGTATGTATATGTACATATATATATATAAATATATATCTATATATAGTTGTAGGAGTCATTGTGCATACACACTTGCTACAGGGAACATGAGAGAGGAATGGAGAAATGTGAATATACAACACAGCCTGAATCATGAAAGAGATACTAACCTCTACACTCACAGAACACTGTCCACAGCATAACAGCATGGTCTCCGCCCTCACAATCTGAAAGGGCAACGCCTATCCCACATACCCTTTTATAGCACTGACCTGAAATCACAGTGAGAACTGCAATCAGTACACAACTGGCTGTATGCAATTAGCAAATGCTGGCTTACAATTGGTGCAGAGGCCATCACATGGACCTATGCAGATACCTACAAAAGCATCCAGTGCTAACACTCCCCACATGCAATACATTCATTGCATTGTCTGTAAGCAGACAGAGGGAGAGTGAGAAGTGAGAGAGAGAGAGAGCAAAAAAAAAAAAATACACTGTGACTCTGTCACCCGAAGCTGTCAGCACTGACAGTAGCAGCAGCAAGCAGAAGCAGTGGTAACGCAACCAGCTGCGACAAACACAGGTAATGCAAAGTAGCAGGTTAATAGTGTGCATACTGTGAACCCTCCAAATGTGCCATAGGTCTGTATCCATAGGTATGTCCATGTGATATGTTGTGTGTACGTAGTTCCACCAAAAGGGGATGACCATACATTACATGTCAATCAGTCTTAGGCCATGATCCTGTCAGCAGTTGTCTGTGCGTTGGCCCAGCAATGGCTGTAGTGACTGCTTTGAAAGGTCAGCCAGGTTCAAAAGGCAGGATCAGCCCATCCCAAAGGCACACTGGCTGGGAACAAGTGTCTGCAGGTACCCGATATCACTGCATATGCATCCCATACTGCATAATTCCATAGCTTAGAAGACCAGGCCCATTATGCATATGATGTGGTAATTCCCAGGGTCAGTCAAGGTGCCCCCTTAGTGGTGTGGGACCACTGTTGCTGTATGCCACTGTCCAGGTACATATCCTGTAGTACGGCCAAGATAAATTATCATTGTTATATGCAGTTGTATGTCCTCTTGGAGGACCAGTAGCACACATCCAGGGATACCACGAGGTCACAATGATGCTGTGTGTTCTTCTCTGCTGAGGGTGGCCCTCGCCTGGACATGTGAGGTGATAGGGAGGTTACATCCAGCTGTGATAAATATTTCAACTGGTGGGGGAGAAGGAGGGGGGATACGTGCACCGAACATGTCTGCAAGATTGTTGCCAATATCCGTGTGTTTTGTGAATGTTAAGTAGGTGTGTATTAACACAGAGCATATCTGAGTCATGTGGTCCATATGTGTAACATAACTGAAGAAAGCCTTGTGGTCATCCATAGTGTATGTGTCCATTTCCCTCCCAGAGTAGGCCGTGGCCGTTGTTATGACAGACCGTAGCGTAGTACCAGTGCTGACCACAGATGCCTTCCCTAAATGTGAATGTGCTCTGTCCTGCAGTAGCCTCCTGCTATTGTTATACAATCTGCCTCTGTCTGGGGTCCACCGGACAGGATGCCTAACCTTTGTGCATAGGGTCTGAGTTAGAAATGTGTGTGCAAGTTCCATGCAATCTGTGGCATGTCCGTGGTAAGCATTTGCAAAGGGGTCAGCAGTGTGGCTTGTGGCTTCCACTGGCACAGTGTGCTGCATTGATACCATCTTAGTCCCAGCAAGTGAATAACTTTCTAATCACATACATATCAAAGTAGTCTACTGTGCTGGTGGTGGTGGTGGGATATGTATATCCAAGCCAAGTAACATCTGTCCACATCACAGAAGTGGATGGTGTCCCACATACAGTACCTTGGGATGAACCCCCAGAGTGAGGTTGTGCATTGCACCTGTCAGTGTGTGCTGACCGATGGGGCATGCTACTATGTTGTGTGGAATGTGGCAGGTATTGTTGCACAGGTGTTGGCTGAGCACTGATATCTGGCCATGTACCTGTGTATCCACCACGACACACACACACATGCAACATATGGGAGTAGTAGTATATCACTACACATGAGTATCATGTATAGTATGTGTGCCATATATTGCTGACATGGTCTGCTGATATCCTGTTTTTGTTCTCTTCCAGGGAGATAGCGCGACAGCGTAACACCGCCTACTCTGTGGCGGAAGATGAGGAGATCCACCAGACCCTGGTGCAGGAGTATGACATCCTGTTTTCCCGCACCAGTCAGAATCAGCAGGAGAGGGCCGCACTGTGGCAAGACCTTGTCCGTAGGGTAAATGATATTGGCACGCATAACAGGACATATGAGCAGGTACGACATCACTGCAGTGATTTAATCCGAAGTGTCCGGCAGCGTGCATCAGATATCCACAGACAACAGGTCGCCACAGGAAGTGGGGTGGCCACACATCCCCCCCTCACCAGACTGGAGGGGCTACTCCTAAGTGTTGTGGCTCCAGCCCCGGAACACCAACAGCAGTACACCTGCATTATGATGGAGGCTGGTTCCACACAGCAGCACGACATGGAGTGTGCAGGTAATATGCCATATGTACACTTGAATGATCTGTACACTGTATCATATGCAATATCAATGGCACAGTTGTGCCCACTGACATTAATCTCATCATTTCTGCAGGTCCCTCCAGGGTTACAGCAAGGCAGGCCATCCATGCTGGTGAGTGTGTTTAACATAACCTATAATAGTCCTGATAATGCTAGTAACAGTAGTGTAACTCAGTAGTGCTCTGTGTGTATACTGCAGGGTGTGCATGTGTGCATGTGTGCAGGTGTGCCTGTGCCCATGTGTGCATGTGTGCATGTGTGCAGGTGTGCCTGTGTCCACGAGTGCATCTGTGCATGTGTGCCTGTGTCCACGTGTGCATGTGTGCATGTGTGCATGTGTACACGTGACCACGTGTGCATGTGTGCATGTGCCCATGTGTGCATGTGACCACATGTGCATGTGTGCATGTGTGCATGTGTCCATGTGTGCATGGGTCCACATGTGCATGTGTGCATGTGTCCACGTGTGCATGTGTCCACGTGTGCATGTCTGCATTTGTGCATGTGTGCATGTGTGCCTGTGTGCATGTGTGCCTTGTGCATGTGTCCACGTGTGCATGTCTGCATGTGTGCCTGTGTCCATGCGTGCATGTGTGCCTGTGTCCATGTGTGCATGTGTGCAGGTGTCCATGTGTGCATGTGTGCATGTGTGTATAAGTGCATCACTGATAACAATGTCTGGAGACTGTAAACTGTGTTTCCTGTCTTCCTCCCACAGGTTCTGGGGCTGCTCTGGTGACCTGCAGCAGGGAACCTGAAACCTGTGCCACGGCTACTGGTAATGATGATATTTGTGTAATGGTACAGGAAGGTGTGTCAGGGTCTGCCATTGGTCAGCCAATTGACAGTACACAGCTGTCAACCCAATCATTGCGCACAGTCATCCTGCCTGTACATCCTTTGTCACCATTGTCCCTAGGTGATGGACAGGATACAGTGGGCATAGACCAGGATAATGTGGTATCTGTGGCACATGCGTCCCCACACAGCAGCCATGGGCAGGGTCCTCCGATGGTACCACACAGACAGTTGCCCATGGGTTCTCGTGGGAGCATCCGTGGGCGTACTGCCTCTGGCTGACGTGCCCAAAGAGGTCTGTCAACCTCAACTATGTTTCGGACTGTCATGCAGGCACAGTCACATATGGAAAGGTACACCAGACAGGGTCTGAGGGAGCGGAGAGCATGTCGCACAGCCATGACAGACAGTATGCGTGACATTGCGGATGCTATCCGTAACTTCACCGATGTCATAGACAGACGTAGTGGAGACATATTACAGCAGTTCCACAACCAGATGTCCATGAGCCAGGGCAATGGTGGGCGTTTGCGGTGTCGACGTGGCCGTATGCCGGCAGCAGCAGCAGCTGGCAGTCGGCGCGGATGACAACAGGCTCGCGCATGCCCCAATAGTGCCAGCAGCAGCCCCAGCAATGCTGGGTCTGTGCTGTCATCGGAACGCCCCAGGAGACCACGTGCACGTGGCTCTGGACAGTCCCAACAGGGACTTGTGTCCAGTCAACACACTCCCGCTTCTGATGACAGTACCCAGTCTGGCTTAGTACTGGATACGGTCCGTAGCACCCCTGCCAGGTACAGGTACTGTGTCCGTGCACACAGACACTGATCTGTATGGCCTGCCAGGTGCAGTCTGTGGCTGCCCATAAACCCCTGTATATGGCAGCCATGAGGTGGAACTGTGTGCGTGCATACACACATGCGAAATGTTAACACCTAGGGCGACCACATACACGCACACACTGCACCAACACTGCCCCACCCTGTACTGCTGCCCCTCACCAACACACATACACACACATGTCAATTGGTGGTATCAGTGGCTGACTCAGGCATACCTAATCCACACCCTGTGCATATGATGACACTGTGCCACCTCCTGCAATCTCCAACATCATTGCGGGAACAGGTAAACACATTGCTGATGCACAGGGTGACTACATAGAAGTGTATTAGTAGTATCATGTTGGTAACAGTACAGTGTGCTGCTATGACTGTGTGTTTATCCCAGCATGCCTGCTGCAGTAACTGTATGAATGTCCTGAATTGTTATCTGCACCCATAGTACATACCAAAGTATAACAGCTGCACATAATTGCATGCCGTTGGTAGGGTTGTCAACAGATAGCCGCATACATGGGTAGCACAGGGGGAAAGCTAACGCAAGTAGTGATATGCAATGGTGGACATGTACAGTAATGGTGTCAAGTTGCCCACAACGACTATGCCATGTGGATGTTCGCATGTAGATATGTGTGCAGTACCAATGTAATCCAAATCACAAATAAGTATGACATAATATCAGTTCTACCATGGGCATCTGCACTGCGTATTCCTGGGTACATGTTGATAGTGCCTACTTATTTGCATTGTTACTTACTGTTATTGTTACCCCTTCTTTGTTGTACAATGCACTACTTCCAGCCCTGTTTACTGTAGCTTTGTTTGCATGCATGTTTGCTTGGGGTTCCCTGGAACACTGCTTACACCTGCAATGTAGAGTTACAGTGCTTCTGTAGACTTCTAGTGACATCTGCATAGCGTACGATACATATGTCAACTTTACACATGACAGAACATCACTGTCTGTCCTGTACGCATGTACGTTGCCTGTGACACATTGCACACGTCTTACCTGGCATTTACCCATGTGTGCAGTCATATATGTCAGTGCTATGAAACAGTAGCGGTACACCCACACATACACACATTCAGTATGTTGTTCCCCCATTGGCCCTATGTGTTGGTACTCACCATGGCAATCACACTACTAGGGTAGCATGTGCAAAGGAAACCTGTGAATCGCCTCTATGGTCCAGTTGTGGTTTATGTGAGTCATGTGTCAATGTCACAGCTGCCACATGTATGCAGTCAGCCATCACCCTTGGTCAGGAACGTACAACACATGTGTGGGATGCCACCACACAGCCAATCTGGGGACTAGTCTCTCTGAACCCAGTAATGCCATACCCTGTCAGATGGCATGTCATATATACTACATCCTGGACAAACGTCAACCCCAATCCCTGCTGCTACTATTGATAATACCCCTGAAGATGTTCCTGAAAGTTTTGATCAGTTCTTTACTGAGAAATTTCAGGCCCTAGCTAGCCATCTACCTCCTAGCTCCCCTGGTCCTGAAAGTAGCACCCCTAGAAAACTACTTGCGTTCAGCTGCTAACCAGTCGCCACTTCACTTCTCCGTACCTTGACTGAAACAGTGAAACCCACTACACTTTCTGCTGATCAACTCCCTGCCGAGTACCTATCAAAACCAGATGATGCTATTGCTTACCCCGTCTCAAAGGTAATCAAAGGAACCATGGTAGAATCTAACTTTCCCACCATCTGGAAAATGTCATATGTAATCCCACTTCACAAAGGAGGCAGCTCTACTGAATTCTCCAGTTATAGGCCAATAGCTATACTCTCTCCACTTGCAAAGATTATGGAAACTTTCATCATAGACAATTCATGCACCACCTAATCCAAAATCGCATTATGGGCAGACACTCAGCATGGCTTACGTCCTCATCACAGCACTACTTCAGGCCTCCTAGCTTTTACTAACACCATAAACCATACTTGCAACACTAATTATATATCCTCAGCCCTCTTTTTGGATCTTTCCAAGGCATACAATATGGTTGATCACCAACTTGTACTCCACACCCTGCAAACACTGTCTAGATACTGGAGCCTTCCAATGGTTTCAATCCTACCTGCATGGTCGACAGCAGGCTGGCCTCTGGCAGAACAAACTCTCTAACCTTCTACCTAACACCCTCAGAGTACCACAAGGCTCTATACTAGGGCCCTTGCTGTTCTCCATCTTCATTAACGACCTTTATACTGTCATCCCAAAAGTCAGCTGTATCCAATATGCTGAAGACTGTACTCTGATCTGCTCAGCCACATCTCCAGTAGAGTTATGGTCAGCTACCCAGACCACCTTTAATACAATAGAAAACTGGCTTTCTGAACATCGTCTGATCCTAAATCCCAAATAAACTAAACTGTTGTTATTTCACCAACACGTAGGTCTACCACTTTCACCGTTACCATAACATCAACTGATGGCACAATAACCTCCCCTGACCCATCTCCAAAACTATTAGGTGTCATCATAGACAATAATCTCAAATGTGACCTACATGTTAACCAGATTATCAAAGCCATCAATAGAAAACTAGGGTCACTTTACAGAATTAAAGCCTTCCTAGCCACTCCAGCTAAAGGTGCCATAGCTCGCTCACACCGTGTTTCAACCCTTCTGTATGCATCCCCTCTACTCTCGAATATGAACAAGACTGTCCTTAACAAACACTCAATTTGCTACAACCACATTGCCAGGTTTGGCACTGGGCTGCCTTTTAGGGCACATCATTGCATCAATCTAAATCAGCTTGGTTGGCTTGCAATACCCAGCCTAATACAGTATAACCAACTGATTATGGCCTATAAAATCCTCTATAATGCAGACAATACTCCTGCACTTCAAATATTATCACCCCCTATAACAATCCTAGACCGCTTCGATCCTCTAACAAATTACTACTTCAGACTAGCAAGTTTAATAACACAGCCGGTGATTCTCTCTTTGCAAACCCTGTAAGTAGATCCTGTAACTCCTGTCCACCTTAGGTCAATTTAACAGTAGACTCAAACAACATTTGTCACTTAACTGGCTATGTCAATGTATCAAGCCTGGCTAACTCGAATGTGTAAACTCTGAGAACCACTTTACTGTGTAATGTTAATTTAATCCTGACTTGTACTCAGGACTAACATTAAACTGTGGAACATGTTTGACTTGCTTACTTATGTAATCTCTGTAAATAATCTGTTTGTAATATGTAATGCTAGTATTATGTAATGCTGTATCTGCTACCCTCGTAGCTTGTCTCCACGGGCCTCCCCTGGAAATGGACATGCATCCAGTCGGACTATCCCAGTCAACAAATGTAGGATAAATAAATAAATAAATAAATAAAATATATTACAGTGACTACAATACAAGTCAGACATTGACATGAACTGACAGCATGCTGAACACACCGGGGCATACGTGGGGACTCAGAATAGCAGCCTGCCTGGGCATCACACACCTCCGCAGCTGGCACACAGGCATATGTTCCGTCAGAACAGAGCACATGCCACACATGGCACGCACATCCCCTGTGCCACACACTCACAGCCTGTAGGGCTACACAACACACCTGCTACAGACGTGTCAGGTACCCGTCTTGTGTGCTGCACTGGGGTCCCGCTCAACAGGCTGTATCTGGTGAAGGTCACAGTGATATGCCTCAGGGGCACTATGGTCCACCACAGCACACATGCATACAGGTCAGTCAGAGGCATGGACAGATATGACTCACTCGTTGACCATGGCAGTATGGCTGCCTGAGACATACCTCCCTGGACTACATGATAGGGAACATAGAATGGAGCTCTCAGCATGTGGCACAGGCCAGTATGAGCCTGATGTTGGTTGCCAACATACCCTCACCAGGTATTCTACCACTATATGTGGGAAGGGTGTTGTATGTCTACATTATGCTCAGTCTCCACTGCCATTCATAGGGTATCCACTGGCTGTCAACATGTGCTTACATGCTAGGGAAGCCACAATGATGTGCAAGGGTAATCTTGCACGTGACATCCATGGCCCGATGTATAATGGCAAAGCTCCTTGGTACACACATACTGGCTTATGCTGCAGGACATGGTTTACATAGCCACCTCTGTGGGTATCACACAGGTTAGGACACTAACAGTGCTGCTACACAGCAACAGCAGTGTACACCGGAAGATGCATGCACTAGACACTGCCCTCAGCATGGTGAACTGCAATGTCTGTGCAGTACCAGATTCATGATTCATGGCTCACAGGTGTTACCCATCACTGACAGGTTATGCCCCATACCATGCCTGTCGTCCCCTACACATGTAACACACATGGATAGGGTGGTGGTATCCCAAGGTAACACAGATACACACACCTCCAGGTTGTTGGCACAGCACAAACCATCAGGGCCTACTCATGTGCAGCTAACAGTGTGTCAGACTGCCGTCTGGTTCATAGCCTGGCACACACAACCCTCCCATACACAGGAAGACCACCTATCCTCCATAACATCACTGGCAATATGACAGTCTCAAGAACTGTGTTTATATGGCCGGACTGCATCCAGCCAAACATTGTGTGTGAGCATTACTGTAGCTACAACACACTAGTTGAAGGGTTCACAGCATGTGGTCACTGAATTGCAGTGGAATGACATGTTACCACTACCACAACAGGTGGGAACATGCAGCACCTGTACATCGACTACATGTACACTATATGGCCCAGACCAGATGTGTATCCCGTGCTGTAGGTCTTTCACCATAGACACCCACACTGTATAGAGACATACCACATGCGGACCCTGCACAGTAAGACACAGTCATATTGATATACATTGCAAATACCATTTATCCACTCGAGGCATGTGTCAGACATGGTAACTACTGCAGGTCACAGGTATTTATGTGTATGTGTCACACACAGACATCATGTGTGCAATGCCATTGCTGGTATAGGCAATGGCATGCATTGTTATGTACAAACACCCACACAAGGAATACTGTGTGACACAACCACACGTGACAGTTGTGGGTTACCAAAACATGCCTATCTGTACTCTGACAATGGTAATAGACACAGTAGCAGAGCACACTATTGGCATTACTAGCCAACTAGCCCTGTTTGGCTGTGCTGATAGTGTGATGACATCCCCTGTGTTTACTGGGGGAGTATGCAGCATCTGGTGTATTGTAGTATTTGCCAAAAGGATCTGTTCTCTCACACTTGCATTTACACACACCCTACTACCCCCACACATGCACACTTGCCGGATTCATTCCCCTACCTAACTAAGTCATGACACGTAAGAGAGACGCATTAGCAAAGCGCACTATGCGGTTTACTAGATAGTTCCTCTTGTCTGGCTGTACTTATAGGGTGCTGACAACATCAGTATTTTGAAAGGGTAATGTGCATCAGGTAGTGTGATCTCCTGATTGCCAAAACTAACATGTGTTTCATATGGAAATGCACACACACAAACTCCCCTCATCCAAACACACATGTCATTTACGGGTTTCAAACTCCTACCTAACTACATTACGATACTCGGGAGAGACGCATTAGCAGAGTGCGCTATTCACATTACTGGGAGGCTTCCCTTGTCCTGCTGTACTTATAGGGTGCTGACATCATCTGTGTTTAGAAAGGGGAGTGTGCATCCTGTAGTGTGTTCTCCCAGTTGCCAAAAGGGACATTTCCCTCACACATATTTGCACACACACACACTAATCCCCCTCATCCAAACACACACACACTTGCCATTTGCACGGTCCAAACCACTACCTAACTATGTTATGACACTCGAGACGGACGCATTAGCAGAGCGTGCTATTCACATTACTGGGAGGCTTTCCTTCTCCTGCTATACTTATAGGGTGCTGACATCATCTGTGTTTAGAAAGGGGAGTGTGCATCCTGTAGTGTGTTCTCCCAGTTGCCAAAAGGGACATTTCCCTCACACATATTTGCACACACACACAAATCCCCCTCATCCAAACACACACACTTGCCATTTGCAGGATTCAAACCACTACCTAACTATGTTATGACACTCGAGACGGACGCATTAGCAGAGCGTGCTATTCGCATTACTGGGAGGCTTCCCTTCTCCTGCTGTACTTATAGGGTGCTGACATCATCTGTGTTTAGAAAGGGGAGTGTGCATCCTGTAGTGTGTTCTCCCAGTTGTCAAAAGGGACATTTCCCTCGCACATATTTGCACACACGCATTAACCCCCCCCCCTCATCCAAACACACACACACACTTGCCATTTGCAGGATTCAAACCACTACCTAACTATGTTATGACACTTGAGGTAGACGCATTAACAGAGCGCACTATCCGAAATACTGGGCATCTGTTCTGCACCTGTAGTATTTCTAGGGTGCTGACATCTTTATTTCTACAGAGGTATGTAGATGTAGTACTACCTGTCAGGTGGGGGATAGCATATATATGCATTTGCAGCCACCTACGTCAGGGTCAGATATGCACATTGCACTGGCAGGTTATGTTCTATACCATGCTTTGGGACCACAGGACCTGTAACACACAACACAACCAGTCCAGAGCACCACACCCACATCCAGGACACACACTTAGCTTCCCTGTGAACAGTGCCAGGATATGCAGGTATTCACATACACCATTCCAGTTGTTAACATCAGGTACAGGCATATTGTGTGTGAGAACTACTCAGGCCTCTACCACTTTACCCTACAGCCACTACAATTTGTGGGTCCATGTGCTATGGCAGAACCACACACCACAGCCACATGGGTGAATACATATTGCACCTTTCCATCTGCAACGTGGGTATTCACTGTTCCACACCAGAGGTAGACCACCATTGTTGATATCTGACCATACCCACCTTTCCCTGGACATCCATATCTCATCTCCACCCCCAGGCAAGGTTGTCACTGCACACAAACTGTGTTTAGCACAAGCAGACTCTACACTTGTGTAGACTGGGGTGGATGACTTCAGAGGACCCATGCTGGAGAAGTATACTGGCCACTCAGCATAATCCTTGACAATTGCATCCTATGAGCATGTGTACAGTTTGCATTGGTCGTGCTATCCCACATATACCCATGACTGCTCCACAACAAGACACCTGTCAGCTGTACACCGGCCATATATGCGCCGTTCAACAGACAGAGTGATCTAATACATTGCAGAGCTGTAGCCCACAGAGGGAGGACATCTATGGACAGCTCCAGCATGGCACTTCATTCACACATACTCATTACAACACAGTGTTGACAGTGGAATCATCCAGAGAATGCAGATAGGGCTCCCCTCAGTCTGTTATTGATGGACACCTACTGTCAGAGATCCTCAGCAACCCTCTCACAGCACACACCGACAACATGGCTGTGGCTTAGCACATTCAATTCCTGAGACCTCCACGGTGCCCCTGCTTGACAGAGGCACAGCTCACTAGCCTCACATGTTGCCTTCTGTGACCTACTTTACAGTGGCACGGTAGCCTACTATCCTGGGGATGCAGATGCCAAGCACACTCTGGCTGAGCTGTCATTCCCTGGGGCAAGAAGCCTAGTATTGACCTCTACACCCATATGTTCAATTGTCGGATGCACAATATTTGTTGTGCTGTTCTACTGTTTGCAGGTCTTTATTGCCATAGCATTCCCTGTTCCTATGACCAACTTGTGTATCTGTGGCAGATGTTTGCATATGACGGCGATCCACTATATCGCTTATGTCTCTGTGGTCATTTACTGTGTGCACTGGTCTGATTGCTGTGTTGTACTTGGTTCCTGGACTGACACGTACAATACCAGATATGTGTGTCCAACTGCTACATGGAGATATGGCCTAAGTGTGTGAGCATGCCCAGTTCAGCCTTTCTATGGCATGTTGACTGACATATGCCTCACTTATCAAAGTGTGCGAGCATGCCCAGTGTGAGCTTTCCATATGTTGCACTTTGAAGTCCACCACATATTTGGGTGTGTGTGACCTTCGACAATATTGCACGTTTATGATTGTGTGTTGGGTGTCATGTTGTGTACTAACTGGCCAACTGTTTCATGTCTGCCACAACAGGGATTATACTGTGCCTGCAGGAATTGCATGGGATACTTTGCAGACAGTTCTCAACATACTTTCATAATGACCTAACACTGTAGTACCGTATAGTGTACTGGTTCGGTACTTTCACTGTGGTTTACAGTATCCTGGGCCTTAGTCCTATGACTGCTTGACATCTTCATAGTGAGCACAACAGACTGTGTAGGGGCCAGTTGTGCACATATGACCATGTTGCAATATGTTCAGATATGGACAACCTACACCAGGCTCGTCCAACATTGCTAGTGTATTCCACAACATGGGTGGACATTGGCAAACACTAGCGATGTTCCGTAGGCCATTTCTGATGGTAGTCACAGGGTGTGTTTGTCCTTCGACAGACATTGTAACTGGAGTTTGCCATTACATGTGTCATGGTTGGTATACTGTGCCTCCATCTACCTCTGACATAACAGTGATTCCCAGGGTAGCCTACCATCTCCCATACACTCATCAGGATGCCTCTCGAGGGGTGTCGATATGTGGCTCTCTGGCTGACCTGTACCAGGAGTTTACTGAAGTGTGGGGGTGCCTTCTGTGTTATGGATCATTCTGTACAGCTTGTCCTATGTATGTCAGTGCTGGGGTTCAGGTCTCTCATGTGCATAGCTCACTGCCATTCAGATTGTACAAGGTGCAACATGTTCATTCATTCCAGGTTGGACATGGCTTCATACATCAGGCACAGCTTTCCTGTAGCTGGGAAGGATGGCGGTGTGTGGGGCTGCAGTTTGTTTACTCAGGCAACACATGGCATCTGTTCATGCTCTTTGCTACCCCTGGTGGGGTACTGTTGTTAACTTTACAGTTGATGGAGGTGTCTGCTGCGGTATATCCCACAGGGGCTATTGTAGTCAGTTGTGATGCTGATGGAGGATGGCTGCAGAGCCACAGTGAGTTCCCCTTATCTACATCTGCCAGCCTTCATGTTTGGGTGGGTATATGGTACATGTTTCTGCGAACACTACAGCCACATGTTTGTCCAATGCAGGATATTTATCACCTTTTCTACCCAGGTCTCACATTACATGTTAGGTACCTCATGGGTTAACACCTGTGTGGTAATTTGTGGGCACTTACTGTATATCCACGGTGGTTGTCTATACACAGTTCTGCAATTAGCTTGCTGACATGGCTATGGCTACAGTTGTCTGTTTGTAGGTGGCCCTTTTGTGGGTTGCTTGTGTCAGCTGGGGGTCGGATATGGTGGGCTGTTTGTACTCCTCTGCATACATGCTCAATCACAGTCCTTCCATGTTGGCCTATACCTATGGGACATGTATACAGAACGGGGGTGGGGGGGCCAAGACCAGGCATTGTGGGATGCCACTCATATCCGCTTTGTAGTCTGACATGGATGCGGGATGTCTGACCATGTCAGTTCTGTCCTTGGTCTGCTTTGCAACCCCTCTACTGACATAGGGGTATATATTTAAGCTGGTGAGCATATCCATACTGAACACGTACGGTATTGTCTAGAAGCATGTGCACGGTCCAGCTACGCTGTGTGGACCACATAGCCCTCATCAATGACCTTAATGACTGCTTCAAATGGGTCAGACATGTTTAGGGGCCGGTTCTGCAGTTACAACAGCCACAGTGTAGGGTCCAGTATCAGTAGGTCCACATTAGCCTTCTGTCTGTGGTACATATTGATCCTTTCCATAGCTGTGCAGAACAAGCTTGTCAGGATCCTGGGGTGGTAGTTTGGAGTATCCATTCAGGCAACACCTTTGTTGTGATGGACCACTGTTGCTGTACACTGCTCTTTGGGTACATATCCTGTGGTAAGGCTGACATTGGCCAGTAGTGTGATTTTGCATTCCATTATTCTTGGGGTCCATGTTGGCCTCAGCACAGGACACCATCACATACCTTTGCTGCTGTGTGTTCTGCTTTGCAGATGATGGCTGTTACTTCAGCATCTGCAATGTCAGGGGACCATCTGCTGGGATAGGTATTTTGCACTCGGGGGGGGGGGGTGTTTGCACTGCACCTGACAGGTTGTATGTTAGCAATATGTGTGTGTGTTTGGTATGTTGTTTGTAATATCTGTGTGATTCGGAGCATATCTGTGGATGCCTAACATGGTTCCTACCATCAGTTGGGTAAGCCTTGTGATTATCCTTAGTGTCCTGTACGTTTTGTATCTTTATAGGTTCATGGGTTCATAGTAGGCTAGACACCCTAGGCCATTAGTAAGCCTAGCTAGAGTGTGTGTGCCTTTTGCCACCCCTTGCTATGTTCAATTATGGCCATTTATGAGGTTCTTCACTGTGCCTCTGTCTGGTCGTGACACAGTGGGGACCCCCAGTATACATGTACGGTCATCCATCCACTTGGCAATATTCCTGTTGAGGGGTGTCAGTGAGGGACTCTGCCTACCATGGATTAGGATCCTGTTTCTGGGTTTCTGTTTGCAGGTCGTAAATCCCAACAGGAGAGAAGGGGACCATATAGGCACTATTGAGATGTTTGAATTAAGATGGATACTGAGACTAAAAGCCCATGTTCAACCTGGACTCAATTCGGTGGTTAGTATCCGTCCTGTCCTTTTAGGATCCTTATGACATGCTTGTTACCTTCTTTGTTCCCTCTACCTACTCATATTATACATCTACAAATATATATAGGTTGCTACACATTTTTTGAACATACCCTGGCCTTTCGATTATAGCTTTTTACATCATATGCCAGCTTTCTTGGTGTTTTTTTTTTTTTTTTTAAACATGGTCTAGGTTTACATACTGGTGTATTTTTGTATTTTGGTAATCACTGTTTACCATATAATGGAATAGTACACATTTATATGTACTGATTGTATGAGTTTATGCCAACATATAATTTTTGAGTATATATTGACATGAATATGGCATTATTTATTGTAGTAGTTCAACTACTAGATCAATGTATGATTCCAGGCAGTGCAATTGATATTGTTTGAAATGTGCAATATGAAATTAGATAAGCACATAGAATATGAGTATGAATATATACTCCAAGCATATATTGATGCTATGTTTTAATGTGATGCATCCTTAGCGTTTTTTGAATTTTGATAAATTCGTTATATATTTTTATACTTGATGTTCATTGTCAGCCTGTTGATGTTGGGCATTTATAAATAGGGTTTTATTGTTCTATATATCTTTAAGATAGCGTTGAACACGTTCACGCAAACAGCGGAACAATTTTAACCTAATTTTAATATGGTCCACCATTCCTTATGAAATATGGTTCTTTCTACTTAGCTAATATAACTCTTGGCTAAGGAGTAAATTATTAAAGGGCAAATATGTTATATTGAAGCCCTCAAACAATACATCTGCGTATATTAATTGATTCAGCAGATGTTGTCTTCGATCCGTAGTGACATACAGAATGATGAATTTTGTCATCTGGACCTATAAATGATGAACAGAGTAATTTTTTAGAGTGTGTTTGGATTATGATATATACTATATGTTCTTATAAACGATTCTTATAAATTTTGTTGGTGAATGACTTTGGAGCACAGTTTGGTAATTGAGTTTACGTGCTTGAGTATGGGTGCTATAAAACATTATGAATCTGTCTTTTTAAATTGCAGAATGATTATTGTTTTAATTATATGATTATTGGTCTATTAATTGTTTAATTGATATTTGTTTTCTGTATATAAGCAGTGAGGTTTCTTTGTTTAATTGTAACCTGATGAAGCGCACCTGTGTGTGCGTGAAAGCGCTCGTTCTACAATAAAAACATTTTTACTTTTCATGGTGGTTCCTTGCAGTTTTACTTATCTCCAGTTTGATTCGGAGCATATCTGTGGATGCCCAACATGGTTCCTACCATCAGTTGGGTAAGCCTTGTGATTATCCTTAGTGTCCTGTACGTTTTGTATCTTTATAGGTTCATGGGTTCATAGTAGGCTAGACACCCTAGGCCATTAGTAAGCCTAGCTAGAGTGTGTGTGCCTTTTGCCACCCCTTGCTATGTTCAATTATGGCCATTTATGAGGTTCTTCACTGTGCCTCTGTCTGGTCGTGACACAGTGGGGACCCCCAGTATACATGTACGGTCATCCATCCACTTGGCAATATTCCTGTTGAGGGGTGTCAGTGAGGGGCTTTGCCTACCATAGATTAGGATCCTGTTTCTGGGTGTGGGGAGCCTATGGGTTATGTATCTGTCCCTCCAGCACATCCTATTTCATTATTTGTTGAGGTTGACATCTCTCACTCTCACAGCTCCGATGGCTTTGAGTTTTCTGGGGTGGAGCATGTCCATTACTCCTGTGTTGGACATGGCCTTGTACAACAGACATACAATGCCTCTGTGTAGGCAGTGTGTGACTGCAGTCAGCTGGGGTGTCTACAGCCAGGCAGCACATGACATATATTTCACACCCTTTATCCTGTTGGTGGGGTAACTATGAGGTCTTCCGAACCGCTGCAGGTGTCACGTACGGTACATCCCATATGAGTCATCGTACTAGATTATGGGTCTGATAAGGGAACAGTACAGCAGCACAGTGACCTCTGTTGATGTTGATGTGAATCCTTTCATGATACGGTGTCCAGTATCAACAGTCTTCATAGCCACATTGGCATTGTGGCTGTCACATGACAGATTAATGTCAACCTGTGTCCCTCGGTCCCTGATGACTCCTTGCATACATAATGGTTTGACACCTATGTGGTACTTTGTGTGTACCTTGTCTGGTATTTGGTGGGACATTCATACTGTCCAGTGTCTTCGGATGTCTGGGTGGAGTTCTTGTGTGTGAGAGTGTGGTCTGTCGCATGCTACAGACTGTACAGCAGTTTTGACTACAGTTATGTGCACATGGGTGGTGTCCGCTGCTTTGTGCATTGTCAGTTACCTGGCTATATGGGTGTCTGTGCTGCATATGGATACTCACCCTCCTTTGATGTCTTGGTGCAGGTGTTGGGGCCATAACACATGATATGTGGTATAACCTAGTAGTGCTGGTGTGCTATCACTAGGCTTGCAGCAGGCTTCTGTCACTGGACAGACATCAATGTTCTCCATAATAGGAAGTGCCTCAGGGGCATGCATATTGCAGTTTACACATCTGGCATTGTTCAGCATTACCCTTATGTTTCCTACCACTTATGTTTTCTAGGGTGGTGGGTAGTCTTTTTGGCCTTGCCTACATACGGCTCTATGGAGGAGGCAAAGGCCTTATCCAGTATCCAGATGCACACGGGTAACAGCTGACAGCCATCCCTGTAATAGCAGCATGGCTTGTCATGTTTGACATCTCAAGCAGACACACATTAGACCCTCTTGGACTGACAGCTGTAACTGTGCCAGCTGTTAAACATGAGCATTCTGTGTTTGTACTGTGGCATCATTCTTGGTGAGGGTTGGATGCTGCACATAGCCAGTGTCATCCCGCCCTGGGGTACATACTTGGAGGGACCATCCATGTCTCATTTGATGTTGACCAGGGAGGTACATCTCAGGTAATTCACACCAGCATGGACACTGAGTGCATCATATTTCTGCTTGCTTTGGGGTGACCTGCGTACTTGTGTTAAGTGGCATTTTGTGGCAGCCTAAAAGCAGCTTACTCTACCCTTTCCCTTGTTCAGTCTGGTGAGTGGGACAGCTGTGTGTCTGCCTATACAGACACCTATTACGACTGTATCAGGCATGTTATTTCTCCTTTGGGCCTGTGACTGTTTGGCACACCAGCTTTGCGTACTATTCGTTGCATGTGCTATGTTTGAAGGTTGTGGTTGCTTGTGATCTACTTTGGAGGCTTCTGTTGGTGTGGTGTGTTTGTAATTAAGGCCTCCGGGAATATTTGTCTGTGTTTATGTGTTTGGTTTACAGTTGTGGTAGGTATATGTGAGACTGGGTTTGTGGTGTATGTGGTTACCTTCTCCTCTTGACTAGTGTTGACAGTACTGAGTTGTTGGAGCTCAACCTCTGGTTTGGATACATGGATGCATCTATCACATATGTTTGTATTTATTGGGGGGTGTTGTGGTTGTCTGTGTACTTGGTACTGGCGTCACATTGCCTCTGGATTCACAGATTATACTTGTTGTGGCTGGACTTAGTGGATTGTATGTGTGGACATATGTTGTTGTCATACTACTGGTCAGTGATTACTTCCCTTTTTATGTTTACTCTATCATGTGGTAACTTCCTCATTCTCTTGCATGGTTTGGTAATGGCTGGAGGCCAGCATGCCAGATGCCTGCGTGTATGGCATTGTGTGTTGTTGTTATTTGTGATTGCATACTCCAAGCATTCCTGGCTGTGTTCATGGAATGCCTGTATAACATGTTCTGCGGTGTGTCCCATATTCTGCACTTGCACAGGGCCTTTTGTGGATTCAACATCGGTTTTTAGGGCTGCAACCTATACTTTACACATGTTTTTCACTGTGGTATTCTGGCCAGGGACTGGGGTCAGGGTGTGTATATCCAGTGTGATTACTCTATGGTCTGGTCTTACCAGGGAGGGGTACACTTCTCATCTTGCCATCCAGTACACATGTTGCTGATTATCACATCCAGTATGCTTACCCCTCTTGTGGGAGTAGTGCATTGTTCCTGGGCATTTTGGTTTATGGAATCTGGGTAATTTTCTCCTACTGTGTTGGTGCTAGTACAATGCTACCGGTGTATGTCTGGGTATTTTCAGTGAAGCAATATAATGCGGTTTGGGGGGCTTGATATATTCATGTATTCCAACATAGGCCAGGTGCTGTTCCTGGTATTAGGACAGTGGTCTGCAGCAGGCTATATACTGCGAGGCAGTTTTAGCCATTGGTATTTGACCATGGCTATTCCATGCTGCTTCTTGTTGTGGTACCAACATGGGGGTGTGGTTATCCTTGCCATTTCTTGCTAGTCACCCTCCTTTTGTAGCTTGTTCCATGTTTTGCGGCTCTACAACACAGTATGAAGTGTGACCTGGTAGTGTTAGGGTGCTGATGTGAGCCTTGCCCAATTCTCTATTACAGGACTGGTATCTACATTCTCCTTACTGTGTGCGTTTACACTGCACACATCTTGCTGTTTATACATCTGTCATGGGGTAGTATTACATCTAGGTTCCTATCCCTTGTAGAACCTATGAAGGTGGGTTTGTGTTTTGAGACTTACCTATTCAGGGCATGCTGTGGGTACTGACAGCCTTTGCCGGTATCCATGGGGCATGGCATGATAGGTGCATGCCACCCATAGCAGGTGGTGCATCATGTCAAACTCCGCATATCTTCCCAGCCTGTAACACATTGGCTCCCCTTTGACTGACTGCATTACTTCAGCCAATTATTGTACTTGATCTTCTTGTCTTCATAGTGTGGCATCATGCTTGGTGAGGGTGAGATGTTAGGCAGGGTCTTCATGTTTGCATATACTAGATGGTGTTACATTGCTTAACACATGGCAATCATGCCTCAGGTGGTGCTGCAGGGCTGCCTCTGTCGGATGGACATACTACACTCCCTGTACATGTTTGAGAGCAGGTTGTGTCATGTTAGGCATCCCTGTTACTATATGAGTGAGTCAGAGAGGGGTATCATTCCCAGGGTTCCTACTGAGCCAGTGTATGTGCTATGCGTTGCCTCTTTGCCAAGGCCAGGGCATACTGGGCACGCCTCCTTCTGCCTACTGGGGCAGGCTCAGGTTGTTCCTCCTCCAAGTCACGCTCTGCCTGTGATGGCCTTGGCAATGGTGGGGGGCTGTTTGGCCCAGCCCTATGCTGGTCCTGCTGCAGCTGTTTGTGCAAGATCATATTATGTAGCATAGCACATACCATGACAATTTGGGTACATGTAGTTGGTGTGTACTGCAAGGCTCCACCAGATGTGTCCAGACACCGTAACCATGACTTGAGCAGCCCAAACATACGCTCTATTACATTATGTGTTTGTGCGTGTGCCTCATTATGGTTTTCCTGTTCAGGTGTGTGTGCGTTTCTGATGGGTGTCATCAGCCACGGCTCCAGTGCATAACCTGCATCCCCCACTAGGTGTTCGTGTGGGATGTCCCCATTGGCAAATGTCTGGTACAGCTGCGTCAAATGCCAGATGTGGGAATCGTGATAACTCCCAGGGCAGCCAGCACACACATTCATTATTATGCCCTGGGCATCACACACGACCTGGCAGTTGATGGAGGGGAAGCCCTTGCGGTTAATGTAGGCCCTACCCCGCTCACCGGCTGGTGCTTTGATGTGTATGTGCGTGCAGTCTATTGCACCCAGTACCTCAGGGTATTCCGCTATTTGCTGGAAGAGACGCATATTGCTGGCCAATACCTCACGGGCATTGGGGAAATATACATGATCACCGACATGTGCTGACATGGCATCCAGGAACTGGTGTAGTACCCTGGAGGCTGATGCCTGTGATATCCCCATCATATCGCCAGTTGGTCTCTGGAAGGTACCTGTTGCTAGTATTCTTAGGCCAACACATACCTTGGTTTCCACTGGGATGGGTTCCCCTCTGTTGGTTCTGTGGTGTGAGGTGTGGCCTGCACAGCTCAACAATTTGCTGCAGGAGCTCTCTGTCCACTCTATAGCGCTCTACTATCTCCAGCTCATGTAACCCATGGTAGGTGACCCTAGGCCTGTACACTCTTCTTCGTCTCCTCAGTGTGGGTTGTCTGGCACCATCTGCATTGTCACCACCCTCAGCAAGTTGCCTATGTCTCATTATGACAGCTATGGCAGCCCCTAACATTTCTGCTCTGAGTGAAGCTTTTTCAGTTTTCACTTCTATTAGCTTACTCCTGTCTTGCAGTGTCTCTTAATGGAAACATCCTGCACTACTGTTTGCAGAGTTTTAAGTGCTGGGCTTGGCTACTATTCTGCCTGTGTAATTGCCTGCTTCTAATTGTTTTCACCTGCTAGCTTCAGCAGTTATCCCTGCTAGCTTCCTATGAATTGTGTTGCTTCCTTTTTCCTCTCTGTTTCCTCAGGGGGGAGCAACGTGCATACTATCTGAAACACGCTCACAGTGGCTTACACGCGCACACGTGCTTACACGGTTCAGAATCTACTTATTCGGGTTTAAATGTGCGTGCACCCGCGCAAACACTGTTACACATCTGCCAACAGCCTCTAACATACTCAGCCTGCCCTACACATGCGCACACCCGTGCAAACAGTGTTAAACATCTCCCAACACGCTCCCACATGCTCACTCTGCCTTACACGTGAGCACACTGTCCTATTCGCGCTTCATGGCGTGCACACGTGCGCATGCACGCCCAGCAAGAAACTTTGGTGTAGGTAACAGTGTACACCTTCCATTTCTTGACTTTCCATGACTTATCTAGTGGCACACCTCTTTCCATGATCTGTGCCTGTCATCTTTCATGTTACACTGGCCTCCAATGAACTGCATTTCTTTCTACCATTCCCCCCTGTGATGTCACCTATCTCCTACTCTATTCCTCCCCCTTATGTATCTCTTACACTACTCAGACTGTGCTCATTTGCTATGTGACTGTGAGATTCAGTATCCGAACCCTCATTTACATGAAATTGCCTACTAATGCTTAGTTACATGTCTTAGACTCAGCTTCCCCCCCTTAGCAACCACTACACGGTGGCCATGTTGTTTTTTTTTCTGCTGGTCCCTGCTTTGTCATTCCATGTATTGCATGAAACCCACATTTGTGGGTTTATAACCTTCTTTTTTATGGTTTTATACAGCGCAGCCCGTTTGCGCGGGGCTGCGCAAATATATATAATTTTATCATTTTGCCATCGGGTTGTATTGCCAATGGCCACATATATGGCCATTGGCATGCTGCCTGAGTCATATGCAACCTTTTTTTGGAGCTGACATCGCTCCGTTGTGGAATTTGCAGAAATGTACTCAGTTGTCAACTGAGTACATTTCTGCTGCTAAAACGTCTCATACACGGACTGGTTTCTGCTTCGTGGATCGCTAATATACCTCATTCGCATACCTTTCGGATGCAAGTGAGGCATTTAGCATGTCCACACCCAGTCCGTGTAAGAGACGTTTTAGCTGGTCTCTTACACGTGCTTAGGGCTGTTCCTGGATCGCGAGGCTTGCATGGAGTGTTGCACATCTCTTACACTCCGTGCAAGCCTTCGTGAATCCTGCCCAATGCCAATTGTTTCTTAATAATGTATTAAGTTAAAAATTCCTAATTTAGTTTATTTATTTATTTATTACAGTTTGATGACTGGGATAGTCGACTGGGCCTGGAAGAGCCCGTTTGTGGAGTCCCAGGGAGAAAAGCTCCACAGGATATAAACAATTTTACAATAGTTATACAAAAGTAAATAAAGTAGTAGAACAGTGACAAATACAGAGATAATATACAATTTGTTAAAAAAGTCATAACATTTCTAATCCTAGGTAATGATTTACAAAAGTGAGATTCATGTAGTCTAAACATTAAAATACAGGCATTTCAGATGAAAACAAAACATGTAAGTAAAACATTTATGTACAGATAAAAAGGAAACAGTAAACTATAACAATTTTTTTCTGTAATAATCATTTGAATACCTAGCATGACTGAGGACAAGAGGTTCTCATCCATTCCTTTTTTCACACTGCTTTTATTGTAAAAAATACCAATTTAATGCCTGAACATCTGTACAGTAAATCATGTAGATGTCTGCGGTATAGGAAATTCATGGTTGTTTATTGTATGGTGTATGTGAAATAACCTGCATGGCATATAAAGCTATTTATTGCATTAAGTCATTGCAGTAATAACGCTAAATATTATTATTAATCTGAAACAATAGGAAGAACTATTCAGAAATATGTAGAAATAATTTTCATGAAAAAGCACTCCTTTATACCTGTAATTTTAGAAATGAGCTTTTAAAGAAAACAACATGAAGGTAATAATTAGTTTAATAAAGGTAAAACCTCAAGGGAGCAATGTTTTCTTAGCTTGTTTACAGCATCGGGTAGTAACTGAAATTATAAAAGCACAAGGCTATTTTTCCAGGTTATAAGTCTATACTTTACAAAGAGCATTGCTATTGTGTGCATGATGTAGTCTGTTCTCATAACTTGCTAAAATATACACACACACACACACACACACACACACACACACACACACACACATATCTCTCTCTCTCTCTATATATATATATATATATATGTATGTATATGCATATATATGTGTTTGTGTGTGTTTTATATATATATATATATATATATATATAGTGTATTGAAAATAACTTTTTATTGCAATGCACCTTTCCTGACAAATTACTAAATGAATGATGAAAGCCCTATACATGTTTTCAGAGGGGCCCCAAACCCCTTAATATCATAGGTTACACAGCTAATATAATGAATGTTCAAGTGTAAATGTTCATACTGCTGGCCATAAAGCATGTTTCTAGTGACTTTCTTACTTTAAGTATTCGCCTTAACAAAGGGAAGAAATGTGTCATACTGTGCTTGTACACAAGTTAATCTATAACATCCTCAAACAGAGTACCAGAGAGGAATCCAAGAGGCCCTGGTCTGTAACAAAATGGATTAAATTGTATGTGGACATGATTATGAGTTCTGTATACACTTTGTCATGTACCTCACCAGGCGCCTACAACAAAAAATACAGGGTATAATCAACATGTCATATGCAGACCAATTAAAAGCCATATCATTGTAGTCAGTTTCCTACCGATTATTAATGGGTGATCTATGCCTGACCTACAAGCCAGTCTCTGACCCAGCCCTGATGGAAATGTTACATATTCACAAAATTAACTGCAAGTGGGCTTCCACCTCCAAGGATCTAAACCTGATCTCTTGCAGAAATAGATCATATTGGAGAGATAGATATGTGTTCCAGAGATTGCCCATCCCTGGAATAAGCTTCCTATACACATGAAGCACAGCTCTTCATTGACCATCTTCAAGTGTAATCTGAACCAATGGACAGGAAATCAAAAATTCATTCCTGGGGAAGCCCCCATGTCCTTTATCCGGAGGTGGTCTATAAAAATGGTCAAAACCCTACTTGCTTACCCATGTTATCTTTCCCCTAGGGATAGAAAATTGGGTAAAATCTGGGTAAAACTGGCTAGGCTTGTAAGGGCTATTGAGCCGTTAACCTAGTAATCTTCTATGAATCTGTGAACTCATTATTATGGATGTCAGAACAGTAATCATAGCAAATACATTTGGGAGTTCTAGTACAGGTGTTCAAGTCCCTTGTACTAACCTATGAACCTATGAACTAACCTATGAACTAACCTATGAACCTATGAACTAATCTTCTAGCTCATGTGTGTAGCTGCTCATGCTCAGACTCAAATATGAGGTTGGGAAAGTAGCTAATGCACTTACCTGAATACATTATTTGAGTTTGAGCAAGGTAAGTGCAACAGCCATGGGGAGGGAGTTTAGATTAGGCAGTGATCATGAAGGAGACTTAGGTTTACAGAGCAGAAGGAGAACATTAGGGTTAGAGAACGCTAGGAGAATGTTAGGTTTAGGGAAACATTGGGGACATTAGGGTCAGGATATACCATCAAATATAACTCCCCCTACTATCACTAGGGAGCAGGTCCTTAATGCTCTCTCTAAGACCAAGAACACTGCATCAATGTGCACAGACAATATCTCAGGATGCCTTCTAAATAGCACGAAACATGACCTATCAGGGCCTCTGGAATTACTATTTAACTGTAGCTTCCAAACAGGCTTCATGCCTCATGAAAGGAGAAAAGCAACAGCCATCCCTCTGCACAAAGGTGGGCCATCTACAGACCCTGGAAACTACAGACCCATACATCTCACTAGTCTTATATGTAAAGCCACGGAAAGAGTTATCATGGAAATAATCAATAGAGATATAGTAAACCTCCAGACACTGAACCCAACACAGTTTGGTTTTGCCGAGGGCAGATCATGCCTGCTCAACCTGATGGACTTCTTTCAGAAAATAACCAAAGCAATGGATGAGGGAAAAATGGTTCACACTGTCTACCTTGACCTGGCCAAGGTATTTCACACAGTACCCACTCGGGCATTGTTGACAAACTCAAGAGGTTAGGTACAAACTCGTATGTCACCCGATGGATAACCAACTGGCTCACAGACTGGACCCAGGCAGTTAGAATTGGGGAGTTCACCTCTACAAAGAGGCCAGTCACAAGTGGAGTCCCTCAGGGATCAGTCCTTGGACTGTTTCTTTTTGGTATTTACTTCTCTGACATTAAGGTCAATGTCAGTGGTCTCAGACTGACTAAATTCGCAGATGATTACAAATTAGGAGCTGTCATTGAATCCCATGCTTACATAAATGTTCTCCAGGAGGCGTTGATACAGACAAACTGGTGTCCGAGCCATGGACTAAAACTAAATGCCAAGAAATGCGTAATGGTATGATTTGGAAAGTGATCAACCCCTGGTAACTATCATATTGACAACACACCCATTAGAGTTGACCTAGTAGTCAGGGACTTAGGGACACACATAGATAATAATCTAGCCTTTGACCATCACATGTCTACAGTAGTGAGGGCATCATTCTATGTTGCACAACTTATAAACAAAGGTATGGAATCTATGTACAAGGAAGTCATTGCTCCACTGTATTCAGCATTCATCAGACCTATCATTGAGTACAATGCCCCCTTTAGTATGGACCTTACCAGGAATATTTAAGAATTGGAATGTCCACAGAGGTTCCTCACTAAAAGAATACAGGTCATAAGTAAAATGTCTATACAGACTGCCTCAAAGCCCTACCCTTGTATTCTGTCTCCTACAGGCTTTTGAGTGGGGATCTAAGCCTGGCATACAGGGCATTGTCAGACCCCATTCCGATGAACCTTATGCATATTCACAAAACAAACAGTGCCAGCATTACCCATTCTAAAGACTTCAACCTTGCCTGTGATATCAACAGGACCTGCTGAAGAGACAGGTATGTTTCCCAGGGGTCTATATTATAACATTGAAGTCTTACAACCAACTTCAAATGTAAGCACCAAAAGACAGCAAGAAACTACGGACCAACCTGCAGAAGTGTGCAAACCAAATACTCCACAATAAAACCACTGGTGTATCAACGTTGTAGAAAATGCTGGTAGTCCACAAAGTAAAGCAAGAAAGTTTATTGTAAGACAACAGAAAGCTGGTAAGCACTTTCGTCCTCAACAAAAGAACTTCATCAGACAAATTAAAATCAAACACAGGGGAGGTGCATTGGTCTGCCTTACTAGAAAAGAAAGAATTATACTGGCAGTTGTTATTAAATGCGAACAACTGGCCAGGTTTAAATGAATCCCTCTCCATTAATTCCCTTTTAAAATTGTGAGCTTTAAACAGATGATTATTTATTTATATATTTATTCATTGCTCTTTTAAAAAATTGTGAAGTGGATGATCTTTTTTGTATATCTTGTATATATATATTTTTTTATATCTATTAACATGTATTTATTTAACATGTTGTCATTGACATCATAGTTGATATTGCCCTTTTAAATTTTTGTCACTTAGGGGGAGTGGCTACTATCATGTGAAGCACAAAGGGAGTCTTTAAAATGTGTTCTGTGTTTGATTTTAATTTGTCTGATGAAGTTCTTTTGTTGAGGATGAAAGCCCTTACCAGCTTTCTATTGTCTTACAATAAACTTTTTTGCTTTACTTTGTGGACTACCAGCGTTTTCTACAGCATCAATATACCAGTGGTTTTATTGTGGAGTATTTGGTTTACACACTTCTGCAGTTTGGTCACAACTTCAAATGTGATAATATCAAACCCAGCAGAGCGAACGCTGGAAATAGCGAAGTTGCAGAACACCAAATACTTTCCTAGGGAAAGTATTCGGTGGGCCATTTCTGCAGCTTCACTATTTCCTCGACTGTGGAGCGAAGGTTACAGACTGGGTTAAGGTAAGTGTGCGAATGAAGGTGTGTGCGATTGGGCACAGGTTAGATGAGTTAGGGTTAGGGTGTGGGTCAGGTAAGTGTGCAATTGTGTGGCTGAGAGGGTTAGGGTGGGGTAGGTGAGTTAGGGTTAGGGAGCGGGTAAGGTGAGTGTGCGATAGTGACGGACCTTAGGGTTAGGGTTGGGTTAAGGTAAGTGGATAGCTAGTGGTGTATATATGGTTTAGTGAGGGTTTTGTGTGTGTGTGTGTGTGTGTGTGTGTGTGTGTGTGTGTGTGTGTGTGTGTGTGTGTGTGTGTGTGGATTATTTATTTTGGTGTGCTTGTCTTGTGTGTATGTTTGTCTGAACAGCAAATTTTTTCCCTGGGAAAAAAATTTGCTATTCTGACTGTTCGGTTTTCTGGTGTTTCGCTCTACTGGGTTCAATATTATAACATTCGAAGTTGTAAGACTTTGATGTTATAATATAGACCCGTTTCCCAGAGACTACCATGTCTATGAAACAGGCTACCCATCCATGTGAAGCAGAGTTACTCCCTAACCCAATTCAAGTGTAACTTGGACAGTTGGATGGGGAACAGGGAACTCATCCCTGGCTTGGCACTTCTGTCTCTAATGGACACAGGCAGCCTGTAAATGGTTCACTCCCAGGCCCCTGCTTGTAAATGTTTCACCTCCCAAACCCTGTTTAGACTTATCAAGGATATCATAACTTGTCAGAGATTTGGGATGCATGGCTAGGCTTAAAAAGCCCCTTGTAGATGTTAGCCTAATAAACACTTATGAACCTATGAATCCATAAGTGTAGTTTTAGATTTAGGGTAGTGATTAGGGATTTCATATTTAGGGTGGGGGAAGTGGAGTTTTAGGGTAAAGGAGCAAGGACTTCAGTTAGGAACTGCATGACAGTTTTAGGGTTAGAGTTAGAGCTCTGGTAGGGCTGTAGTGTTTCATAGGGCTAGATGTTGGGAAGGCTAAGAAGTTAAGGCAGATCAGGCTAGTGGGAGTTTGAGCATTTGCCTTTTCAAACAGGTGGCAGCAAACAGGAGTGCCATGAAGTACCAGCATGTGAGCACCTGTAGGAGACCCATATTTAGTATTTCACTCTGATCAAAAACTAAGTAAAGAAAATAAATAAATAAAATAGGAACATGACTTTAATGAAAAGCTATTTTAATGCCACATTGAAAATGTGACAATTACTGTTAATTTCCAGGACACGCGTTCCACAGCAGCATAAAATTATGAAATACATTGTTACTGTATCACTTGGATTGAGAAGATCCTCTTTGGTGGGTTCTTGGTTGCCTACATACATACCAGCCACAATCTGTTACTTTTGTTTATTCAAAAATCCTACATTTGGCAATGCCCATGACTCTTGCCTGATAAGCATTGTATCACAAGCAGATGCCCACATAAATACCTGTATCCCAGAACCCACCAGTTCAGCACATGCTATGAGCAGGCATATTTCTGAAAATTAAGATACAGCAGAACAGTTATGACATTACATCAGTATATAAACAATATCAAGGGATATACTTGTCAACTTACTGGGAACTCTAACAGCCAAGGTCAGCGAAGGCAACATCTCTCAGCAGAGGATAGATAAGGGTATTTATGGTCCATTTAAGGACAGTCTTCTCATAAATCAGCTGCTACTGTAAAATATACCTATTATATCTAACACTGAAGTCCATTCTAGATCAATCCTTAGCTGGGATGAATTTTAGGCAGTCACCACAACAGCATTAGGAGCCACGAGATCTTTGAAGCACTGACCTCAGACAGCTACATGCCACTTCCTGGAGATGACCTGACTTCCTAAGTCATAGCCAGACAGTCATGCTTTGCAAAGATTGCATCAAAGTCAAAGTGGCAACTTGAATCATATAATAAGGGCAGGGAGCCCTCTGAAGGATTGAGATGTCTGCCAGCAGATGATTACTGGCCTGATGTTAAAAAAAAATGCCTTCAGCAATCAGCTAGGAAACTCTCTAATAATCAACCACAAGCCCTTCCTCACATGGTGCAAAAGATGTGAACAGCTGGTCCATCTCCCTGAATTCTCATACCTGATGCAGGTAATACATAGGCTGTTGCTGTGGGTCTACTTCTAAATTTTGAATTTTTAAGACTTCGAATTTCTTATGGTCGAGACCATAAGATCAAAGTTTTGAAACTTCAAAATGTACAAGAGCAAGCCCCCCTGCACCCACCACACCACCTGCTAATTAAATATAGCAACCCCGAGATCACACTACAGGGACGAAAACAGTAAATATGCCATTCTGCACTGTATGGTGAACTCTATTTAAATGGTTTGAAGTTTCAAAACTTCGATCTTATGGTCTCGACCATAAAAAATTCAAAGTTTTTAAGCTTCAAAATTTAGAACTAGACCCATTGCTACATATCCAGACTGTAGAGGGTTCCTTCTTCCCTGGATTTGGTTGGCATAAAGAAAACAGGGAGGTGAGTGAACTGGTGTAGTCATATTTCAGATACCACATTTGGAAGGAAATGCATTTTTTATTCTAAGAGGAGTCCCATCTTTGCGAAACAGATATGGTTCCCAACACATAAGGTGCAGAAGGACCAAGACTAATCTGCAGAGAGGTGATTGCCATCAGAAACCTTATTTTCCAAGAAATTAAACTCCTGGTTTCTGAGCTAGCAAGATCAAATGGCAAACAGACAACCATGTGAACCATGAAGCTCAGATCTCTCAGAGATGAAAGATTCTTCAAACAGGAACCATCTTTTTATGGAACACAATGCTGGGCAATGCTGAGCTCCAGAGGGTCAAAGCTTGTAGAGAGACAGAGATGATTGAAGCACGTTGACTGTGGAATAGAAATATACTTGCGTTAACTGGCTAAGCCAACTGGACAACAAGAGTATCTTTTTAGGGTTGACTTAGTAACAATGTTGGGCTAAGTTACTTTCACAAGGTGACACATATATAAATGTTGGAATCAAACCCAGGGCAGTTCCAAGACCTATGTCTAGCAACACTTAGTCTTAAACATCTACACCGATGTTGGCCCCTAAAATAGGCAGGTGTGTGAAGCTGATTAAGAGTATCTGAAAACTTACTGAGTGAGGCCATAAGGAGTACTATGTTGTGTACTCCTTACTGAGTGAGGCCATAAGGAGTACTGTGTTGTGCACTCCTTACTGAGTGAGGCCATAAAGAGTACTGTGTTGTGTACTCCTTACTGAGTGAGGCCATAAGGAGTACTGTGCTGTGTACTCCTTACTGAGTGAGGCCATAAGGAGTACTGTGTTGTGTACTCCTTTCTGAGTGAGGCCATAAGGAGTACTGTGTTGTGTACTCCTTACTGAGTGAGGCCATAAGGAGTACTGTGTTGTGTACTCCTTACTGAGTGAGGCCATAAGGAGTACTGTGTTGTGTACTCCTTACTGAGTGAGGCCATAAGGAGTACTGTGTTGTGTACTCCTTACTGAGTGAGGCCATAAGGAGTACTGTGTTGTGTACTCCTTTCTGAGTGAGGCCATAAGGAGTACTGTGTTGTGTACTCCTTACTGAGTGAGGCCATAAGGAGTACTGTGTTGTGTACTCCTTACTGAGTGAGGCCATAAGGAGTACTGTGTTGTGTACTCCTTACTGAGTGAGGCCATAAGGAGTACTGTGTTGTGTACTCCTTACTGAGTGAGGCCATAAGGAGTACTGTGTTGTGTACTCCTTACTGAGTGAGGCCATAAGGAGTACTGTGTTGTGTACTCCTTACTGAGTGAGGCCATAAGGAGTACTGTGTTGTGTACTCCTTACTGAGTGGGGTGAAAAGGGATACTGCTAGTCATGCACCTTATTGAATGAGGCCATATGGGGTACTGCTATGTGCACTCCTTACTGAGTGAGGTAATAAGCATTACTGCTATGCATACCCTTACTGAGTGAGGACACAATGGGTACTGCTATACATACCCCTTACTGAGTGAGGCCATAAGGAGTACTGCTATGCCTGGAATGACAACCATTTTTACTTGCAGGCATACGCCTCTCAAAGGAAAGGCTTTCTAGTCAAAACTATCACTGAGACCTCATATGACAAACCTACCAGCATCATCTGGTGTATGTTAGGAACCAGGCCATGAGATAGAGCCAGATGTCACTCCAACCATGAGGGATCTCCTTAGGTCCTTAGGTTAGACTAGGGGAGTTGCTATGATTCCCACAAACTTTAAATCCTAAGCCACTCCCTTCCTGGCTAAGAAGTAGAATGGAGAATTAGCTGCAGTCTTTCCTCCTTGAAATTTTTAATGAGATCTGGAAAGAGTAGAAAGACTGTCCTTCCTTGCTGTTTTGAACTAAGCAGAGGACCTACATGATCACTTAGTGATTAAGACCTCTGGCTCACAGCTTCATATCCTGGCATTAAATCCTGAGTAATAGTTACTGTGTGGAGTTGACATGTTTTCCTCATGTCTATGTGGGTTTTCTTTGTGTACTCAGGTTTCATCACTATTTTGGTCAGTTGCCAATTCTAACTGTCCTTATGTGTTGCAGTTATTGCCCTTTTGGTCCTGGTATTTATTTATCTAAACTAGACCAGTCAATTTATATTGTTAATAAATTTAAAAAAATCTGAAAAAATAAAGGACCACATATGTCAATGACAGAGAGAAAACTAAAATAAATAAATGTATTCATTCATCTGTTAATTAATCAATTAAAGGATTCCATTCTCTCTGTAATGACAATGAGAGAAAAACTGGAATGAATGAATGAATTAATTAATTAAAGTACTGCACTCTGTCCAGTGACAAAGAGGACTGTGGCTAGAGTTGCCTTCATTCACAAGATCTTGATCAGACAAGGCTTGGAATTTTCGGCTGTAGACGTCTGGATGAGAGAGTCTCCACATCTGTTACTCATTCACTTCTCCTCGGACATGAACCCCTGGAAGAGAGAAGACCCAGTCTATGGATTAATACCAAGTGCATTTTACTTCCCTCCATCAAAGGTACATTTAATGTTCTCTTCCTTCTTTAGTTCCCATAAGGTAAATTATTATATGATGAGGCCCACAGGATCCACATCTAGAAGCATACCTTTCAATTTCTTCTCTAATACCATTAGAGCAAGGAAGACTGCCTTCACCTTAAAATGGTTTATCTCTACCTCAGTTTCCTCTGGATACCATACATCCTGCACTCATGCGACATCCCCTTCACTGTGGACACATTCTTCATTTTACTACTCTTTTTGTATAGTGACCATACTCTCTGTACTGTAGCCACACCTTTTTGGCTGCATTGTGACCACATCCAGTGTGCCCTGGGTTCGCTGTATTGCAACTAATTGGAGGGCTAGATTGGCTGTCAGTCTACAAAAGAAACATCCGTATTCATCATCTGTGACAGGGTGAGTTGCAGAAAAAGGAGTAAAGGAGCGCTGCCAGAAGGCTGCTGGGAATTTTCCAACACTTCAGGATCTGACAACAAGGGCTGGACTGCAAGAGAAGGTCAATAAGATTATGGTGATTCTAAAGCAAACAGATCACAGTCAAGATCCAACTCCCCAGGTGTAGAGATAATGCTGTAACCCCCCCTCAGGTGTAGAGATAACACTGTAACCCCCTCAAGGTGTAGAGATAACACTATAACCCCCAGGTGTAGAGATAACACTGTAACCCCCCCAGGTGTAGAGATAAATCTGTAGAAAGTGGGAACCAGTAAAAGCTGAGGGTGAAGAAGAGCATGAACTGGATGTGTGCTCTTTATCTTCAACTAGGCAACCAAGGCTATGAATTCTGGGGTCCCTCATAAAAAAATGGGGCTAATGTACAATGAACAGTATCTAAGTCAGTACAGAAAAAATCCATCCACTGAGCAAGAGTCAGACAAGACTTCATCCAGTTTATAGTCAATGATAAGAACAACAACTACAGGCATGCTGACAATGTAGTTACTTCAGTGGACTTCCTTGGTATGCCTAGCAGAATCGGTCACCTGGGAATGAAGACAGTAGACATTGGGAGAGCATACTCATTCAAAGGTACAGCCACCACGAGCAGCCTTTTCATGAAGACCTTTACACTGAAGAAAGCTCAAATGTCAGTTCATTGAATGGAAAAGAACAGAATCATAGAATTATTGAAAATTCAAGGCAACTGGGTCATGTGGCCATTTATGTCTGGACAATACCCACCCTTAGACCTTACCTTGCCATTAAAACAGTAATATGCTAGTCATGTCAGAGTGAATTTGTGAACATCAATTATCTAACTTCTTTTAAAGGAAGCTAGTGTGTCACATTACTTCATGTAGAATTGAGTTTGTTCCAGAGACGGAGTAGTTGTTGCATGATAACTCTGTTTCTCTACCATGACTTGTTTATTTGCAAAAGCAAGTTCAGGACTCTAGTCCTATTGCTCTCTGGGTTGAAGGTTGGCAGGGGGTTGAGGGTAGGCATAATGGTTAAGGTGTTTACCTCACAGACAAGAAGTACAGGGTTTGATCTCACTAAGGGGAAATTGTCTCGGCTAAAAATGGTTCAAAAGGGCAGCTAGCCTAGTACTTACCTAGAAGCCTATGTACTGGACTGTTTGATTTGTGGAGATATAACAGATGTCAGACTGTTGGATCCCTAATGGTCCAAAAAACAAGGTATGATCACCCCTGGGGAGACTGTAGTACTCTGAATACAGGAACAGAACCTCCAGCCTCTCATGGTAGTTCTTTTAGGCTTATGATCTTTACTGTTAAGAACTTCTGGCATATCTCCAACTGTCTAATATGTCTAGAAAGATACAACCCAAAAGGTGGAATTGTGTATTTTAATTGGCCTGATCAGTGCTGATTGTAGATAGGAACTGACTTCATTCGATCAAGATAGATAATCCAAGATGTGATACCATTTGTGATAAACTTTACGGGAAAACAGATTTCCTAACCACTTTTGCGACATGATAATCAAAAGCCCTGATCAGTGTCTTGCTCTTATGAATGACAATAGACAAAATGCTGACAGGAGGCACAGCATGATGTCCAACATGCACATTATTGTCCTGTCAAAGCTTAGGCATGTGAATAAAGGACTTTTTGGTTTGAAGTCTGACAGCCACATTATTGTTCTACTGAAGTTTAGGCATACAAACGTAGGACTTTACTTATGACAGAAAGAACTGAAATCTGAACTGCATGAAGGGCATTGAAGAATCGGTCAGGTCTGGAAGTATGTGTTTATGTAGCTGGCATGATACCTTAGTACATTAATACGAGTGAATGACTTCCCCAGGGATCATAGGTTCATAGGAGGTTACTAGGTTAATGTCCTTGGGGGCCCTTACAAGCCTAGCCAAGAGTTTATCCCCAAAAAAGAAACCTCAGTCAGCACCTGTCACTCTGTCAATGAGAGACACAGGTGGAACCCCTGGGACAAATCTGTGATTTCCCATCCACTCATCAAGGTTGTGCTTGAAGAGGATTAACGAGGTGCTCTGTTTGATATGTATGGGAAGTCTATTCCAGAGATGGGGCAGCCTCTGGGAGACAAACCTGTCTCTCCAGCAGGGCTTGTTGATGTCACATATTAGATTCAGGCCTTTCATGCAGGTAATGTGTGAGGAGTTAAACTTGCAGATATGGGGCATCTCTAGTAGGGCAGGGTCTGAGATTGCCTTGTAGGCGAGACGCAGATCACCCTGAGCAATCTGTACGATACCGAGTAGAGTGATAGTGATTTGAACCTGTCTACATAGGACAGGTGTTGGAGGTCATAAATTTTCTTTGTGAGGTTTTTCTGTGGCCTTTCCAGTTGGTGCAGATGTTTGGATAGTTACATACCAAATGGGACATTATACTCAATTACTGGTCTACCATGGTGTAGATGGGAGGAGAAATGATGTAGGGGCTATCCTTAAGGAACAGTATGTCAAGAGTGTTTTGGATGTCAAAAGAGTGACAGACAGAGTGATGTTTATGTAGCTGGAAATTGATGGTGTAATGATGAATGTTGTTAGTGCATTTGCTCTGCAAATTGGGTGTGCAATGGACGAGAAAGAAAAATGCTGGTGTGAGTTGGATAGGTTCATAGGTTTATACTAGGCTATCTGCCCTAAGGCATTTATAAGCCTAGCCCAAATTTTTGTGGCTTACGCCACCCCTTATATGAAAAAATACTGTGCCCATTAGTTTGTTGTGCCTCTGTCCAGCAGTGACACAGAGATGATTCCCGGGGTAAACCTACGATCTCCCATCCACAGGTCAAGATTTCTCTTGAACAGAGCCAGCGAGGTGCTCTGCCTCACATGGACCGGGATTTTATTCCACAGCATAGGGAGTCTCTGAGTGATAAATCTATCCCTCCAGCACATCCTATTTATATCCGTGCTAAGGTTTAAGTCGCTTGCTCTAGTGGTTTTGGTGGATTTGGATTTTTGAGGTGGAGCATGTCCATTAATTCCGGGTTGGACATGGCCTTGTATGTCAGGCACATGTCACCTCTGAGCAGATGGTATGCGACTGAACAGAGCTGGAGTTTCTTCAATCTGGCAGCATATGACAGATTTTGGAGTCCCTTTATCCTTTTGGTGAGGAACTTTTGGGGTCTCTCCAATTGCTGCAGATGTCGGGTGAGATACATCCCGAATGGGGCATTGTACTCGATCATTGGTCTAATAAGTGAAGAGTACAGGGGAACAATGACCTCACTAGATCTGGATGTGAATCCCTTCATGATCAGGTGGGCAATGTAGAAGGTCTTTCTAACCACTTTAGCAATGTGAGTGTCAAAAGAAAGGCCTCTGTCAACCTGGGTCCCCAGGTCCCTGATAACCTCTTCTGTGCTTAGTGGATTGCCACCTATATGGTAGCTTGGGGTTACCTTGTTTTTCCCGAAGGGTATGACTATGCATTTTTTGGTGTTTAACATAAGGCCATGGCTCTGGCACCAACTATCTGTTTCCGTGAGTCCCTTATGAAGGATATCCGTGTCCGATGCACTTTCCACTATGGCGCCCAGTTTGCAGTCGTCTGCAAACTTTGTCAGCCAAAGTCCTCCCATGTTGGCCTGTACTTCTGAGAAGTAGATGCCGAACAATAGGGGGCCAAGGACCGAGCCCTGTGGGACACCACTTGTGACTGGCTTGGAGTCTAACATAGCGCCAGCAACTCTAACCCTGTGGGTTCTGTCCTTTAGCCAGTTTGCAACCCATCTTGTGACATATGGGTTTACATTTAAGCTGGTAAGTTTTTCTACAATACCTGAGTGGGGTATTGTGTCGAAAGCCTTTGCAAGGTCAAGGTAGGCTGTATGGACTGCCTTTCCCTCATCAATGGCCTTGGTGACTGTTTCGAAGAAGTCGACCAAGTTCAAAAGGCATGATCTTCCCTTGAATAAGCCAAATTGGGTCGGGTCCAATGTCTGCAAGTCCCCTATATCTTTGTTTATGAGCTCCATTATGATCCTCTCCATAGCTTTGCAGACTAGACTTGTTAAGCTTATGGGGCGGTAATTACCAGGGTCCATAGAGGCACCGCCTTTGTGGAGTGGGACCACAGTTGCCGTACGCCACTCCTTGGGCACATATCCTGTGGTAAGGCTGAGATTAAACAGTTGCCTTATGTGTGGGTTTAATTCCTCATTTAGCTCATGTAGCACACAGCCGGGGACACCATCTCGTCCCATTGATGCTGTGTTTTTAGCTTTAGAGAGAGCAGCTTTCACCTGTGCATTTGAGATGTCTGGGAGGCTACACTCCGCTGGGATAGTTATCTCTCCTTTAGGGGGGAGAGGGGGGTGAAGTTTGCACTGAACCTCTCTGCCAGTATGTTGGCAATGTCTGTGGGTTCAGTGATTTTTGTATAATTTTGGACTAATTCTGAGCATATCTGGGAGTTTCCACCCAGGTTCCTAACATAGCTGAAAAAGGCCTTATGATTGCCCTTTGAATCCATGGCAATTTTTCTCTCAAAATTGGCCTTAGTTGATTTTATGAGTGCTCGTATTTTTACTAATAATGATCAGGGTGACTTCCCTTTTATGGATTTTGTTCTATCATGTAATAGCTTTCTCCTCTTATTGTAAAGTTTGTTAATGGCTGGGGTCCACCAGACTGGACGTTGCCCTTTGTGGAAAGAGTCTTGGTTTTATTTGGGATTGCCTGATCCATGCAGTCCTGGAGGTGTTCATAGAAGGCATTTGTAAGGGCTTCTGCAGCTTGGGTTGTGGTTTCCACTGGCTCAGGGACCTTGAAGGATACCACACCAGTCTTGAGTAGTGTGAAGTTTGCTTTAGAGAAGTTCTTCACTGTGGTCTTTTTTGTTTGGGGTGGGGCGGATGTGAATTTCCAGTGAGATTAGTTTATGATCAGATCTCACCAATGAGGGATATACTTCCGGTGTGGAGCATTTTGTCCCCATGTTTGTGATAATGAGATCTAGTATATTTTCTCCTCTTGTGGGAACAGTGACTAGCTGTTCCATGGCATTTGAATTTATGAACTCCAGGAACCATTGGGCTAGAAAGTTAGGGCTTGAGTAATGTTCCCAGTCTATATTCGGGTAGTCGAAGTCACCCAATATGATGGTGTTTGGAGATACATTTATACCCTCCAGTGTCTTCAGGAAGGCTGTGTGGGGTTCCTGAGTTAGAGAGGGTGGCCTGTAGCATGCTACAATTTGTAGAGCAGTTTTGCCTATGGTTAGTTGCACCTGGATGGTTTCCGAAGCTTCGTGCGTTGCCACCAACCTGGAGGTGTGGGTATCCTTTATGAATATGGATACACCCCCTCCTTTTGTGGTCCGGGTTTTGGGGCCGGAACGCATGATATGAGGTAAAACCTAATAGTGCCGGGGTGCTCTCAGGAGCCTTGAACCAGGTTTCAGTTACAGCACAGACATCGATGTTCTCCATACTGAGAAGGGCCTCAAGTGCGTGCATTTTGAGATTTAGACTTCTGGCATTGAGCAGCATTACCCTCAGTTTCTTCCCATTTTTGTTTTCTAGGGTGGTAGGGTTAGAATTTGAGCCTTGCCTAAAAAAGGCACTATGGGGGTGGCAAGAGCCTTAGCCAATATCCGAATCCCAGGGTGACAGGTGCAAGCCGTCCCTTGCGAAGCAGCGTGGCTTGTCAAGCATGTCATCCCAGGCAGACAGACACTGGATCCCCTTTGAATGACACCAGACATTAAGCCAGTTGTTAAAGCTGATCATCTTGTCTCTACATTGTGGCATCATTCTTGGTGAAGGAAGGATACTGCTCAGGGTCAGGGTCATACCTGCCTGGGCTACATAATCAGAGAGCTCCTCTATGTCTCTTTTTATGTAGTCCAGGGAGGTACATCTCAGGTCGTTCACACCAGCATGGACAATGACTGTGTCATATTTGTACTTGCCGTGGAGTGACCCGAGTGCTTGTGTTATGTGGCGGATTCTAGCGCCCGATAGGCAGCTTACTGTGACCCTCTCCTTGTTCAGCCTGGTGAGTGTGACGTCAGTGTGTCTGACTATGGAGTCACCTATGACAAGTATGTTTGGTGTTGTATTTGGCCTTAAGGGCTGTGACTGCTTTGCACACTGCTTTTGTGGTTTATGTGTTGCTTGTGGGGTGTCTTAAGGTAGCAGTTGTTTGGGTGTCTGCTTTGGAGGCCTCTGCTGTTTAGGTAAATTTTTACTCACAGCCTCCGAGTATGTCTTTGTGTGTTTATGTGTTTGATTCAGTGGTGTGGTAGCATTATGTGAGGCTGGTTTTGTGGTGTGTGTAGTTGCCTTCTCCTCCTGTCTGGTCTTGCCAGTCCTGAGTTGAGAGAGCTCAGCCTCCAGTTTGGCTAAATAGCTGCATCTCTCGCAAGTATTTGTGTTATGTGGGAGGAGGAGAGGGTTGTCTGTGTACATGAGGCAGTTATAACATTGCCTCAAGATTCCCGGATTCACCAGCTGGACCGGAGAGGATATTGACAACTGACCTTTGGACATGCTAGAATAATATTGATGAAGTGGTGATGACTGTACCCAAGGGTGAGAGAGTGATAATTGGAACAGTTTCAATGGGCATGAAGTGATGGGTAGGTATGGTGTTAAGGAGGGCAATGCATAAGGTCAGATGATAGTGGATTTTGTGAAAAAAGATGGACATGGCTGTGGTAAACATGTATTTTAAGAAGAGGGAGGAGCATAGGGTGACGTACAAGAGTGGAGGAAGATGCACACAGGTGGATTATATCCTATGCAGGAGGACCAGTCTGAATGAGATTGAAGACTGTAAAGTGGTGACAGGGGAAAGCATAGTTAAGCAGCATAGGATGGTGGCTTGTAGGATGACGTTGGGGATCAAGAAGAAGAGGAGGAGGAGAGTGAGGGCAGTGCCAAGGATCAAATGGTGGAAGTTGAAAAAGGATGACTGCAAGGTGGTGTTCATGGAAGAGTTAAGAGATGCACTGGGTGGCAGTAAAGAGTTAACAGATAGCTGGGCAGCCACAGCAGAAGTGGCAAGGGAGACAACTAGAAAGGTACTTGGTGTGACATCTGGACAGAGAAAGGAGGACAAGGACACATGGTGGTGGAATGAGGAAGTACAGGAGAGTATACAGAGGAGGAGGTTGATAAAGAAAAAAGTGAGATTGTCAGAGAGATGAAGAAAGTAGACAGGAGTACAAGTGTGTGAAGCGTAAGGTGAAGAGAGAGGTGGAGAAGGCTAAGGATAAGGTGTTTGGAGAGTTGTATGGAAGGTTGGACACTGAGGAGGGAGAAAACGACCTGTACCAGTTTGCTAGACAGAGGGACCAAGCTAGGAAAGATGTGCAGCAGGTAAGGGTGATAAAGGATAATGAGGGAAACATACTCACAAGCAAGGAGAGTGTGTTGAGGAGATGGAAAGAGTACTTTGAGGGGCTGATGAATGAAGAGAATCAGAGAGAAGGTTGGATGATGGGGGTAGTGTAAAATGAGACTGTGCTACCTTAGAACTGAAACTTAGAAACTAGAGAAATATTAAAATATATAATATAAGAATAGCTTTTAAGGCTAACCTACTAATCCAAACTTTCATTAATTAAGAAACCAACTCACTAACAAATAACTAATTAACTAACAAAAGATCTACCACTAAACATCTATCAGAAGAAATATTAGTAAATTAGAAATTGAAACACTTGTTAACCAACATCGCTTTCATACCAAATCAATATTTTAAAAGGTTTCTGTGTAAAAACATATAATATTAATGAACCTGAGTATAAATCTACAGGTGATAACCTAAGTAGGCTGAAAACCATAGCTGTATTTGCTAAGGTGGAAATACAGTGAAAAATGTTAGAAATTAATAGTGAAAGATATTAGAAATAAAGGATTAAGGCCCTGGGAATCTTTTCTAGTGTGGCATCTAACTAAGAAAGCATTTAGTTTAAATAAGTATACGTATCGGAAAACCATACCAGTGTCATTATTTAAATTGTAAAATATTTACAAAGTTTGATATTTGTTTATAACAATATTAACATGTATAAAATTAACGTGTAATGTCAGCATTACTCAGTCCTAGATCAGACTTTTAATAATCTTTTAAACAGTGAGGCTGTTTTCTGAGTTTTAGTATGCTTTTTATGAAGCAATAATAACTAAGCCCCAGTTTTCTAAAAGAGTTGTTTCAGCTGCACGGTAGTTCAGTTTTTTTAAAAGATTAGGGGTATCTCCTTCCAGTTCCAAAAGGTCCACATGATCTCTACTTTCAAATTTAAAGCCAGTGTGTCTTTTGTGAAGCTGCAGGTGTCGAGCCAGTGCATTATTCTTTCACTTAGCTCTAATTTCAGAAGGATGTCCAGAAATCCTTCTTTTAAGTCTGTTGAGCATTTCCCCACATAAAATGCTTCACAGACATTGCAGTTTGCTCTGCAAATCACCTACATTAAGTTACCATCACCTTCTCCACTGGTTTTAATCAGTTTCTTTAAATAAGGGCAGAAAAATGTCTCCCTCCTGTACGTGTTGACAAGAAACACAGTTGGCTCCACACTTATTGGTGCATGTGTCCAATGGTCAAGGCCTACCTTCAGCCCAACTACCAATGATGCTGTGATAGTCAACAGTAAAAGTCAAGATACAAATGTCTTTAGATTTGTTGTCCATTGGATTCTGTAAAATGCTCCTATAAGGACTGTTAATTGCTGATGAATTTGTACTTTTTAGTTCAATTATAGGTTCCAGAATGCTTCTTAACATATTGCTTTCATATTCCCTTACCAAAAATAATTTTCAAGATCATTTAGGTTCTTAAGGAAAGGTTCCATTTTCATGGTGATCCTGGCCAACCTGTAGCCATGGGACTTAACATTATATTTTGTCCTGGTAAGACTGAGACTCTTATTATATAGCTGGAGATTTACTCTGGTAGGTTTCCTGTAAAGATCAGTGTCCATTTTACCTCAGTCCAAGTCTCTAGTAATCTGCATATCTAAGAAGACTGCTGAGGTGAGGCTGTGGGAAGAGACGAAATGCAGGACGCTGTGGTTTGATTCAGATAGTTTATAAAATCTTTTAATTTAGCACTGACTCCATTCCACACAATAACAATGTAATCAATAAAGCACAGTTACACTGTGATATGTTGCATGTATCCTCTGTTATTAAAAACACAATTGTCCTTCTACTTAAAAGACTATTAAAAGTCTGATATGGGATTGATTAATGCTGACATTACACTTTATTATTTTATTTATTTATTTATTTATTTGCAGTTGGTTTACCAGGATAGTCCATTGGGCCAAAAGAACCCGTTTTCAATGGAGTCCTGGGGAGAAAAGCTCCAATACAGACAAAAATTAGGTGCATACAAATATAAAAATATAAAAATACAAAAAGATTGTACAGAGTAAAAACATAAAACATTTCAGTTCAAGATCTACACACTAATATTTTACATGCTAGTATTGTTATGAACAAATATCTAATATTGTAAATATTTTACAATGAAAATAACTGACATTGGTGCTGTTTTCCGATACTTTTACTCATTTAGACTAAATGCTTTCTTAGTTAGGTGCCACACTAGAAAAGATCCTCAGGGCCTTAATGCTTTATTTTTAACATTTTTCACTGTATTTCCAACTTAGCAAATACATATATGGTTTTCAGCCTGCTTAGGTGCTCGCCTGTAGAGTTATATACATGTTCATTAATATTATGATATGTCTTTTACACACAAACCTGATGAGGCATTTATTTGGTACGAAAGCGATCTTTGTTAAAAGTGTTTCAGTTTCTGGGTTACTAATATTTCTTCTAATAGATGTTTAGCGGTAGACTTTTTTGTTAGTTAATCATTTTATTAGTGAGTTGGTTTCTTAATTAATAAAGTATGGATTAGTAGGTTAGCCTTAATAAGCTGTTATTATATTATATATTTAAATGTTTCTCTCGTTTTTAAGTTTCAGTTCTAAGGTAGGACAATCTCAGTTTACACTATGGCGTTATGGAGGAAGGGGGACTTGGTTAAAGGAATGGGTTTAATGCTTTTATTTCTCTTAACAGAACCATCCTCTGTAACCACTCCCTTGCTCCAAATAACCTGATTATATATAAATTGATGAATATCTTTAATACTTTTCATTATACTCAACTAGGATCACTTGTTTGTGTGTCTCAATAAAGTATATTCCATTTTTAATTCAACTGTGAGCTACCTACTGTTTTATTATTTTGTAGTATGTATTTTAAAGTTTGAATTTTATTAGTGAACTGGGTGCATAACATATTTCAAGGAGTGAACTTCACACCCTCCACACTGCAAAGTTTCTGCTTGGTTTGTTTTTGGCCCAGTATAGGTTGCATACTGGGTTTTCTGAGACCTCGAGGGACACCAAGGATTTTTCTTTTTTTTTGCTTTTTTTTAATGTAATACAAACAGAAATTGCAAAATGACATGTCAGAGAAAAAAAAAGTACAGTTTTGTACCTACCATAAATGTAGATGTTCGAAGATCCACATTGCTGCAGTCCTGACACTTGGGTAGTCCGCTGTCCTCGGTCGGCCCGAATATCAAAGTATAAGGCTGACGTCGGTCAGGGCGCATTTGACTGACATCAGGACGTCAGGGTACAAATGCGCATGACCGACGTCATATCCTCAGTCTTTTCTTGCCCCAGATGTCAGAAGACCCAAAAAATAAAGGTCAAAACCAAAAGATAGCAAACAACCAACCAACCACCCTTGCACTAACTATATGTACAACATATACAATATACACAAAATGTACAACCCAACCCACACAACCACCTCAAACTACAGAGGGGAAGGAGGGAGGAATTGGACTGCAGCAATGTGGATCTTCGAACATCTACATTTATGGTAGGTACAAAACTGTACTATGTTCTTCATCTCACATTGCTGCAGTCCTGACACTTGGGTAGAATCCCAAAGCAGAGGTAAGGGAGGATGGCTAACTACAAGGAAGCAGGAGCTGCCAAAATGCCCTGCAAAACAGCAGTGGCAAAACCAGCCCTGGACTTAGAGTAAAGTGGCAGGTGATAATGCCTAGAGAAAGTATGCACAGAACTCCAAGTAGCTGCCTCCAAAATATCCTTGGTTGCCACTCCCTCAAAAGCTGTTGAAGTGGCAGTAGCCCTAGTGGAATGAGGCCTAATCCCAGCTGGAATCTCCTTGCCATGATGGGAATAACAGAAAGCAATGCAAAACCCAATCTACTTAGAAATAGTTTGTTTTGACACAGGCTTGCCCTGAGAACTCAAAGCAAAAGAAACAAACAACTGCTGAGACTGCCTGAACCCTTTAGTTCTGTCCAAATAATAACGCAACTGCCTGTGAACATCTAAAGTGTGCAAAATCTTTTCCCTTTATTTTGGGGATTTGCATAAAAGTAGGCAAATGAATAGTTTGGTTTAAAGCCACACTAGAAACCACCTTAGGCATAAAGGAAGGATTAGTACGTAATGATACCCTATCCTTATGGAAAATCAAGAAAGGCTCAACCGCCATGAGGGCCTGTAATTCAGAAACCCTTCTTGCAGAGGTAATGGCCGACAGAAAAGCAGTCTTCCATGATAAATATTTCAACTCAGCAGTAGCTGCAGGCTCAAAAGGTTGTAGAGTGAGTTTCTCCAACACAAAATTGAGATCCCAAGCAGGAGTAGGAGCTCTTCGTGGGGGTCTTATATTCTTTGCCCCTCTAAGAAATTGCTTGAACAAAGGATGAGAAAACAATGGTGGGTCGCAATCATAGTGAGCAGAAATTGCTGCAGTATGAACTTTAATAGAAGAGAAAGACAAACCTTTGTCTAGTAACTCAGTAAGATATTGAAGAGCCACACTCAAATTAGGCTCAGAAACATCAAAATCTTTGCTGCACTCCAAAATAAAAATCTCTTCCATTTATCTGCGTACACTTTCCTTGTGCTAGGCCTTCTAGCTTCCAAAATCACATTCAAAACTTGTTGTGGAAGTTGAGACCCTCTATGGTTCAAAACAGAATATGCCAGGCTGTCAGGTGAAGAGAGTGAAGTTTGACATTGAGCAAATGGCTGTCCTCCTGTGACAACAGGTGTGGAACCGAAGGCAAAGGCCATGGAGGCTTCCGTACCAGACTTCTCAGTAATGGGTACCAGTGCTGTCGAGGCCAATCTGGAGCTATTAAAATCATCCTTGGCTTGTCCTGTCTGACCTTTAGAAGTACCTTTAGGAGGAGAGGCAGAGGTGGAAAGGCATACACATGAAGATTGTTCCAATTGAAAGAAAGAGCATCCACTTTCCAAGCTGTGGGATGAAACCTTTTTGTGCAAAACTTTGGCAGCTGATGGTTTAGTGGAGAAGCGAACAGATCTATGTCTGGAGTTCCCCATGACACTGTCAATTTCTGAAACACATGAGGATCCAATTTCCACTCGTGGGGATCCATAATTCGTCTGCTCAACACATCTGCTAAGGAGTTCTGTGCTCCTGGCAGAAACCTTGCCTGAAGATTGAGTTGTAAACTGAGAGCAGTCTCCCACAAAATCATTGCTTGCCTGCATAGAGGATAAGAATGAGTTCCCCCTTGCTTGTTGATGTACCACATGACAGTTGTGCTGTCTGTTAGAATCAACACCTGTCCTGGAAGAAGTAATTCCTGGAAAGCTATTAATGCAAACTGGACTGCTAACATCTCCTTCATGTTGATATGTAGATGTTGTAGTCTGACAGGCCACTTGTTTTGTATCCACTTTCCATTTAGATGAGCTCCCCAAGCTTTGTCTGAGGCATCTGTCGTTAAACTCTGACTCGCCTCTGGCCGGGTCACAGAGAGTCCCTTGTTTAGGTGACATTCCTGAGCCCACCACAAAAATTCCTTTTGAATGCAAGGTATTATTTGAATGACAGTGTCCAGATCCTGGCAGTGCTGTGTCCATACATTTTAGAGATACCATTGTAGCTTCCTCATATGCAGTTTGGCATTGGGAAGCACCAGAATACAAGATGCCATGAACCCTAAGGCTTGAAGGACTGTCCTTGCAGTCAGCCCGGACCGATGAGATAGTTGATGGAAGTAAAGGGATAGACTCTTTTGTTTGTCCGGGGTTAAAAAGGCCATCTGGGATGCTGTATTCAGTCTCACACCCAGAAAGCACATGTCTTGAGAGGGTACTAGACTGGACTTTATTTCGTTCACAGAATACCCTAGGCATCTTAGCACTGCTATCACATATTCCAAATGATGAAGAAGCTCTTCCCTTCCTTGAGCCAGAATTAGGCAGTCGTCCAAATAAGGATAGATCTGTATTCCTTTTAGTCTGAAGAAAGTTATCACTGGAGCCAGAACTTTCGTGAACACTCTGGGCAGTAGATAAGCCAAAGGGCAATGCAGAGAACTGATAGTGAGAAGTCCCAGCTCGAAAACACAGATACTTTCTGCAACTTAGTCTGATAGGAACATGAAGGTAAGCCTCCTTGAGATCCAAAGTTACCATCCAATGATCTTTGCCCAGCAGAGGTAAAAGCTGCTGTAACGTCAACATTTTGAACTTGGGAATGTCCAGATAAGTGTTGAGGATAGATAAATCCAAAATTGGTCTCCACGTGTTCCCCTTCTTTGGTACTAGGAACAGGCGAGAATAAAATCCTAGGCCCACTTCTGGCAGAGGAACCGGCTGTATGGCCCCTGGTTGGAGCAACAGAGAAACCTGTTTGTGAGCCTCTATTCTTTGTTGAGGAGGAACGTCTGGCATGCCTTTGAAAGGAGGCAAGGTATGGAAATAAAACCTGTAGCCGTGGTGTATGATATCCAATACCCATCTGTCCTGGGTAATTAAACTCCAATTTTCTTTGAAAAGCGCCAACCTTCCTCCCAAAGGTGCTGCCAGATGAGCAGGCTCTGGCAGCTGAAAAGGTAGGTCATTGGGTCCGCTTACGAAAGGACTGACCCCTGCCCTCACCCGAAGCCTGTGCAGGAGAACTCCCTGTTCTAGGCCTGAAAGAGCCCTGAGCTCTGCCTTTACCACGTCTAGATCTACCCCTAGACTGGGAATCATAAGAAGGATACGTCCACCCCTTAGTAGGCCAATTTCTACTAAACTTTGGAGGCTGGACCTGCAAAAAATCTTTAACAGTCTGCATAGACTTAGCCTTGTCTTCCATTTTCTTTAAAACTGTCTCAACAGGAGGACCAAACAACACGTCAGATTGTAAAGGAGCATCTAAAATCCTTGTTTTAAGATGTTCAGACAAATTCATCTCAGCCAGGCGTGCCTGCGAAGAACTGACCCAGTGGCAGCCACCCTAGACGAGGCCTGTACAGCATCAAAACCACATTGCAAAGAATGCTTACCCACCTGTTCAGAAACATGCACTAAATCTTGCAACTCTTTACAATCAATACCTACTGCCAGAGCATCAACCTTAGACTTCAATTGTGAAAGGAGATAGTTTTGGTATTTCAACATGTGAAACTGGCAATTCAGAGCCCTCATAGCAAGAGTGGAAGAAGTATAGACTTTCTTTCCCCATCTATCCAAGGCCCTAGCCTCCTTGTCTGCAGGAACCGGATTTTTAACAACAGAAGCCTTAACACCTTTAGGCCCCTGGCTAACAGTTTCTGGGTCTGCCCTAGGACTCTTAAAAAGATACTTATGAGCTTCAGGCACCCTGTAATATCTATCCGCTTAACAGGAGCAGGAGGCAAAGAATCAGGATTAAGAGAAGCCTCTGTAAAACATCTTCCACTACATCCAAAACAGGAGGTATAGCCAAAGGCCTATGCTGGGGTAAAACAGAAATTCCCTAAGCCTTTTCCTGGAATCAGAGAAGTCCTGACCTTCCCACTTAAAATGCTCCCTCATGGCATGAAGAGTTTCTGAAAAAGAAAAATCCTCAGGAGGAGTAACAGAAGGAGTAGAATCATCCACATCAGAATCGGAATAAGGAGAGTACTCCTGCAAGTCTTCAGCCGAAGACTCTGAAATATCTGAAGCCTGCTCAAAACCCCCCAGCTCAGGCTCCACCCTAGGTCTCTTATCAGGAGGGGGCATAGAACCCCTAATTAAAGTAATCAAATCTTCTGCCATTTTAAGCATATGCTTCTTGGGCACAGTACCTGAAGAGCCAACTTTGAACTCGGTCTGAAACTTCTAAATCGAAAAATCTCAGAACGCCAACCGGCACTTGCAATGCTGCTTCTGCATCGGACCATGCGGCAAAAAAGACTGAGGATATGACGTCGGTCATGCGCATTTGTACCCTGACGTCCTGATGTCAGTCAAATGCGCCCTGACCGACGTCAGCCTTATACTTTGATATTCGGGCCGACCGAGGACAGCGGACTACCCAAGTGTCAGGACTGCAGCAATGTGAGATGAAGAACATCAGAGTTATGGCACATTTAACAAGGGTGTCAGAGGAGAAAAAATGATTGAATTACAAAATTTGAGGAAACAATGGAGACTAAGGAGGCATACGGTATGGATAGGTACTTGTTTATATTTTAGGATATAGTTTATCATGGGATTGAGCAACAACAGAGCCAGATTTTGGCTAGGAAGTCATTCAGAATGGTTTTAAAGGACTAGAGGGAGAATACAGATCTGATAGATATATATAAGGAGTTCCAGGTCTAAGCAATATCGTATAAGAACAGGCCATGCCCAGCAGATTTGATAGGTTTGTGGACAGAGCAGAATTATCGGTTATTGGATCATAATGACAGATTGTGAACATAGTTGTGTAGATTGGTATTTAGTGACAGCAAGCAGATGGATGCTGGATGTTTCTAACCTATTTAGTCTTTTTAGTGCAATACTGTGGTGGATTCTACAAGGGGTATTTGCTGCACATTTCTCCACTTTATTATAGCATTGTTCAAGTTTTGATTTTTGTGATACCTGGAGGTCAGTAAGGATGGGACCGTCATAAAATGGTGATTATTTTTTATTCCCCTACTGGTAATTACAGTGACTGGTGTGGGGGCTGTGAGTGATGGACAGCAGCTACATACGTTTTTCACTATGAACAGGATCTTATTTTATGGTTGCTCCTCTGGCTGACTGATTTTTTCATTTTTCTTAGTAGGACATCCGTTAAACTGAACCCCTTTTAAGCACAGACTTTTTGGGATAGATTTCTTATCTTCTACTCATAGCTCTCAAGTGTACCTCATTATGAGGAACATACCTCATTTGAGGTCTTAAAAAGTTCATGTTCCTCGAAGTGCCCTCAAAGTTCCACATTAAAAGACTAAGTCACACATTCAGTGTTAGGAATTTTTTCAAGTGAAATCCATTGTAAATAGAAAAGAATCATATAAATTCATTAAAAGATCTTTTCTGTAAGTAAAACCAGCATATTTTAACCATCCTATGACCCTCCTAGTTGAAGATGTTAGTATGCCATTAGTATGTGTTCCATATTTTGCCCATTTGTTCCACATTATGAGGGCTAATGTGCCTCATTTTGGGCATGGAAGGTTAAGAGCTATGCTTCTACATGAGTGTATATATAGTATTCAGATGGGGTCTTTACATTCATTAGTAAAAAGAAAGAATTATTTTCCGATATCCACTTGCGATACTTGTTTCTGTATACCCACCTGTTCCTCTCTCGTTATACTTTTGTATCACACTGTCTGCATTATATTCTTTGCTTTAATATCTAAGTCACACATAATTTTTATTATTTATTGCTAGATGACATGATGCCAGAAGACATTATCTGCATATTAGCAGATTAATTTAGCTTTAACTTTACAGCCTTAACTCCTCCAAAATTTTGACTACACATTAACCTGCCCCCCATCTCAGATCACCCAAGGTCAATTCCTGAGGGCTCTCTCTAAGGTCAAACACACTAATTGCATGGGTCCATACAATATGCCAAGTGTATTTCTTGTTAGCTTCAAGAACAGGCTTACAGACTTGGTACTAAAACTCAACCTGTTCATCCTAAGTTTTACTACTAGACTCATGGCAGAGATGTAGAAAACTAATGTATTCATCTCATTCCGGGTCTATATTACATTATCAAAAAGTAATTTGATCGAATGGGATTCTACATCAAAATGCTGATCATCGAGGTGTTTATAGTGATATCTCTGTTCAGTGAAGATTGCAAAATTTTCCCTTTCCTCACTGTAGTGCGATCTCAGAGTTGGTATATATAATTGGGGGGGGGGGGCACAGCCCCCCACAACAGCAAATTCAATAAACGGCATTTTCAATGTAAGTGCCATTTGATTGATTTATGTTTTGATTATGTAATATAGACCTCCTCACTCCTCAAGGAAATACTGCCTACTAACCCACAAAAGGATAGACCTAACTGCCTAACCAGCCTCGTTTATAAAGCAATGGAAGACATTATTATGGAACTTATCAGCAGTCTACAATCCATTGACCCAAATCAGTTTGGATTCATTAAAGGTACAACCTGCATTATAAAATTTGGTGGCCTTTTCGAACAAGTCACTGATGTGCTGGATGTGGGCAAATCAGTCATCACTGCTTACCTCATCCTGATAAAGGCCTTTGACACCATACTACATTCCAGACATTATTGACATGCTAATCAAACTAAATGAAACCCTTTTCTTACCTGCTAGAAAACAAACTGGTTTAGTAACAGAATTTACATTATTAGTGTGGGAGCACACTCATCAAAAAGGGTTGTTACTAGTGGTGTCCGCAGGGATCAGACATTTTTTTATTTTGCTTCAGGATTTACTTCTGTGATGGCAAGATCAGTAACGAGGTTTATAGCTGACTATGATTGAAGATTACTGAAAAACTATGAACTGTCATGAACTGTCTAGCTGACTCCCAGATTTCTTAGGAAGGTCTAACACATACAAAACAAGCTGTGCCTGGACTATGGCCTTAAACTAAATGTGAAGAAATGTAACAATGTGTCATTTAGCAAACATAAGCACTTGTGGAACTATCACATGGATGGACGCACCTTGGAAAGTTGATAGGGACACTTGGGAGCTGGGTTCCTTCTTTGAGAATTAACTTTGGTTATCATCTATTCACTATCTTTGTGAAGTTTTTTTTTTAATCTAGCTAGATTGATTACAAAGGGTATATCTTCCAGGTCATACATCAATATTTCTCCATTAGCCAACCCATACTAGAATATAAGGCCTTATTTGTATTAATCTGTCTATACATTTGAGTCAGATGGAAAGACTGCTGCGTTTCCTCGCTACAAGATTCCAGGAAATATCTTTGTTCTGCTATACAGACCATATGAAACAGCTTTCTGTCTTCTCAGGTTCCCTACACATCCTTGAGGGAGCACTTCTGCCTTGTTTACAATGCCCGGATTCGGTCCAATGTGACCAAAACAAACACTACCTAGAGAAGAGATAAGAGAATGAAAACTTCCACTACAGCATTATTAGTAATTGCTGACCCAAAAGATATTTCTTTCAAAGAATCTATCTCTTATGGAACAGAAGTCTCTTAGATGTAGGCCAAAGTAGCTCCCTAAACATCTTCAACTGCAACCTGATTTGATGGGAAACTGTAAAGCCATCCCTGGTGTGGTTCTTCAGTCCCTCATTGAATGGAGATACAACTAGATAGTCCTTATTTCATGTCATAGGGTACTAATTCATAGAGAAGTAATTCGTAGGGTACTTATTAATAGGGTAGTAATTCATAGGGTAGTAATTCGTAGGGTACTAATTTCTAGGGTACTAATTCATAGGTTACTAATGAAACTGGATCTTGAGACACAGCTAAAAATTATCTATTTAATCTGCAGATAAGTCTGAACCTATGAACACAGTGCCTCACCAACCAATTTGTTTATATGCTTAAGCCAAAACATGGGTACAAGCAGTTAGCCATAACATTCAATTGCATTCAATTACATAAAACATAAAAAGAACAAGTAAAGCAGTGTATAAAATACATTATAATAAGATAGAATAAAAAGCATGGGACAACGAGGTAAATTGAAGTAATAAAATAGATGGTTGAATTATAAGATAGGTCAAGGAGATACGATTTGGGACCCTGAAGATATTTTATTGACATAAAACTAAGATACTGAGATATAAGGATTTCCTAACTATGGAAAAATGATGATTGCCCACATAAGTAAACAGGACTCTTATGACCATATCTGTCTGATGAGGAGTGTCACTTAAACATATGAGGTGAGAACAGCCCTTTAATCAAATCCTACACTTTTTTCATTTACCTTCAAACCCTTTCAGTATACCTGGTAGGGGCATATCCCAGCACATGCTGGCACAGTTTAATATCAGTGGATGACCGGATGACATACCCAGCTTGCAGTCATCAGTATACTTGGTCAACCACAATTCAGTGGTCTTGTCTTAGATATCTGCAAAACAAATTCCAAACAGGTGAAAGCCTGGCACTGATACCTGGAGTACTCCACCAGTTGTAATTTTACAATCACAGAGAGTACCAACAACTCTCACTACCTGGGATTTGTTGCACAGTCAGTCTGCAATACAGTGGCAAATTAATTGGTTTACATTAAGTGTGTCTAATGTTTGTCATTGGATGTGGGTTTGTCATAATGGTTAAGGTCTTTGCCTCATAGACCAAAGGTATAGGGCTTGATTCTGATCTTGAGTTATTGACTAGGCATAAAACTGCCATTTAGCGCAGTTAGCCTAGTATTCAGCAATGAACCTATGAACCTAAAAGCCTTGGCCACGTCAAGATAAGCAAAATGAGCAGATTTAACACTGTCCAGAGCCTCTGTAACTTTTTCAGAGACATTTACTAATTCAAGAGACAGGACCTACCCTTCATAAAAACAATGAGTGGGGTCTAGTCCAGCTAAGTTTCCTCTATGTATCCAATCAGCCCATACCTCCTACCTAACAAGTATATGGATTCCTTATGCATTAAGTAAAAACACCATTCCCCCTATGAGACTTCAACTACCACTTTATTAACTAGGATACTTATATGACCTCAAACATGTATGCCCAAAAATTGTTTGACTTCATCAGCTACTCCACAACCCAACAGTGGACAATAAAATCCTGAACTTGACCCTTTACCAATATGGAGCAGTTTTACTCCATGTCAATCATTACTTTCTCCCTGGACAAATCAACCCTCAAATCAGTGTCATTCACAAAAACATCAGTATTCAGAGATTATGCAAAGGCTAATCTGTTAAAACTGAGTGAGGACTTGAATACAATCAAAATCCCTGTTCCAATCTGATTACCTCATTGCTTATGTAGAATCTTTTACTGCATAATTCTGTGCACATGTAAAGAGCTACATAGATGTATCTGTTCCCATTCAAAGTGACTACAAAACCAAATTTAAGAATACATTCATATTGTAGAAACCAAATATAAATAGACTCTGTAATTAAAAAAAAATAATTGCACCCAAAAATAAATTAAACTCTCAAGATACTAAAGACATGCTTGCTAAATGGAACTAGGAACACCATAACCTGAAGAAATCAACCAAAGCCAGTTATTAGGAAAAATAACTAGATGGGTGAATAATAACCACAAAACTTTGTTAGCTATGTTAGAAACTTAAAAAACAATCCTGGCACAGAGCAGTGCTAATAGTAAATTATATTACACATTCAGACCCAGAAGATGTAGCCAACCTCTTAGTGGACAGATTTAGCTATATATTCCTAGATCCTCTCCCCACATCTACACCTGCCCTTCAAATCACAGAATAATAAGTCCTTATGACACTATCCAAGGCCAAAAACACTACCTCCATGTGGCCAGTTAACATTCTGGGCAATATACTGGTCAGCCTGAAACAGCGCTTGTCAGACTACCTACATAGGTTATTTAATACCAGCTACCAAACAAGCTTCATGCCAAATAAATGGAAGACAACAGCAGTCATGTCCTTGCAAAAAGGTGGGGCATCAACTGACCCAGGTAACTATAGGCCCATAAGCCTTTCCAGCCTCATCTACAAAGCTATAGAAAGGATAATTATGGATTTATTAAACAAGGATATATGTAACCTACAAACGCTCTACATAAGCCAACTTGGATTCATTACCTGCAGATCCTGCCAATATAACCTGGTCAACTTCTTTGAAAGCTTTACTGAAGCAATGGATAAGGGCAAATCAGTACACTTTGTATATCCAGACCTTGAAAGGAGTTAAACACCATCTAACATTCAGGCATTGCAGATAAACTCTCTCTGTTAAAGTTAAATCCCTCTGTGACTCACTCGATGGAAAATTAGCTCACAAATGGAGCCCAGGACATTGGGGTGAGTGACTCTACCCCCTCTAAAGAACCTCTCACAAATAGAGCATTCCAAATTTCAGACTTTGGGTCTCTCCTCTATGACATTTACTTCTTGGAGGTCAAAGAAAGTTTTAAGGGTATAAGACTGATGACTGTAAACTTGATGTGATCATAAACTCCCCAAATGACACCAAGATCCTCCAACAGGGCCTTTCCAAAACAAGTAGCTGGTGTCAAAACTATGGACTAAATCTAGATGTCAAGAAATGGATAAGAGTATCCTTCAAAAAGCATGAGTACCCTTGTAACTATCACACTGACAACACACCCATGAAGATTGATCTCATAGTGATGGATCAGGGAAACTATGTCATTGATGACCTGTCCTTTGTTCACCACATATCTACTACTGTAAGAAAGTCTTTCTTCATTTATCACACTGACAACACACCAGTGAAGATTGATCTCATAGTGATGGATCAGGGAAACTGTCATTAATGACCTGTCCTTTGGTCACCACATATCTACTACTGTAAGGAAGTCTTTCTTCATTGATCACACTGACAACACAACAATGAAGATTGATCTCATAGTGATGGATCAGGGAAACTATGCCATTAATGACCTGTCCTTTGGTCACCACATATCTACTACTGTAAGGAAGTCTTTCTTCATTGCACGGCTTATTTCTAAATGTATGGTGTCCAGCGCTAGGGATGTAATTATTCCACTTTACTCAGCTCTCATTAGACCGATAACTGAATATAATAACTGAATAGAATGTTCCTTTCAGCGTGTACCTCTTCAAACACTTAACACATCTGGGACAACTACAATACCTTCACACTAAAAAATGAATGGCATAAGTCATAAAATCCATTCAAACTCCCTCAAAGTTTTGTCCACCTTCTAAGCATCATGGAGGATACTAAGAGGTGACTTCTGCCTTGCATATAGACCCTCGACCGACTCTATCCTGTCAGATCTATTTCACACTGACAAGGCAGGTGGTAGTATAAACAATCCAATTAAGGAATCCCAATCTCTTTTGCAACATACACAGACCATGTCAGAAGTATAGAAAAGTATCAGACAGAATACTGCTCCTTTGGAAGTGCCTTTCACTCCACATAAATTAAATTCAATGAATGAATCTCTTACTCTATTCGATGAAATGTGGATGACTGGATGGGAAGCCATAAATTCACCCCTGGCTTAGTACCCTTCCCTTATGGAAAGGTAGCATTTTTGCTTCACAGCAAGAGGTTCTCCGGTTCGATTCTCAACTGGAGTGCCTTCTGTGTGGAGTCTGCATGCCCTCTTTACATTTGTGTGGGTTTTCTCTGGGTACTTCGGTTTCCTCCCATGTTACAAAGACATGCGTCTGGAATGTTTCTCACTGGGCCTCCGCTGAAAATTGGCTTTGTTCCAAGTCAGACTTTCCCGGTAAACATATGTTAAATAAATAAATAAAATAAACATAACCTTGTTCTGCTCTCCCCTGGGTTGTTTAAATATAAATAAAAAAGGTTAAAAATGACCATGGAAATGTAAGGCCAGGCTTCTTAGGATCCTCACAGATCAATAGCCTCATACGTGCCTGTGACTATGAACCTATTAACCTATATCTGCAAACTAAATATCAAGCAGGAGAGGGCTAAGAAGTGATACATGCAATACACCAATAGTTACAATGTTGAATTCAGAGATGATCCAGCAATTTTCATTACTTGAGATTGCTGCATAGCCAGTTTGCAATCCAGCTGACATTGTAATGGTTTTAATTTTGTCTAACTTTCCAATAATACATAACATGGTGGATAATGTCAAATATCCTGGCAATTTCAAGATAAGCAGTGTGTACAGAATGACCACTGTAAGAAACCTGGAAGCTGAAACTAAAATTAAACGAAGCATTCTGGCTCCATTTTGAATCCAGGGAAGCACATTTAGATTACTGCAATTATCTTACCCTTTAAATCAGTTTTGTGTAGTTACTTCTGTGAATTTTATTGTGTTTATTTTTTTATTTCTGTCATGGTTATTTGTTTAAGCTGAGGTTAAAACTATTGATTGAAGGCATTTTACTGTCTGCACTGTTTTTTCTCCAAGTCGGTTCTGTGCTGTACCTAGATATTTAAATCAGTTTTGAATGTCTGCTCACATTTTTTCTGCATTTTTTACTATTTCTTCTCTGAATTTGAGGCTACAATAGAAATCAAACTGATTTTTTACAGTTTGCATTGTTATTATTCTGTGCTCCTTAGCAGATTAATCAGCAGTGCTACATCTGCGTGCTCCGCTTTAGTATTTTTCGCACTTAGAACAAACAGCCAGTGCTCCTAGTGGATTAATCAGCAGTGCTACATTTGCATGCTCCGCTTTAGTACTTTTCGCACTAAGAACAAACAGCCAGTGCTCCTAGTGGATTAATCAGCAGTGCTACATCTGCGTGCTCCGCTTTAGTACTTTTCGCACTTAGAACAAACAGCCAGTGCTCCTTAGCAGATTAATCAGCAGTGCTACATCTGCGTGCTCCGCTTTAGTACTTTTCGCACTTAGAACAAACAGCCAGTGCTCCTAGTGGATTAATCAGCAGTGCTACATCGGCGTGCTCCGCTTTAGTACTTTTCGCACTTAGAACAAACTGCCAGTTTTAGCCAGCTGTGTGAGTTATTTAGACCTTGTGTTCATTAGACCTAGCGAGAGTGGGAAATGGTTTCTACAGTTCTGGGTTGATAAATACTGTTGAATAAAGCTTTAGCTGTTTCCAGCCTTCACCTCCCTCCTTGGTATTTTGTATTATACATACAGTAAGTCATTCTTATCTTAAGACTCTTGGATGTTGAAGCTAAAACCAAACAAAGCATTTGGACTCCTGCATCCAAGGAGGTACATTTAGAGTATGGCACTTATTTTACGATTTAAACAAGTTTTATTTCACACACCTTTTCCTTATTGTGGTTTAAAACTTGGTGGCTTTTATACCGCCCACTCTTACTGTATACGTGGTTCTGGAAACTTCTCCGTCTCTCATCTCCCTGCTCATTTTGCTAATCACTAACAGATCAAACTGGGAAGGCCCTCCCCTTAGACTGCTACAGCTTGAGTTAACCTCTATTTCATATATTTTCTGGCTTATATCACATATTTAAGTAGCACTTACAATTGTCTTCATTTTGATGCATGTATTTCTGCATTTTCTGCCACATATCTCATTTTGTATCTGAAGTACATAGGTAGGTACTAGGCTACCGGCCCAAGGGCCTAAGTAATCCTAGCCAACAAGGTTCCTGGCTTACGCCACCCAAGAAAGTTAATTTCCTGTGCCCTTGTTGAGCAGAGCCACAGAGCTTTACCAGAAAGGCTCATCCAGACTCTGCTACACTCTGCTGTGAAGGAAAGGTTAGTTTGCTGTTATTTTTTGTATTTCTGTATTGCCTTTCTATATTTTGAATACTGTAGTTTGTTTTCTTTACCTTGTGTTTTGCTTGCATTCTGTTTTAACAGCATATTAAAACTTCAAAAGAGACCACAGCTCTCTCTGTTCTGAGTCAGGCAGAATTTTTTCCCTCCCTTCCACCCATTTAAGTTGTCTTGTTAAATACCACTGTCTTTCTAGTTGCCCGCCTCTTATGTTAATCTGACCATATATCTCATTTCTCTCTACTTTCACTGGCTTATGTGAGTAATCACAAAACCATCACTTTTGAAATCCCACCCCTTCAATTATTTAAATTTATTGGCCATCCTACAGTATTTCATAGTACCAAAATACAAAAGTAACCACCCCTTTCAGTCCATCTTGCTGTTTTAAAATAGTAACTCTCCACTAAACCTTAACTTTTTAAACAGGTAAAACTCAAGTTACCTACTTTCATATCTAACTTCTCTAGTGCACACTGCAGAGTGCATTCTTTTCAATCTTACCTTTAAGCATCCCTGTTACTAGCACTTTCTCTAATACCTAAAAAGATCATCTCTACTTGACTCCAAGTAGACTTTTCTCTATCTGTTAAACCTAGCACTTGCTCCTACAGTACTTATTACCTTGATACGGCACTCTTATAGATAGCACCCCAAAAAAGGCAAACCCCCATTTCTCGGTCACCCACGTCCCCCGGAATCTCTTTTAAAGTTTTTTGTCTAGTCCTTCTAGCATGTCGAGGGATCAGTTGCTAGTGTCCTCTCCTGCTCAGCTGGTGAACCTGGGAATATTGAGGCAATGTTACAATTGCCTCATGTACACAGACAACCCTCTCCTCCTCCCACAAAACACAAATACATGCGAGAGATGCAACTATACGGCCAAACTGGAGACTGAGCTCTCTCAACATAGGACTGGCAAGACCAGTCAGGAGGAGAAGGTTACCACACACACTATAGACCCAGTCTCACATAGTACCATCACAACCTCAAATCATACACATAAACACACAGACATACTCGGCGGCTCTGATCTAAAATCTACCAAAACAGCAGAGGCCACCAAAGCAGACACCCAAACAACCACCACCTCAGAACACAACACCTGCAACACATAGACCTCACAGTCAGAGTGTCAAACAGTCACAGCCCTTAAGGCCAAACACAATGCCAGACACACTAGTCATTGGTGACTCCATAGTCAGACACACTGACGTCCCGCTCACCAGACTGAGTAAGGAGAAGGTCACAGTAAGCTGCCTGTCGGGCGCTAGAATCCGCCACATAACGCAAGCACTCAGGTCTCTCAACAGCAGGTACAAATACGACTCAGTCATTGTCCACGCTGGTGTAAACGACCTGAGACGCACCTCCTTGGACTACATGAAAAGAGACATTGAGGAGCTCTCTGATTATGTAGCCCAGGCAGGTATGACCCTGACCTTGAGCAGTATCCTACCTTCACCAAGAATGATGCCACAATACAGAGATAAGATGATCAGCTTTAACAATTGGCTTAAACTCTGGTGTCATTCAAAGGGGATCCAATGTCTGTCTGCCTGGGATGACATGCTGGACAAGCCATGCTGCTTCGCAAGGGACGGCTTGCACCTGTCACCCTGGGATTCCGGATATTGGCAAAGGCTCTTGCCACCCCCATAGTGCCTTTTTTAGGCAAGGCTCAAATTCTAAACCTACCACCCTAGAACACAAAAAAGGAAAAAAACTAAGGGTAATGCTGTTCAATGCCAGAAGTCTAAATCTCAAAATGCACGCACTCGAGGCCCTTCTCAGTATGGAGAACATCGATGTCTGTGCAGTGACAGAAACCTGGTTCAAGGCTCCTGAGAGCACCCCAGCACTATCAGGTTTTACCTCTTATCATGCGTTCCGGCCCCAAAATCCGGACAATACCAAGAAAGGAGGGGGGGTATCCATATTCATCAAAGACACCCACACCTCAAGACTGGTGGCAATGCATGATGCATCAGAGACCATCCAGGTGCAATTAACCATAGGCAAGACTGCTCTGCAAATTGTAGCATGTTACAGGCCACCCTCACAAACTCAGGAACCTCACGTGGCCTTCCTGAAAACACTAGAGGGGATAAATGTATCACCAAACACCATCATACTAGGTGACTTCAATTACCCTAATATAGACTGGGAACACTACTCAAGCCCAAACACCCTAGCCCAAAAGTTCCTGGAATTCATAAACTCAAATGCCATGGAACAACTAGTCACCATCCCCACAAGAGGAGAAAACATACTTGATCTCATCATCACGAACATGGGAGCACAATGTTCAACACCGAAGTATACCCCTCACTGGTGAGATCAGATCACAAACTAATCTCGCTGGAGGTCCTCATCCCACCCCCACCTGAAATAAAAAAGACCACAGTAAAGAACTTCTCGAAAGCCGACTTCACACTTCTAAAGACTAGTGTGGTCTCCTTTAAGGCCCCGAGCCGTGGAAAACAGTACTCAAGCAGCTGAATCACTTACAAATGCCTTCTACCAGCACCTGCAGGACTGCATGGATAAGGCAATCCCAAGCAAAACAAAGACTCTTTGTACCAAAGGCAAGCGTCCAGTCTGGTGGACCCCAGCCATAAACAAACTCTACAACAAAAGGAGGAAGCTACTACAAGATAGAGCAAAATCCTTAAAAGGTAAGACACCCTTGATCACTATAAGTAAAAACTAAGAGCTCTCATAAAATCATCCAAAGCAAATTTTGAGAGAAAAATAGCTAAAGACTCAAAAGACAATCATAAGGCCTTCTTTAGCTATGTTAGAAACCTGGGAGGAAACTCCCAGATATGCTCAGAACTAGTTCAAAATGATGTGAAGATTACTGATCCTACAGACATTGCCAACATACTGGCTGACAGGTTCAGTGCAAACTTCTCCCCCCAAAAGGAGAGATATCTATACCAAGCGATTGCAGCCCCCCAAACATCTCCAACGCCCAAGTGAGAACTGCTCTCTCCAAAGCAAAAACACAGCATCCATGGGACCTGATGGTGTCCCCGGCTGTGTGCTCCACGAACTCAATGAGGAATTAAACCCACAGCTAGGACAGCTGTTTAATCATAGTCTTACCTCTGGATACGCACTCCAGGAGTGGCGCACTGCAACTGTGGTCCCACTTCACAAAGGCGGTGCCTCCACCGACCCTGGAAATTACCGGCCCATTAGCTTGACAAGCCTTATCTGCAAAGCCATGGAGAGGATCATAATGGACCTCATAAATAAAGACATAGGGAAATTGCAGACTTTGGATCCATCCCAGTTTGGCTTTGTCAAAGGCAGATCATGCCTTCTAAACTTGGTTGACTTTTTCGAAACAGTCACCAAAGCCATTGATGAGGGAAAGGCAGTCCATAACTTGCAGCAGCTGGAGAGGCCACAAAAGTTCCTCACCAAAAGGATAAAGGGTCTCAAACATCTGTCCTATGCTGCCTGACTGAAAGAACTCCAGCTCTATTCAGTCGCTTACCGCTTGCTCAGAGGTGACCTTTGCCTAACATACAAGGCCATGTCAAACCCAGATTTGATGAATATGCTTCACCTCAAAAAATCTAGATCCGTCAGAGCCACAAGGGCGGGAGACTTAAACCTCGACACGGCTATTAATAGGACGTGCTGGAGGGATAGATTCATCACCCAAAGACTCCCTATGCTGTGGAATAAAATCCCGGTATATGTGAGGCAGAGCACCTCGCTGGCCTTGTTCAAGAGAAATCTTGACCAATGGATGGGAGATCGCAGATATACCCCAGGGATTACCTCAGTGTCACTGCTCAACAGAGGCACAGCAAAATAATGGGTATAGTTCCCCATACTAAAGGGGTGGCGTAAGCCACAAAACTATGGGCTAGGCTTGTAAATGCCCTCGGGCAGATAGCCTAGTATGAACCTATGAACCTATGAAGTGATTCCCGGGGTCTATTTCCTATTTCCCATCCACTCATCAAGATTTTTCTTGGAGAGTGCTAATGAGGAACTTTGCTTGACATAGATAGGTAGCTTGTTCCAGAGTATAGGAAGTCTCTGGGACAGAAATCTATCCCGCCAGCATGTCCTGTTTATTGTGGTGACAAGGTTTAGGTCCCTAGAGCATGTAGCTTGGAACGATTGGGATTTCTTTAAGCGGAGCATGTCCAACAGCTCTGGGTTTGACATAGCTTTATATGTTAGGCAGAGATCTCCTCTGAGTAGGCGATATGCTACAGAGCAAAGCTGGAGTTTTTTGAGACGGTCAGTGTAGGGAATCTGTTTGAGGCCAGTAATCCTCTTTGTGAAGTACTTCTATGGCCCTTCCAGCTGCTGCAGATGTCTTGTGAGGTACATTCCAAAAGAGGAGTTGTACACTATAATGGGTCTAATGAGTACCAAGTAGAGGAGAACAATGACCTCTTTTTTCCTGGATGACAACCCTTTTGTGAAGAGGTGTGCCACATAGAAGGATTTCCTGACTACTGTGATGATGTGATTATCAAAGGAGAGACTACTGTCCACTTGGGTCCCAAGGTCTCTTATCACACATTTGGCATTAAGTAGACTGCAGTTTATGTGGTAGTTCATGGGTACAGAGTTTTTACCAAAGGGGATGACAATGCACTTTTTGACATTGAGCTTGAGGCCATAGCTCTGACACCAGGCATCTGTCCACATCATTTGGGGACTCGACTATGGCTCGAAATTTGCAGTCATCTTGCGGACTTCATTAGCCAGAGGCATTCTGTGTTAACCTGTACTTCAGAGAAGTAAATACCAAACAGGAGAGGTCCCAGGAGTGAACCCTGTGGTACTCCACTTGTCACTGGTTTGAAGTCAGATTTGGAGTCCACAACTTTTACAGTGTAGGTTCTGTCAGTGAGCCAGTTGCCAACCCACCTTGTGGCATAGGGCTTTATACCTAGTTTAGTGAGTTTAGCTATAATTCCAGAATGGAGGATGGTGTTGAAAGCCTTGACGAGGTCAAGATAGGCTGTGTGAACCACCTTACCCTCATCTACAGCTTTGGTGACTGCCTCAAAGAAGTTTGTCAGGTTCAGAAGGCATGATCTGCCTTTCACACACCCGAACTGGGTGGGGTCCAGAGTTTGGAGGTTATCAATGTCTTTGCTTATGAGTTCCATGACGATACATTCCACGGCCTTGCAGACCAGGCTTGTCAGGCTAATAGGGTGATAGTTCCCAGGATCAGTGGTGGCTCCCATTTTGTGGAGTGGGATAACTGTTGCTGTGCACCATTCAGTGGGCACAAAGCCTGATGTGAGACTATGACTGAACATGGTGCTTAGGTGGGGAGCCAGTTTGTTCTGAAGTTCATGTAAAACGCAGCCTGGGATGTTGTCCGGTCCAATGGATGCTGTGTTTTTGGTTTTAGAGAGTGCAGCTTTTACCTGCATAGATGTGATTACAGGGACTCTGCATTCTTCCTGTACAGATATAGGCCCTTTAGGGGGTGAGAGGGGGGTAAAGTTAGCACTGAACCTATCTGCCAGGATGTTGGCAATATCAGTTGGTTCTGTATTTTTCATGATGTAACAGAGCAGATCTGGGTTTTGCCATTGAGATTCTTGACATAACTATAGAATACTTTGTGGCTGCCCTTAGAATCAGTGGAAATTTTGTTTTCATAGCTAGCTTTGGAGAATCTTATAAGGGATCTCAGCTTCTTACTGAGGCTGACCAGGGAGCTCCTTCACTCATGAGATTTTACTCTCTTTTGCAACAGTTTCTTCCTTCTGTTGTATAGTTTGTTTATGGCAGGAGGTCCACCAGATTGGCTTCCTTGTTTTGGAGGATAGTGTCTTGGTTCTGTTTGGGATAGCATGATCCATGCACTCGTGTAAGTGCTTATAGAGTGCATTTGTGTAGGATTCAGCAGTCGTAACTGTATTGTCCATCTGCATGGGTGTCATGAAGTTTGCCACTTCTGTCTTACAAAGCATGAAGTTGGCTTTGGAGAAATATTTTACCATAGTTTCCTTAATGGTGGGTGGGGGTGGGATGCGGATATTTAGGGTGATTAGCTTATGGTTGGATCTGACCAACGAGGAGCTGATTTCAGGTGTGGAACACCGGTCACTCATGTTGGTAATGACTAGATCTAGGATATTGTTGCCCCTGGTGGAGGAGTGAATAAGTTGATCCAGGGCATTGTAATTTATGAATTCCAGAAAGAGTTGAGAGAAGGAGTTGCTACATGAGTAGTTTTCCCAGTTAATGGGGGAGGGATAGCTGAAATCATCCATTATTAGGGTGTTTGGTTGAACCCTAATATTTTCCAGTATATCAAGAAAAGAGGAGTGGGAATCTTAGGGCATGGTGGGAGATCTGTAGCAAGCTACAATTTGGATTGTAGTTTTGCCCAGAGTTAATTGCACTTGGATAACCTCAGATGCATTATGCTGCGCAACTAGCGTGGAGGTGTGGATATCCTTAATGAATATGGACACACCTCCGCCTTTGGTGTTCTGGGCCAGGTTAGATGGCCGAAAAGTGTGGTATGGGTTATAGCCTGGTAATGCAGGGGTGCTCTCTAGAGCCTTGAACCAGGTCTGAGTCACTGTACAGATATCAATGTTCTACATTTTAAGGAGTGCCTCAATTGAGTGCATTTTGAGATTTAGACTTCTAGCATTGAGTAACAATACCCTCCGTTTTTGCTTGCCTGTTTCTGTTATGGTGGTGAATTTGTCATTTGAACCTTGCCTAAAACAGGCACTATTGGGGCAGCAAGAGCCTTAGCCAGTATCCTGAATCCCAGGGGCAACAGGTGCAGGCCATCTCTGGCAAAGCATCGTGGTCTGTTGACCATGTCATCCCAGGCAGACAGATACTGGATCCCCTGAGAATGACACCAGAAGCTTAGCCAATTGAACTCAATCATTTTGTTTTTGTACTGTGGTATCATTCTGGGTGATGGCAGGATGCTACTCAGGGCTAGGGTCATACCTGCTTGGGCCTGGAGAGCTCTTCCATGTCTCTTTTTTCATGTAGTCCAGGGAGGTACATCTCAGGTCATTCACACCAACATGGACAATGACAGACTCATAGTTGCACTTGCTGTGGAGTGACCTAAGTGCATGGGTTATGTGGCGGAACCTGGCACCCGACAGGCAACTGACAGTAGCCTTCTCCTTGTTTAGCCTGGTGAGAGGGACATCAATGTGCCTGATTATAGAGTCACGTATGACTAGTGTGTTGTGTACGCTGGTTTGCCTTATGGGCTATGATTTACTGGCACACTGAGTCCGTGGGCTATGTGTCATTTGGGTTGTGTTGGGGAGTGGAGGTTGCTTGCTTTTCTGCTTTTAACATCTCTGTTAATTTAGCAGATTATTATTGAGAGCCTCTGTGAATGTTTTTGTGTTTCTAGGAATGGGCAAATTTACTGATCCTCACTGTACCGTGATCCCACAAGTACAGTTTCGATGTATGGCACATTTGATGTTTTGGCCTTTTGAGATTATGCATTTTTGATAATGTTATAGGAACCTGGCATAGTGGAGCTATATGATGGGTGTGGTGTGGTGCAAGTGTTTACCTTCTCCTCTTGACTGTCAAGTTCAGTCTTGGTTGGAGAGAGCTTTACCTCCAGTTTGGCTCAATAAGTGCATCTCTCACAGGTTGTGGTGTTGGGTGGTAGAAAGAGAGGGTTGTTTGTGTACATGAGGCAATTGCTACATTGCCTCAAGATGCCCGGATTCATCAGTTAGACAGGAGAGAACACTGGGAACTGACCCTTGGACATGCCTGAATAAAAAACTACTTTCCTCTAGACAAGTGAGGAAAGTGAGTATAAGAGCTGTTTTTCTCTAAGCAAGTTAGGAAAGTAAGGATTACTATCACAGCAATACATCATCAGTAGGGTTAAACTAGCCTGTCTCACAATGGTCTAAACCCAGCTCACATTCCCTATTAGTTGGTGACCAATCCAACGCTTGATGAATT